>NW_019154110.1:1466889-1635857 GCF_002288905.1 Enhydra lutris kenyoni
GTATAGGGATGGAGTGGGGGGTGGACACTTTGGTGCGTTCGTGTGTGAGTGTGTGCAGGGATGGTATGAGGGGTTAGCCGGTGCTCTATGCACATCAGTGTGCAAACACGTACAAAGGTAGAGATGGGTGTTCTTTGGGTATAAAATGTGTGTGTGCCAGCATATACACACGCATGTACAGGAATGGGACAGTTCTTAGTATGTACGTACGTGTGCATGTTTCTGTTAGTGGGTACACACGTGGTGGCGGGGCAGCCCCTCCTTGGTTGATGTGTGTATGTATGTGGGCAAATGTACACATACATGGATAGGGCGGTGTGGAGATACACGTGTATCTCCATGTGTAGAGTGTGATGCAAGCAGCTCTTTAGGGGGAGTGTACACGCATGTACCAGGATTGTTGGAGGGTGGTCATGCATATCGCACATGGGAGCAGAGGGACTGGAAGGGGATGGCAGCTCTCAGGGTGTCTACCTGGCTGCTCTATGGGGCAGGGACTCCGTTCTCCATCCCCAGTGGGGCCTCTCCCCTGTGTGGAATAGTAAATGGGGGACTAGGAAGTGTGCGTGTGCCCATGTAGAGGGACTCCGCAGTCCCACCTGGCTGCCCCGCCCCCCCCCCCCCGCGCCCCGCAGGCAGTTTCAGAGCACTCCCAGAGTCCCCCACCCCACCCCACCCCCGCATCGGGTCCCTGTGAGGCGACACCGCTGGCTTTCAGGCTCTCTGCTCTCAAGCGCGCCTGGCCGGGTGGGCCCAGCGCGCGGTGAGCCAGGTGAGGAAGCCACCAGGCTTTGTGGCTCCACGCCCATCCTTCTCTGCCTCGATTTCACATCTGTAAGATGGGAGAGTGGGGCCCGCTGGTGCGCCAGAAGAGATGGCACTAGTGGTGCGGGTCAGCATAGCCGGGGCGCTGGGTCGCGTGGGGCCGAGGCCGGCTTCGGGAGTCTGCGGCTAGGACTGCAGGGCGGGAAGCGGCGGGGTCCGCAGAGCGCGGGGTGTCGCTCGCAGCCCCCCGCCCGGCCTTGGGCCCGCGAGGTGGGAATGGTTTCCAGGGCTGGGGGCGGCTCCCCGCGCGGTAACCCAGATCTGTCAGCGCTACCGGTCGGCTCGGCAGGGAGAGATTCTCGCCCCGGGGAGAGGTCGGGGCCGGGGGGCGAGCTCGGCCCGGCCCGCCCGCGGGGAGGCTGCGGGGTGGGGCGCGGGGCGCTCGGAGCCTGGACGCCGCCCTCGCCTCCCGCTGGGCGGGCCTCGCCCGTAGCTCGGGATCGATGAGACCGCCCTCCCCGCCCCTCCCCCAAAGGCCAAACAAAACATAGTAAATATTTAATCCGGGCCAGGGAGCCAAGGAGGCCTCCCCACCCCCTCCGCAGCCGTCTGGCTCCTTCGCCAGCCCCGGCAGCACTCCTCGCTAATGAGCCCGGAGTGGCAGGAATCGATCGCGTCCCGGGCGGGGCGGGGGGGGGCGCTGTGCCCTCGGATGGCATCGCTGTCCGCTCCGGGCCCCAGACCCCGGAGCCCGAGCAAGAAGGCATTAGGAGGGCGCAGGGATCCAGCCCGGGGAAGGGAGCAGTGAAAGTTGGGGGACATCCCACTTCCTAGGCCAGACCTGGCCTCCAAGGCCTGGAAGCCCCAAAGCCTGCAGGGGCCTGGGGTAAGGCGGCAGTGGGGCACCCTGGGAGGCCGAACAGAGAGGCTGGCAAGATACTTCTATGGGGAGTGTGCTCCAGGCCTCCGGAGTATTGCCGGGGAGGATACCCAGAGAGGTCACCACATCTTTGCTGTTCATTCATGCAGCAGCTAATTATCCGAGCACCTACTACATGCCAGGCAGAAGCTTCACCCAAGGAGACCTACAAGGCTGGGTCTGCAGAGAGTTTTCATTCTGAAGGAGGAAGCAGTTAATAAGTGAACACATAGGTGATTTCAGATAGTGGCTGAACTAAGTGCAGACAGTGACCTGTAATGTGAGAATGCATTTGGCTAGGGAGAGGAGCAACTCTAGCTGGGGCGGTCAGGGAGCTGAACAGTGACTATAGGCTGAGGCCAAGCATCCCAGGCCAATTTCGGGGGTGCAAAGGCCCAGGGGCAGAAAAGAGACTGATGTTCTAGGGCTGGGTAGAAGCCTCGGGAGGCTGGAGTGTCGTGACTGGGGAACTAGGCAGTGCCATATCCCGGAGGGTTTTGTAGGCCAGGGGAGGAGTTTGGATTTTATTCTAATGCAGACCCTGTGAAGGCATTAGAGGTTTTAAGCAAAGGAATGGCATGATCTGATTTACATTTTTAAAAGCTTCCGCTGGCTGCGGTCTAAGGGTGGAGGCAGACAGGCCAGATTTGGGGTTGTTGAGGGGAGCGGTGGTGTATGAGAAGGGAGAGTGGTGCCCTGCCGGGCTTGGGCAATGACTGTTAAGTGGCCCATGTAAGCTTCTACAGATGAGAGGGTCCCCAGCAGTGGGAACAGCTGGCTTCTGAGCTCCTGGGCTCCTGCCTTGGAAAAGTCCCATGGGACCTGAGCGGAGACCAAGACCCAGGTCACCCCCATCCTCTCTCCCCGACCCAGACTTCACAGTGGGCAGCCCAGAAAGTTTTTTTAGGAGCATTAGAAAATGTTGACATGTTTTTTGAAACAATTTCAGATCTGATATCTCTGCCAGATTGAGTTTGTAACCAGCTTTATTGTTTAAGCCTGCTGGGATTTCATCAAAGGCGGCTGCTGTTTACCCAGAACCATTTCATTGGAGAAAACAGCAAACAGACCCGCATTTCTATCTGATTTCACTTTTTCCCTTTTCTCATGAATTCAAGTGTTTGTGAAAAGCAGGGCTGATAAGGCAAAGCAGTGCGGATCCAACCCCAAGGAGCGGGGATTCAGAAGAACTCAGCTGAGGTTTATTAATCGAGCAGAAAGTTAGGGGTGCCTGGCTGCTCCTTGTGGGGGCTGAGAGGCACTCCTGGCCTGCAGCTGGCCCTCCACAGGACGGCACTGGGGAGCGAGGGCAAGCAGGAGAGCCACTGTCCACCCCGACCCTGGCCAAGGCTTCTAGGCCATCTCCTGGTGGCTTTTGTCTTCACCAGTTTCCAGACCATTTGAGACACCGGCCCCACAAAAGGCTGAGCATCAGCTCCACCTGGCACGCAGCGATGACCCAGCCTCAGAGATGGGTTCTGTGAGACAGAGCTGAGCTTTCCTGGGAAAAGGCTGAGTGAGGACGCAGATCAAAAGGCAACGTAAGCCAGATCCTGAGCGTGCTGGGAACTTTGCCTCCCTGTGCTTCCCGGTGCCAGCACTTGGGACACAGTTCCTTTCCCTGCCTGGTGGCCCGAAACAAGACAGGGCAGGGCCTAGGGACTCTTGTCACAGGATGGGTGCTCCCTCCACCTCCCTGAGGAATCTACACTCCTATAATCACCACCTGCCTACTAGGATCTGATGCCTTTAAGCAGGCCTGTTGACCCAGCAAACGTTTTAGCACAATGTGGGAGACACCGTTGCTGCAGCCTATCAGGGGACGGTGTTCCAAGAAATTTGGGTTAATGTGCCTTGTTCAGCTGGGTGCACGGGCTGCTCGGCATACAGGCCGCCTTTTACCAGTTGCACATTAGGCCCTCTTATAAGGTCGATCGATCTGAGCCAATTAGCAAGAGGATAAGGACTTGTTTATCTTTAATGACTGTAGATTTGCAGCAACGCATCTAAGAGGGAAGATACAGATACAGAGGTGATTTCTCAGGGCTGAGCACTGGGTGAAATTGAAAAACCAGGGCAGATGGGTTTCTGTCCAGAGCCGGAGTCAGGCCCCCTCATCTCTGGGATGAGTCTACAAGGAGGCGAGCTGGGGAAGGCCAAAGGTCTCGTCCTCATGGAGCCAGTTCTAGGGCTCCTGCCTGTGGAGGCTCCCCTCCCCCACCTCCTTTCACAGGGCTCAGTGGGCCCACTGGGGCCTCAGTAGCTCATTTTTGTCCCTGTCAGCTCAGGGCACGGTCATAGGCTTCCTGTGAGAGTGGAGGAGACACACGTTCCAGGTATGAGGCCTGTGCCTGGGGGCCTTGCCAGCATTGGCCACCATCTATGGCGATTACCCCATTTAATCTTCATAAGGCCCCCTTCTGGATCACCCCCCCAACGCACGTGTGTATTATTCCTTTTCTGAGATGAGAAAACTGGCTTGGAGGTGGAGATGGTGGAGCCTACTGATGTGGTCTGAAGGATTTGCACTAGGACCTGTCTGCTCTGGAGTCAAGTGGCTCTTCCCTTGGCTGGTAAGGCCAGCAGCCTTCTTACAGGTTTGCCAGAGGCAGGGGCTTTTTCCACTTTGTGGGTTTGGGAGGAACAAGGCCACAACGAGCCAGCCATGAGGGTATACAGGGAGTGTTTGGGCATTTTCTGGCCTGAGACTCTCTGGGGACGAGGCTGAGGAAATTCACCCTTTTTTTTTTTTTAAGACTTTTTATTTATTTGTTTGAGAGAGAGGGAGGCAGGGAGAGAGCACCAGTGGCAAGGGGTGGGGGGAGGGACTGAGGGAGAGGGAGAAGCAGGCCCCCCACCAAGCAGGGAGCCCAATGCAGGGCTCGATCCCAGGAACCCAAGATCATGGCCTGAGCTGAAGGCAGATACTAAACCGACTGAGTCACCCAGGCGCCCCACCTTTTATATATATATATATATATACACACATATATATATATATTTATTTATTTATTTATTTGACAGACAGAGATCACAAGTAGGCGGAGAGGCAGGCAGAGAGAGAGAGGAGGAAGCAGGCTCCCCGCTGAGCAGAGAGCCCAATTCGGGGCTCGATCCCAGGACCCTGGGATCATGACCTGAGCTGAAGGCAGAGGCTTTAACCCACTGAGGCACCAGGCGCCCCTACCTTTTTTGTTTTTAAATGTATTTACTTGACAGAGAGATAGAGAGCGAGCACAAGCAGGCAGAGCAGCAGGGAGAGGGAGAGGGAGAAGCAGGCTCTCTGCTGAGCAGGGAGCCTGATGCTGGTCTTTATTCCAGGACCCTGGGATCATGACCTGAGCCAAAGGCAGCTGCTTAACCGACTGAGCCACCCAGGCACCTCGAGGCTGAGGAAATTTAGAACATAGGCAGTGTTTACCCTGCTTTTGCCCTAGGAGGGGTCAGGAGGAGAGTTGGTGGGTCCATTATAACAAAGTGGGTGTGGGCACAAGGGAGAGGCTGTTCTCTGTTCCCTGAAGCACCCCATCGCCAACCCAGAATCCCGGCTCCTTCGTCAGTATCCCCTCAAAGATGGAGGGGAGGCCACTCCATCCCCTCCAACTCTTGCCATCACTTTCCTCTCAGTACCTTTATCCTCACACCCAGTGTCTCTGACTGCCACCCTAGCACACACTTCTCAGAGGTGGCAACATCTGTTTTTGCCCCAGAGACAGGGACACGTGAGCCACAGAGTGGGACCAGGGAGATCAGCGAACTGCATTTTCCTCCAAAGAGGTTTCCACTGTAAGTGTCCCAAGGAATGGGCCAGTTGAGAGTAGTTGGGGGGTTGGGGGGAGTGATGGCTTGGCTCTTATTCCCGTTCTGCTATGTTAGCTAAAAAACAGTGGACAAGTCCTTCCTGGGAAATTGCTTCAGATCTCACAGCATTTTCCTCTTAATAGCCTCGGTGGTGGCAGATCCTTGACCTTTGAGGGTCGGTTTGATTTTTTGGAAAAGGCCAAAAGTAATTTGAAGCTGTGTGTTGTGAATAAAAGGAATGAGCAATTTGCAGAATGTGGTTTATTTTGTTGTTGGGTTTTTTTTTCTTTTTTAAGGTTAAAACCAAGATGAGACTCAAGAATTGAGCCAGTTTTCTCACGAGGAAGTTCCAGAAGTATTTCAAGGGATGGCAGGACCCTGAAATGGATGGGGGTGGTGGGGGGCTGGATCCAAAGGTAACCACTTTGCTAGAAGCTCAGGGGAAGGGAACTGATGCCTTATTGAGCTGCTAGTATGTGCCAGACACTTCACATACATTATCTCAACTGCCTGAAATCATTTTTGGAATAAGGCCAGTCTATTAAAAATTTTTCATAAATAATCCATGACCTTGCTTACTCTTCAGAGTAATCCTATTGGAACAAGCACTGGGCCCATTTCACAGGTGAGGAAATTAAGGCTCAAGGAGGTTAAACAACTTCCCAAGGCCACAGAACTTGTAAATGTCAGGGCTGGGCTTTGAACCCAGATCTGATTGGCCCCAAAGTCAAGGCTAATTCTTATTTATTTATTTAACAGAGAGAGACACAGCCTGAGAGGGAACACAAGCAGGGGGAGAGGGAGAGAGAGAAGCAGGCTTCCCGCTGAGCTGGGAGGAGAAGCGGGATGCACGCAGGGCTCTATCCCAGAACTCTGGGATCATGACCTGAGCCTAAGGCAGTCACTTAACTGTCTGAGCCACCCAGGCGCCCCAAGGCTTATTCTTTTTCGGGTGTGTAAGCTCTGGGGTAAAGACCCCACTCATGCTTGCCCTCAGTAACACACAAATTTAGTTTCATGATGTCACAGTGTCATCGTTCAGGCTACATCCACCCCTTAAAAGAAAGCAGGTCGTAAAGGAGCCATGGGCCGAGGCGAAATGCTGACTGTGTGCAGCCACAGACGTCAGCGGGCGTCAGGGGATGCGTGGGTGACAATGGCAAGGCTTGAAGGATAGTGTTTATTAGGTACTGGCAAAGGCCCGGGAAATGCAGATGCCACACAGTGAAGAGTGGGAACGGCCTGTCTGCACTCTCACCCAGCCCCCGATCCTGAGCAGGTCCCAGTTTGCAGCCTTTGAATTAACTGGACTGTTGAAAGGACTGACTCTAGGAGCTTTCCTGGCCACTGACCAGAGAGAGATCCCTCTGGATAATAATAATAATAAAAGTAAAATAATGATAATGATAATAATACCAATAAGAGCTTATGCTGATGGAGCATTGTATTAAATGTCTTAGCATTTTTTAAAAAGATTTTTTATTTTTTATTTCTGATAGAAAGAGATAGATAGCGAGAGAGGGAGCATAAGCACAAGGGAGCTGGAGAGGGAGAAGCAGGCTCCCTGCTGAGCAGAGAGCCCGATGGCGGGGTTTGATCCCAGGACCCTGGGATCATGACCTGAGCCGAAGGCAGACGCTTAATGACTGAGCCACCCAGGCACCCCTAAAGGCCCTAGCATTAAGCTTTGATCCCTTTACACACTCTTAGTCCCAGAGGGGATCTGTACTCTCTTAGCTTCCACAGGGTCCCCGGCCACACAGGGGCTCCTTCCCTGTGCGCCGTGGCCACCTGTCACTGAGGGAACTGGGGGAATGTGTGGGCTAGAAGGATGGTGGTTTGAGACGCTACACACCATCTCCTCTGCTGGAGACAGAGCTCCAGCAGGACCTCTCAGCCACAATCCCAGTCCCAGCTGTCTGCACTTCGCAATTCCACTTCCAGGAATTAATTATATTGCTACCCTTGCACCTGTGGGCATGAAATGTACATACAGGAGTATGCGTGTCAACATTGCCTGTAGTAGAAACTGGCAAGAACCTAAATGTCCATCAGTGGGGGAGCAGTTGGGTGGATTACAACACCCCCGAACAACGGGGTTCCATGCTCCGAGGAATGGATGCCTTGTGTGCATGGATATGGGATGGATGCCAACTTGTATTGCTAAGTGAAAAAGCGACGGTAATATACTGCACTACCATTTGGTTTTAGAAAGAAAGATATACTCATACGTGATTGAAATTTTCTGGAAAGACACAAAAGAAACTGTTAACAGTGGGATGCCTCTGAAGAAAGAGACTGGAGGATTGGAGGTCTGGGAGAGGAAAGGAGACTTCTTTTTCATTGTTATACCATTTTGTGTTCTTTGCAAAAAAAAATTTTTTTTTTACTATGTGCATGCATTATCTTTTTGATTAAAAAGGCGATGGGGCGAGGTTTAGAAAAAACAAATCCCCAGGCTTCATCTGCCTTCCCTGTCTGCAGCTGGGTCCTGCCACCCTGATTCACAGGCCATCTCTCAGCTCCTTGCTCCTGGCCCCAGCCCATGCCCCCCTCTCCCCAAGGCATCCCTTACCGCCTCTTATAGGTACTTAAAATCTACCCTTTTGCCTTGAAATACAAATAACTCTAATCTGGAGAGAAGGCTGAGCTTCATTGCACTTATAGGACAGACAGCAATCAGCTGGTGCTGAGATGCTCTATAAATGTTTGCCAAGTTGAATTGAATCTGTGACTTGGTTGGTTACACCGAGCAAGGTGCTAATTGGCCAAGGTCAGACATCCAAGTCCCACATGACTTGGCTCTTTTTGAATCCAAACCCTTGCCCCCATGGGCACAGTCATGGGGGACAGCGGGGGCCTCTGTATGCAAGGATGGGAGGTGAGTGTGGGACAGGGTGGGGACACCCTCTCATCTCCTGGAGACACAACTCACAGCCACTTTAGGAGGCAGCGGGACAAACACAGTGTGATAGGCAGGAAGGCCGAACTCTGGAAAGATTCTGACTCAGGAAACCATCTGTAGTGGGGTCCAGAAGCTCCATGATGTCTTTATTATTATTTTTGAATATAGCTGGTTTGATATTAGCCAGTTTATTCGAAGAACTTTTTTTGTTTTTTTGAAGATTTTATTTATTTGACAGAGAGAGACACAGCAAAAGAGGGAACACAAGGAGGGGGAGCAGGAGAGGGAGAAGCAGGCCCCCCACCAAGCAGGGAGCCCAATGCAGGGCTCGAACCCAGGACCCTGGGATCATGACCTAAGCTGAAGGCAGACGCTTAACCGACTGAGCCACCCAGGCGCCCCTCGAAGAACTTTCTAATAGAGATATAAAAGGTGGAAGTCTCTAAGCATGGTTATTTCAGTGGACTATAACATATCTTTTTATTATTTGCTTTGTTGTATATATAACACAGAATTTACCATTTAAGCCATTTTCAAGTGTTCAGTTCTGTGGCATTAAGTACAGCCACACTGGTGTGCAACCCATGATAATGGTTTATAACAGTACCACTAGCGCAGTTGTTAAAAGATGGGGAAGGCCCGAGAGAAACACCTCTCCACAGCCTTTGATTTCTCCCTAAGGAGGGTACCCTTGCTCAGACTTGGCCCGAGTTCCACATACATCTTCCATATCCTAGCTTCACCTCGATGGATTCCTTCTCTGGTCTCTGAAATCATGCACAGCATTGGCAGTCCAGTGGAACATGGGTAGTGGTTATGGAAGCCTCTAGAAGCAGAGATCCAGGTAGCACAGTGTGGTGACATTTCTCCTCTCATTGCTTTTTTCTTGTCTCAAAAATGCACTCGCTTGGAGGAAGGAGAATGCCTCTCTTGCCTGGGACTACTTTTCATTCTCAAAATGAAATTCTCCCAGCAGTTCTCTGGCCTGAGCCAGTGTGTGATGCTCTGGCCCCTGTCTCAAGGCTGTGATCCAGCAGCTCGCCTTGGGCCCCAGGACCCATCCAGCCCACTTGCTGTAGAGACTTCTTGTCCTTGTAAGTGTTATTATGATGAGAAAGCATTCATCCTCAGGCACAGTGAGTCAGAAAGTTTGATGTGCCTTCCAAAAACAACAACAAAAAAGCCCCAAAAAAGCATCTATAATCTTTGGCCACATTAATAGAAGTGTCCAAATCCAGGATGGCGATGGACCTGCTTTGCTTTCTGCTGAGCACCCACTGAGTCATCCTCTCTCGTCATCTTCTCCAATCCAGGCTATCACCAGCACCCTGCTTAGATTCATCCCCATCTCTCCATTGCACCTGCCTCTACCATCTTAAACCAGGCTCCCACGTCTCTTGCTTAGACTATTGCAGTAGCCTCCTGATGGTGCTCTGGCTGCTTGTCTTCAGGCTCCATGCTGCAGACAGGTGATGTTAGTTAGGGAACACAATCTGATCATATCACTTTGATTGCTTAAAATCCTTCAGGCTTGGGCGCCTGTGTGGCTCAGTGGGTTAAGCCTCTGCCTTCAGCTCAGGTCATGATCTCAGGGTCCTGTAGATCGAGCCCCACATCAGGCTCTCTGCTTAGCAGGGAGCCTGCTTCCCCCCGTCCTCTGCCTACTTGTGATCTCTGTCAAGTAAATAAATAAAATCTTTTTTTTTATTTATTTATTTGACAGACAGAGATCACAAGTAGACAGAGAGGCAGGCAGAGAGAGAAGGGGGAAAGCAGGCTGCTTGTGAGCAGAGAGGCTGACGCGGGACTCGATCCCAGGACCCTGGGATCATGAGCTGAGCCGAAAGCAGAGCCTTAACCCACTGAGCCACCCAGGCGCCCCAATAAATAAAATCTTTAAAAAAAAAATCCTTCAGGCTTCTCATACCTCTGGGAGTAGAGACTCCCACCTCTTTCTTTCTTTCTTTCTTTCTCTCTTTCTTTCATTTTTTTCTCTCTTTCTTTCATAATCTCTGTACCCAATGTGGGGCTTGAACTCACAACCCTGAGATCAAGGGTCTCTTGCTTTTCTGACTTAGCTGGCCAGCGCCGCTAGTGGCCTGATTTTTAACAGAGCTTTCAAGGCCTGGTGGAAGCTGGCCTCTGCCTCCCGCTTTGCTGTCACCTCACACCACCTGTTTTCATGGAGCTCACAGTCCTGCAGCAGACAAACGGTGGGGGCATGGGGGAGCTTGTGTATAAGAAGGCCATGGCAGGGCTGATGAGGACTGGGGAGGTGAGGGCACAGAAAGTGAGGGGTGGAAGTCTGGGATAAGGTGCTCAAGGAAGCTTCTTGAGATGACATGGAGCAGGGACCTGGGGAGACGAAGGGAGGAGCCCTCGGATGCTGGGCCAAGAGAGGAGCCGGGTTGAGGAATTAACCAGTGCAAAGCCTCAGAGAGTGAGGGGTCGTGTGCTCAGGGCATTCCAACAACAGCAAGGCAGCCCCTGGCGGGGGCTCAGGGACAAGAGCAAGGGAGGCGACAGTATGGGTAGTGTGGGCATACGTGTGCTCAGGGTGATAGCCATAGGAAGGGCTGGTGTACATGGTCAAGGGCTTCCCATTTTTGGAAGTCCACCCTGACCGCCAAGTGGGAAAGAGACTCGGGGGAAGAAGAAGGGAAGAGAACAGAGAAGTTAGGAGACACTACAGTGCCTTAGGAGACACTACAGTGCCCCTAGGGAGAGTGGGCACTTGGACTAGTTGCCCATTGGTGGTACATAAGAGCTGAACAGCTGTGTCGATCACTGAGTGCTGTACTTAGTCACGCAGGCCTCTGGACTGGGAGCTGTGTGAGGAAGGGCGTTGTGCCGCTTGTTTACTCCGTGTCCCTAGCTCTCACCTGTGCCTGGCACATATTAAGTGATCAGTAAATACCTTCTGAATGAAATAGTGAAGAGGCTAAAAACTGGGTCATGTGAGGAACTCCTGAAGGAGCTATGTGAGTGCTTGCCCTGAAGAAGAGATGTGGGGGACCTCCATCTTCAGACTCAGGGGCGCCTGGCTGGGTCAGTCAGTAGAGCATGTGACTCTTGATCTCAGGGTTTTGAGTTCAAGGCCCATGTTAGGTGTAGAGCTTACTTAAAAAATAAAACAAAACGAAAAAACAAACAAACAAAAAAAAAAACCCAGCTTCAATAAACTTAAAAAAATAAAATAAAAGGAGCTAGACTTAGAGGCTCCCAGGTTGCTACCTGGAAGACTCCAGAAAGGGATTGGTGAGGCCTGGTCTGGACCCCAGTGGACCAGTGGCCTCCAAAGGGAGGCACCTAGCAGTACAGCCTTCAGGATCTCTCGTCAGAGATGTTGGGAGGATCCTGTGTGGAAAGGATGCTTGTGCATGTGTGCCCGCGAGCCCACATACATGTGCATTGCCCACATGAACTGTGGATTTTCTTGCCCTGAAATCACTCTGCTGCACAGCCAGAGGGACGCTTGGAAGTGGGCGTGACTGGTAACCTGAGGTTCGGCAGTCATTTACAAATGACACAAACCCAAAATCTTGGGACAAAAAAGGGATCTTACAAGCTCGTGAAACTAAGATTCGTCTCAGGTGCAGCTTGATCACACAGTCTCCCCAGGACTTGGGCTCTTCTTCTCAGCTTCTTGGCATGGCTTCCCTTGACTTGGCATCATACTCAGAAGGTTCCAGCAGCTTGAGGTTCCCATTTCCCCTCCTGTCAGAAAGACAGAGCTTCTCTTACCCCCACACTTCGGACAGACTGGCAGGCCCAGTGTGTGACAGAACCAGACCCGGATCGTGCCTCACACACTGAGGCTTGGGAGCAGGTGCTGACTGGGTACGTGCCTGCTCTGATGGTGGTGGCTGGGGGTCAGCTCCTGGGTGGGGAGAGTCGAGGAGGACCAGTTCCCCCAAAGTAAAATCGGAGTGCTGTGTCCAGAAGGAGGGGAACATATTGTGGGTGACCAGAAACCCACACAAATGGTAGGCTACAGGTGGCTGGCTAAGTTTTTCTTTTCCTTTTTGTACCTGTCTTCCTCAGAACTCCATTTTTGCTGTTGCTGGGGCAGCCCCTGAGGCACCCCACTGTCTCAGGGTCACACAGCTCCATTGCAGCGGATCCGGGAGTGGCACCCGGGCCTTGGGGCCTGGCCGCATCACCTGGTAGGCCGAGCCTGAGTCTAGGGTCAGCCTGCCAGATCTGAATCCTGGCTTTGCCGTTTCTTAGCTATTGGGACTACGTTCCTTTCCTAGGGCTGCCATAACAGACTGCTACAAATTTAGGGACTTACAACAGCAGAAATTTATATCCTCGCACTTCCGGAGGCCAGAAATCCGAAATCCAGATGCTGGCAAGCTCCCTTCGAAGGTTCTGCTCCTTGCTGTTCCCAGCTTCTGGTGGCAGTTGGCACTTCCTGTGGCCACATCACTCAGACCTCTGCCTCTGTCTTCTCTCTTAAAAGGACATTTGTCATTAAATTTAGGGCCTGTCTCCATAATCCAGGATGATCTCATCTCAAGATCCTTAACTTAATTCCATCTGTAAAGATCCTTTTTCCAAATAAGCTAGCATTCGTGGGTTTCAGTGGATTTTTATTTATTTATTTATTTATTTATTGAGGCCACCATTCAATACATTCCAGGGACCTTAGACAAGTCACTTAGCCTATTCCAACCTCAGTTTGTCACCTGTAACGTGGGGATGATATCAGTGCCTATTTCATAGGCTTGTCACGTGAGCTAATCCTTGTTGAGTTCTCTGTTGAGAGCCAGGCGCTATGGAAGTGCTCAGAAAATGTTAGCTGTTAGTATTCAGACCCCACGGCCAGCCTGCCCTTCCTTCTCTGAGGCGGCTTTCTTCACAGGTAGGCTGCGCTCCCCTCAGCTAGCAGTGGTGGAGACGAGACAGGGAGTTGACATCTTGTGGAGACAGAGCTGTCAAGGTTAGGCCGGTGTCCTCCCAGCTGCTCCTCAGCTGGGGCCTATGATCTGGGCCCCAGGCCTCGGGATTGGGGCAGCCTGAGGAGGCCTCCTACTCGTCCCCCTGTCACCCTGGCTCTGGGAGGCCAGCCCTGGGGGAGAAGAGGAGGAACTCTAGGATTTAGAGTGATGAAATGTAAATGGCAGCGATCCCATGCTTCTGTGGCTTCCGGCTGTGGGGCCAAGATCCCATCAGCATCTCATTCCCCCTACCTGGGGTTCCTCCAGGCCTCATTCGGCAGATTGTGTCGGCAGATCGCCTCCTCGGCGACCACGATGGCTCGCTACCTACATCTATCACACCTGCACTGTGACAATGTAATTTTTTTCTCTGGTTGTTTATTTCTCAGATGGAACTACTTGTAAATTCCAAGAAGAAAATATATCCCAGTGTGTGACAGAACCAGCCCAGGGCGATTAATCTGGGCTTTTAAGCTGGGGCTCCAGACCTGGTTGATGCTGCTCTGTGCCCAACCGGGCGGTAATCAGCCACAGCCGTTAATTGTCCCCCAACAAAGCAGTGGCCCAGGAGGGGTCAGGCTCAGTAGACTCTGATCCAATTGGATGGGAACAGGGTCCTCGTTTCACATCTGCCAGGGAGCTAGCGGGCCCTGGGGACAGAGAGTGGGAGGCAGGTGGCTCGAGGCCAAGAAGTACAAGAGGTGCAGGGAAAGCCCCATATTTCAAGGCAGAGTTGACAGTGGCGCGAGAGGGAGGGGACCAAGGGTGTTGGCCGTGGCCGTGGGGAAAGGCACAGACTCAGGCTGGGCAACAGACCCAGTTGCACAAGCGAGCCCCACGGCCCGCCCACCGCTCCCGCACCTCCGGGGAGTTCCTTTACCCCTCATCCTGAAGGAGGGATTTCCTGATCTGCAAAATGGAGCAAAGAATATTTGTTCCACAGGGTAACTGAGAGAATTAAATGAGCAACGCGTGAAAAATGCTTGTTGCATGTATCACAGAAATCGGAATTCTAGAATTGGAAGGAATTTAGGGAACACTTAATGCAAAGCCCTGAGGAGGGTTGGGGAAGGGAAGAGACTTAGAAACCGGGATGGCACCCAGTTCCCCAGCTGTCACCCATGGTTCATGGTCTCATCATGCTGCCTTCGTAGCAGGGGCCCGGTCTGGGCTTCTCCGAGTCCTATGGGGCCAACCGAGCGGCCTTGGGCATCCTAACCCCCTAAAATGCTGAGTACTGCTCCTTGCGTGGGCACAGTTTAGAGCTTCCACGCCTTTCATTCTCAAGAGGGTTCCCCCACTCAAAATGATTAAGAACCTTTTGGACTCTGTGATAATATGGGGTAAAAGGAGGGGTCCCACCCACCCCTCTCACCTGTATCTGGTGTATACATGGCCTCAATTGTGATCAAGATCTGATTGTCACTGGGGTTTCCTTGGCCTCAGGGCCCCCACCTACCCTTGTCATTGTGGCCTAGTTCTCCCCTTTCTTCTCTGGGAAGACCGGGAGCCAGCACCGCGCAGGGTACGGCCTGTTACAGGCAGAGGGAGTTTCCAGGTTTGGGCATTCTGAGCCAGATCCAGATTTCAAGGGGCCTGAAGTGTATACAGTTTGGGGAGCCCTTCCACGAAAATGCATAACAAGTCATGAATACAGAATGAGGTACAGGGCCTTGCGGGGTGGGGGTGGGGGGCGGGCGGAGTGGGTGTTTTGTTAGCATTGCTGTAAATCAGCCTCCACTGGCTCCATTTACTGGACAAGGGTCTTCAGGAGAATGTGGGATGTTAGCATAGCTCACCCACCCCATAGCCCCCTTGTAGCCCCCGAGAGGCAGGTGCCCAGTTTTCTGGTTGCTGCCCCACTGGGTACTTGGGATTGAATTGTGAACAGACCAGCTCCTGCCCTCTAGAAGTTCCCAGTAAAGCCAGACGCAGTTTACCAATCAACAACGACTTGTCCGCCATTGCCCCTCCCCTGCTTCCCCTTCGCTGCCCGCTGCCCGCTACCCGCTGAGCCTCCCTCTTCCTTCTTCCCCCAGCTCAACAAGTTGCCTGCCCCCCTCACGAAGCTCTCATCAGACTGGGGATATTGGGGAGCCCTGGCAATCTACTTCTGCTCAAGAAGAGGTGAGGGGCTCCTGCAGGGCATCCAAGGAAGGATCTCTGTGTTTGTGATGAGCCCCTTTCCTCTGTTTCTGTTGGAATGAGCAGAGCATGACTCTTTGTGAGAGCCCAGGGTTTTGGGCAGATCCCCTGGAAGATGGAAGGTTGGGGTCTAGAAGCTGTGGGCTACCTCCATCCCTGCATTATTCAGTCTACTAGTATTTGCTGGGTCCCTGCTGTGTGCCAGGCACGGCACCGAGGATTGATGGTGGGAAAGATGCTGTCATGAGCAAGAGGGTGACCACAGGGGACCTGGCTCTGGCTCTGCCACTTTCTACTTGTGGGTATTATGGCAGCCTCTGATTCTCCCTGAGCTTTGAGTCTGTCATCTAGAAAACAAAGAATTACTGGGGGGTTGAAGAAGATAAGGATTTCACACATGTAGGGCTGAGTGCAGTGCCCATCCTACAGTCAGTATTCTGGAAGAGCCAACCCTGCCCCCTTGGAGCTGACACCCTTTCCTGTCTAGCATCGTGGGAAGTCTCCTTTCCTACTGGGTCCAGACCCTCCTGGGAGAAGTGTGGGCCAGGCTGAGAGCTCCTGGGTCAGGGCCTTGGGCAGCATTAGCTGCATCGGGCTGGAGGCAGGCTTACCTGGTCGGGAGCAGAGACATGTACGGGGTGGTGGCTCAGGACAGGGAGGTGAGGCAGCTTCAGGGAGGAGAGGGGGTTACCCCAGCTGCAGCCCATCTCCCTAACGTCCCTGGAGAGACAGAGCCCGGCAGAGGGAAATACCAGGATGGAGTCCACTTCATATCTAGGCCTCGTAAGAGGGCAGTTTCGGGCTGATGTCCTGGGCGGGTGACTTCCAGGAAACTGCTGGCCTCTTGCTGCCCACTGTGACCGCAGCCATTCCCTATTGGAGTCAGACAGGGCTCATCTGGGGCACTTTGTCCCATTCGGGCCTCCCGGCCCTTCTTGTCCCGTGTGTCTCTGGGAAGCATCCCAGAGCCAGGAACACAGACCTGTTCTGGCCCCCTGGGAAACCCTGCTCCATTACCGATAAGGATTTGAACAGGTTGCTCAGCAGGCCCAGTAATGAATCTTTTGTTTTTGTTTATTTATTTTTTACTAGAAAAGTAAAACATGCCATCTGGGGAAATTTTGAAAAGTACAGGAAACTATAAAGAGACAGGGAAGAAAAGCCCACACACCAAAGCAGAGTCAAGCACAACTGTTAACATGTTAATATATTGGCTTTCCACTGGAAAGCAGAAGCTTTTAAAAAACCCCATGTAAGCGGCAATGTCAAAGGCTACCTGGGATTCCATGGATTGATCTTTTTAAGAAAACACATCTGAGGGGCGCGTGGGTGGCTCAGTCGGTTAAGCATCTGCCTTCTGCTCAGGTCATGATCCCAGGCTTCTAGGATTGAACCCTGAGTCTCTTAGGGCTCCCTACTCGAGGGCGGGGAGCTTGCTTCTCCCTCACCCCACTCATGCTCTCTCTCTCCAATAAATAAATAATCTTAGAAAGAAAGAAGAAGGAAGGAGAAAGAAAGGAAGAAAGAAAGAAAGAAAGAGAGGGAGAGAGGGAGGGAGGGAGGGAGGAAGGAAGGAAGGAAAAGAAGAAAGAAAGAAAGAGAACACATCTAGCCAGGCAGATTTGGAGCGCAAGGATTGGATGCACCCCTAGGCAGGGCAGGATGGGAAAATGTCTGGGGCTTCAGCTCCTGGAGTCCCACAAGCTTCCCAGGAGCCTCCCAGAAGGTTGGACGAGGCTGGCCTCAGTAACTGATTTCCTTCTCCACACACTTCCAGGCTTTCACATGGCCTGCCTGCCTGTCAGCAAGTGGAAGGCTGGAAAGAGTAGAAGTGGTGGAGGTGTCCTCTGAAGAGAAGAGCCCCACCTGGCAAAGAATGGGAGAAGGTTGGCTTGTGTCCCCTTTTCTTTCCTGAAGGGGTGTGTGTGTGTGTGTGTGTGTGTGTGTGTGTGCACACGCATGTGTGTGTTGGGGGAAGTGGCCCCTAGTGCTGACTTGCTTGTGAGCAGCCTTGGCCGTGGGAAGGCAAGTCATTAGTGCAGGCTGATGAAGACCCCACAGAGAATGCCACTGGAGGGAGGGAGAAATGGCAAGGCCAGGAGAGGGTGGAGTGAGTCAGGCAGAAATCTTGAGAGCATTTCTTTAGGATGATTGTAAATGGGGAGCACAGTCATCCCACTGTCCTTCACTGGGCCTCACCTCTGAGAAGCCACCTGTATAGGTTACTGGAAGTGGGGGTTGAAATGCCCCCCTTTGGGTGGAAGTCTGCCCCTTCCATGACTTGTTCCTGGTGCCAGTGGCTTCTAGGCCCTAATGGAACGATTGGCCTTTTTTTTTTTTTTTTTTAAGATTTTATTTATTTATTTGACAGAGATCACAAGCAGGCAGAGAGGCAGGCAGAGAGAGAGAGAGGGAAACAGGCTCCCTGCTGAGCAGAGAGCCCGATGCGATGCGGGGCTCGATCCCAGGACACTGGTATCATGACCTGAGCGGAAGGCAGAGACTTTAACCCACTGAGCCACCCAGGCGCCCCTCTCTTGGCTTTTGATACTGAAGCCAGTGACCCAACACCGGCTACAGGCAGCAGCTGAGGCAGGAGAACGGGTGCGTGGGCCAGGCAGCCGCCCAAAGCTGAACCCCCAGAGGCAATGGCAGTTTCTCCCCCTCGGAGGGGGCAGGAGGGTCTCTGGTAGCAGCAGGGTAGCGGGAGGCCCAGTGCGGCTGCGGCTCTGGGCCCCGCCCCCCAGCAGCCCCCACCTGGGCGGGCCCGGCCGGTGCTGGTTGGCTCCCGGGGAGCGCCGCTCGCCCTATCACACACCTGCGCGGTTGCCAGGCAACTGGGACCGAGTTGTAACACCTCGGTGGCGAGAGCCGGGATGTTGTTTTAATTCCTAGCTGCTCTGAGTCTCTCCTTAGAAGTTGTAGAAGGATGGCATGGGTGTTCCTCCTCAGAGGGACCACACCGCACTCACTCCCCTTGTCCCCAGTCCCCAGCCCCCAGCCCAGCGGTCTCTGCTCCTTGATTCACTCCCGGGGCCTGGGCCCTCCCGCGAGGCAGACAGACAAGCAAGGGGCCTCTGGCGGCTCTTCGCGGTGTCCTCATTTTGGGAAAGTCATGCTCAGGGAAGCTGGGGACTTCCGCCTGGACAAGATGGTGGATCCAAGGGAGGACCTTGAAGGTGAGGCTGGGCGGGCTCCAAGGTCCCTGGCCTCTGAACAACCTGGGGACGGCCATGGGGTGGGGCATGGGGCCCCGCTTGGGCCTGGCTTCTGGCTTTACACACAGGTTCTTGGTGTTTCCCAGACTTGAGTCTCTGCCTCACACCTTCCCAGTGGCTCACCCATCTGTAAACCACCTGCACTGTTTGTTCCCTGTTCTCCTTCTGTATATTGACCCAGTTTAGCTTAAATAAATGCATTTGAAAAGGAAACGATAACACTTCTGGAAATGGAAACTCAGTATCACTTGCCATAAATAGAAAGTAACTACGGAAATAAATACAGAGAAACACTGTTATTAAATTTTAGCACATGGAGTCTGATCTGGGAGGGCCATAATGATAACAAAATAACTGCTTATTAAGCATTTATGGTGAGCCTGGCACTAGCTAAGCACTTTCTATGGATTAGCTCATTTGATTGGGTATTATTACGTGTTAACACTCCCATTTCACAGATGGGGAAACTGAGTGTCAGAGAAGCTAAGAGCTTTGGTCAAGGGGCACACAGACACTAAATGATGAGCTGAGATTCAAATCTGAGTCCCATCCAAAAGCTGGGCTTTCAGCCACCGCCTATGCTATTATTTCTCTGCATATTGGCACCTTTGGCTCTCCGTCCCGGTAATTGGGTGGTGGCCCTTTCCATGACTGGGGCAATGATTTGAGCCCCAGCTGCAGTGGCGCTTGCCTGTCCTCAGGGAATACAACCCATTAAGTGCTCTTCCAGGTAAACCACACTTTCAGCCAACAGCCGTGTCAGATGTCTCATTGTACAGCTTCGGGACCGAGGCTCAGAGAGGCCAAGCCACCTGCCCAAAATCACACTGTTGCTGAGTGGCAAGTCTGGAATATATGTCCTGTCTCCCTCTGTAGCACTGACTCTGTTTTTGGACTTCTTTGTCGCTCATTCAACCTCATGGGGAAAGAGGAGTCTTTTATTCTGAGCAAATCTTATAGCAGAACGAGCCTCCTCCTCCTCACAAGGGATCGGATCTCTACCCGGGGAAGGAAGATAGACACCTGCTCAGACCCAGGTCTGCTCTCTGGCACTGTGGCCTTCTATGGCTAGCTGAAGACCCCTGGGGCCAGCCCCCTGGGCCCTGGGTCTCCCCACACCCAGCAAGACTCCTGCACCAGTGGGCAGAGATGCTTGTTTGGGTCTCTTATCTGCCTTCCTAGAAACACAGTCCATCATTCCCTATCAAAATGAGCAACTGCAGTTCTCACTCCAGAGCGGGCTCGTTCTTACCTGGAAGAGAAAGAACAAGGGAGCCTTTGGAGAGGGAGGAAAATCATATGTTATTTTTAAAAGACATTTTGAGTGAGTGCTGAATAGAGTTCAAGAAAATTGCCTTAAAGACCTGCTCTCCGCAGGGATGGTATTTCTCTTGGCTTGCATGTATTTGGAAACTTAATTGCACATTTGTACGGGCTACTGTTTTTATTTCTTTCTGGTCTCAGAGGTGGGCTTTGAAGATTGTGCTCTCCCTCTGTAATGGTTTTCTTTATCTCAAATAAATGTTGCACACCTGCAAGGTAGAAGTCCTTGAAAGAAACTGTGTCAGAATTGGCTCTCGATTTAATAAATCTGCAAATGGAATGGGGTTGGGCGAGATGATGTGACATTAGCTCACCCTGAGCTTCCTGTTGTAGGGGTACAGCCTCACCCCGCCCCCAGAGGGGCTGGGCTGTGTGCTGAGTCTCTGAACTGCGGGGCGGTAGCCCACACCTTTGCTGAAGCCCTTTTCTCTACCACAAGCTGGAAGCCAGGCGGCGTGGGGGAGACCCATTTCTGTGTGGGTGTTTGGGCCCTTTTAGGCCAAGATGCTAATAAAAGGCTTTTAGGTTAATTGTAGAAGCACAGCTCCCCTCTGCTGGGGACTTCCTCAAACCTCCCACGCCATATCTTCTCAAAGAACTACAAAGTCCATTTTGGGGTCAGAACTGCAGAGTGAGCAAGATAGGGGTTAGATCATAATGCTTAGGGTTGACAGGGGTGTCAAAACCCAGCGCAGTGAGGGACCCGAGACTTGTGCGCACCCCCTTTGGGGTTCTCTGGCTTTCACAGAGGGAAGTTTTCCCCAGGGAAATACGCTAGTGGAAGGGTAGGCAAGTCTGAGTGGCCCCCTCTGCCATTCTCCAGCTGGTGAAGGTGCTAGAGGATTCCACTGGCATCTTTTCCCTGTCTATATATTAACACCTGTGGACTCCTGCCCTCTGACTTCGGATTCAGAAGACACCTGCAGGTGATTGAAGGGAGGAAGGAGAGGGATTGCTGGCTATTTATCCCCCTTCCTACAGACCGGGCTCTGTCTTGTCCAGGGGTGCTCTCCACACAGCTTCTCTGTTCTGGGTTCTGATTTCCAGTCCCTTCCTTCCCAACTCCAGGCCAAGGGGTGGTGACACTGGTGGTTTCTTGCCTGTTATGGGCTATTGCTGTGGATTCCTAGGCCCCGCCTACACCTTTTGTCAGTGGTTTCTATTAAACTGTCCTGGAAAGACCTAATGACACCTGATGAAAGCAGTAGTCCTGGGCAAGTCATCTACTTCTTGGAGATTTGTTTCCCTCCCCTATAAAGTGAATTTTACTGTTGTGTGGTTGCAAGTACAAAGTGACTGACCCAGGGTCTGGAGGACCGTAACCTTACCCCACAGGGGGTCATGAAGGGCAGGGGCCAGCCTGCAAGGACAGAAATGTTGTGTATAAGGTGCAGAAAAGGTATGTGGGAGAGTGTCAGTCACCTCAGGCCTGGGGCCCATGGTAGTCTTCCATCCCACTCTCTGCTTTCCATCCGTGAGCTGGGCATTGCTGACCGGTGGCCCAGTTTGGGTGGAGGGCATTATAAGAACAGAATCTCATGGGATTCAGGAAGTGGGTATTTCCTTTGTCTTGTGATCTCCCATAGAAGCTGTCTGTCTAACCAATATTCATACACGTTCTTGTCTGTCTTCATTCATTGTTATCGGGAAACAAAGCAGCCACAGATTTCATGCAACACAATGTCCCCTGAGAATGCCAAAGAAAGAAACAGATGCCACCAGATAGGCCTTCGGGAGTGGCTGACTCAGGGTGGGGCCCTAGCGTGGCTCTGAAACTGCGTTTCAGCTGTCGCTTCCCTGCATAAAGGAGTCAGGCCCAGTTCCAACTAGCCCCTCTCTGGCCTGGTCCGCTCTGGAGTCGTATTCAGTTTCTGGGTTGGAGGATCCAGGAACCAAAAAGAGCAGAGGGAGAGGCCTGGGCGGAGTCTGCGAACAGTGAGTGTCTACAGGGGTCTCTGTCTAGGAAGGCGAGAAAGACTGGAGGATGGGTCTCTGATCTCATGGGGATTGCCACTAAGTTGGGAAGTTAGCACTTACTCAGGACATCATGAGAGCCCCAAGCAGATGGGGTAAGAGTAAGTCTGGGGCAGACTATCAGGGGAAGCTCCAGAAGAAGAGAGCCTTGACTTTTAGGGGAAGACCAAGGGTAGAGAGAGAATTTCAAGGGAGTGACCAGGACGGGAGAGGAGTCAGGTGGCCAGGCAAAGGCACCAATGGGTATGGTCTCAGAGTACTCAGTCCTCCAGGTGGGAGCACAGGGTGGGTTTGGCTTCTTGGGGCCTTGAGGCCAGTGAAGGTACTTCAACCAGGAAGTGAGACTTTGGGAGCCCTTTGAGAGGAATTCTGAGTTCGTAGCCAGACTTCAGAGCACCCCGATCCTCCCTCAGCTGTCTTGAGCCGTGGCTGGGAGTGCACGGGCTCTGTATGGTCAGAGCCACCCGTTCTGAGTCCCGGCGCCAGTTGCTAGTTATTCCTTAACCTTTTTGAGCCTCAGCTTTCTCATCTATAAAATGGAACTAAACGGTGGTCTCTAGGTTGTAACCATGCTTAGGGCAATAAGTGCCGCTGCCGGCCGTGTCCTCCCAGGGAATACACAGGAAAGAGCTCAGGGCTGGGCAGCTGTCATTAGTGTGCCACAGAACTGTGAGCGATGACACAGAGGCACTCTTCTCTAGGGAGAGGGTCTCCTGCAGCTTTCATGAGATTCCCTAAGGGGTCCTGATTCAAAAAATGTTAAGCACCACTCACTGCTTGAGAGGTTTAAAAATAGAGGAGTGTTAAGCAGCAGAGAGCAGTGTTTATGGGAATGGAACAGGGGAGTGTGGGCCTAGGGGCAGGGAAGCCGGTGTGGAGCCTTTCTGTCCATCTGGTGGACCCACCGTCCTTCCATCCATTTCCTGGATCATGACCCCTCTCTGCTAGATGTTGAGGGCCCAGAGACCAAGAACGGTGTTAGAGGGAAGGGAGATGTGCTGCTGCCAGCCCCCCAGAAATGACCCCCAGGAAGCTTCATTGGTTCTGGCCTTGGGAGGGTCCCTCCCCACAAGGAGCTGGGCTGGCTTGCTACTTGATTTAGCCAGTGGCAAGCGGTGGAAGGGAGGCTGTGCTACGTCCAGTCCCAAGCCTGCAGCAAGCCAGCAGCCTCAGTTTCGTGGTTTCGGGAGATCAAGCCGCCAAGTAGGAGGAAGGAGGGCCTCTTGGGTAGAGAGATCACGCAAGCAGGGACCACAGTGAGAGAAGCCTCGGGGCCGCACAGAGAGCGGGAGAGGCTCAAGTGTCCCAGCATCTTACTTCTTGTGACCACATGAGAAGCCCCAACAAGAACAATAGAGGGGCGCCTGGGTGGCTCAGTTGGTTAAGCGACTGCCTTCGGCTCAGGTCATGATCCCTGAGTCTCAGAATCGAGTCCCACATCGGGCCCCCAGGTCCATGGGGAGTCTGCTTCTTCCTCTGACCTTCTCCCCTCTCATGCTCTCTCTCTCTCAAATAAATAAATAAAATCTTAAAAAAAGAAAAAAAAGACTAATAGAAGAACCATCCCATGGAACCCACTCGGCCGGCAGAGGCATGAGGTCCTAAAGTGGTTTTGTTTGAACCCCCTAAATCTAGAATGGTTTGTTACACGTACGGAAATAAGTGGACACCAACCAAATGAGAAGAGGTAAAGCCTGTTTATTCAGAGCCTGCTAGTCCAAGGGAGTCAGCCACTGTCACGTGCGTTTGGGCAGAGGCTCAAGTCAGGCAGAGGAGTGGATGAGTTTTGGTAGAGGAAAAGATAAGTCTTCAGGTGTGCCCTGGTTAGAGATGGTCCTTATGGGGAAGGTGGCCCCACGCTTGTGAGGAGCGGGACCTTACACGCCTATCTTTGGGGACCAGATAGGGGAGCACGTTTGGTTTTCTCTGGTCCTGAGTTGGAAATGGGGACAAAAATTAGGGAAGCTCATCAGGTCCTGGCCATTTGGGCTTGATTGTCACTGGAGTGACTGTGGTCCAGTGAGAGATGTGGTCTGGTGGCCTATGAGTCTGACTTCCCAGAAGAAGCAGGCTGGCTTCTTGGGCTGGTTACTGCAGAGAACGGGTTGGTTTCTGGGGCTGGTTACAGTAGACTAGGGGGCCAGTGTTCTGTTTACATATGGGGTCTGGCACTGCCTGTTTGAATATTCAGTCTCTCCCACAGCAATAGATACCTGCATGCACAGTGACAATTATCTGGCCCTGGTGAATGGACACAGTGATCTCGGTAAGCACAAAGTTGGGAGAATCCCTCGTGGCCTGTGCCAAGCTTGAAGAAGAGGTGAGAATTAGCAGGCAGGTGAAGCATCCCAGGAGAGAGGCCCTAGCATGACCAAGACCTGCAGATGGAAGAGGACACAGCATGTGCAAGAATGGGCACTGGATTTTGGCTCAGGTCATGATCTCAGGGTTGTGAGATCGAGTCCCACGTTGGGCTCCGCACTGGGTATGGAGCTTACTTAAGATTCTCTTGCTCTGCCCTTCCCCCCATTTCTCCCTCTCTTAAAAAGAGAGAGAGAGAGAGATTGAGAGAGAGACTACAGCAGGCTGACATGGCTGGGCTTATCATGGGAGGGGAATGTGGGCTCAGGACCCAGAGCACAAGGCAAAGAGTTAGACATCCTCCTGAAAGAAGGGTCACAAACATTTAGAGTGATAGAGTCAGAGCCAAGTGTAAGAAAAAGTCTTCAGGAGAAGACAGACCAGGGCAAGGGTGAAGGCAGGAAATTAGCCAGAAGCAGCTGTACCATCAGGAGAGAGTTCCTGAGGCAGACGGAGGCTCTAAGACCTGGTGAGCGGGGCCCAAGGTAGAAGGAGAATGCAGAGTCCAGGTGTTTTGCAAACAGGGAAGGTAGTGATCCCCAAGAAGGTGACCCAGGAGGAGGGGAGGAGGCTTGGAAGATGGTGTTTTTTTATGAGTGTTGAGTAGGAAGAGTCTGGAAGATCCAGGGAATGTGTCCAGGGAGGCATTGGAGACTCAGAGTTGGAGCCCAGAGAGAGCCAAGCGCAGATAAAGTGGCTGGGGTCCTGGTGGTCCCCGGGACTGTGGGTCAAATGAGAAGAGGAAAAGGTGCCCATGACAGGGACTGAGAAGGAATGTTCACAGTAGAGCCAGGCTGGGGTGCACCCACGAGAGAGACATGTTGAGGAAATCTGGCAGGAGGGGATTTGAAGGGCAGCTTTGTGCCCGGGGGCGGTGGAGGCCAGCCAGCGACAGAAACTGTTGGATTTGGGCCCAAGCTGGGAGTTTGTGTGTGAGAAGGGGTGAAATCCCAGGTGTGGGGGCTTGAAGAGAGAGACAGGAGGGGAAGGAGGCCCACCTTTCAAGGCATTTGCCTGGGACGAAGGAGGAGGTAGCTACAGGGAGTTAGTGGTCGGGCAGTGTTTTTGTGCAGTGAGGGAGAGCTGAGCAGGTGTGTAGGCAGAGAAGGAGCAGAAGGGGTGGGGCCCAAGACTCCGGGATTGGGGGAACACCACACGCGGAGGCAGCTGTCAGAAAGCCCCGCTTAGATCAGGCTGACAGGAGTTGTATTGGCCCACACCATGTTTGCTCTTTGTTTTGTATTGTTTTTAATTTTTTTTTTTTTTTTTTTTAATTTATTTGTCAGAGAGAGAGGGAGAGAGAGCAAGCACAGGCAGACAGAATGGCAGGCAGAGGCAGAGGGAGAAGCAGGCTCCTCGCCAAGCAAGGAGCCCGATGTGGGACTCGATCCCAGGACGCTGGGATCATGACCTGAGCCGAAGGCAGCTGCTTAACCAACTGAGCCACCCAGGCGTCCCTGTTTTGTTTTGTTTTGTTTGCGCCTAATCAAATAAATGCAAAAAAAAAAAAAAAAAAATCCTGATTTTCAGCCTCTGGCAAAATCGAAAGACCTGATTGATAACCCAGGGCCTCCCTTCTCTCGGGGCAACAATGGCTAGAGCCTGGGACCCTCTGGAGGGGCCTGGCTTCCAGGTTGCCACCTGGCCATCTCTGCCCTTTTCTGTTTCCTGCTTGGCCCCTGCGGACATTTGAATTGAAACCTTGACACAGGGAAAGGTGAGAGGGCTGGGCCAGAGGGGCCAGGACATTTGAATTGAAACCTTGACACAGGGAAAGGTGAGAGGGCTGGGCCAGAGGGGCCAGAGCCAGCCAGTCTCGGGCAGAAGGCCTGAGGCCTTTAGCTCTGAGGCTGAATGTGTGAGGGTGAGGCATCAGGCCCAGAGGCCAAGGCTAGGGATTCAAGGAGAGAGGGGAAGATCACTTCAGAAGTGATCAGACCAGAAGCTGTGAAGGCCATGTGCACCAAGGATGCTGAGGAGGCTACAGAGCTGAGACCTGCTAAGATTGTGAGCCGGGGCCCTGCAGAGGCACCGACTCACATCCTGAGTGATGGAACGGGGCTTGGAGGAAAAGGAGGGTGGTAAGGAGCCTGCCCAGTCCCCCAGGAGCTTCCATACCCAGCCCAGTGTCCCAGGGCTCTGGTAGTGGGTGTGGGCAGTCCCTGAGCCTCAAGGCCACGCAGGGTCCCAGAAGACAGCCTGTGCTCCCCCATCCAAGGGACTCTTCCAGGCTGGGAACATGCTGAGAGGCTCCCCTTGGCATGGGGAAGGAATCAGTCCAAGGGGGCCCTGCATTCAGCTGGAATGCTCCTGAGACTCCTGATCAGAACCGCATCCCATCCCGGGCTCTCAGGAAACACAGGTCCCTCCCCCAAACTTCCCCCACCCCCAGCTGTCCTCCCTTTGAAGTCTCTTCCGCCTGACCCTCTGTGGCCTCAGGGCTCCTTTTATGGGGGGGGGCGGCCATGCTCTAGACCCAGAGGTGGGTGTCATTCTGGGGCCTTCTTGGGTAAGGGCTCTAGGTGTACCCTTCAAGATTAAAACATCCTGGTCGGTTCACACCCTCCTCGGGAACTCTCCCTGCCGGGTCTTACTGGGAATTGTGTGTGTGCCTGGGACACATGTCACTGTATCACGTACAGCTGGAACATAATTAGGCGATGTTGGGGGGAAAAAAAAAATGCCATCTGTCTCCTGGGAATACTGGAATAATGAGCCATCACAGAGGGCCAGGGAGGCTGGTGGGGGACTGCTGACCCGATCCGACGGCTCAGATCGTTCATTAGCTCTGGAGGTGCTCCTGATTTGTTCCTCCTCCTGGCTGTGGAGACTGAGCCGGCCCTGTTCTGGGGCAGGAAGCAGAGCTTTAGTGGAAAGCCTGAAAGGATACTGTGGGCTTTGAAGCAGGAAAGCAAGCAAGTGGTCCCCTTCCAGGGTTGGGGGGAAGACAGAAGCCATAGTCCTCCATAGTGGCGCATGTTCATGAGGTACAGGGTGGCCAGGGGTCTTCGCCAGCCCTGCCCTGAGCCCCTGGGAGGGTTAGCTAGACCTCCTCCAAAGTGCTCCCATCCTGCCTCCCTCCTCCACGGTGAACGACACACTGGGTAGCCCTTCAGAGGGTCCCCAGGAGGCGTGGAGGAGAAACCACCAGGAGACCAGTTTCCCCAACCTGGCCTGCCCAGCAGTCCCATCACAGCCTCTCCTTCTCCATCAAGCTCACAGCTTGTCCCTGTGTGGTGCCACCCACTGTTCCCAGTTTTAGCGAGAATGTGTAACCCCGGGAGGTTTCCTTCCCTCCCCCCCGCCCCCCGCCCCGTTCCCATACAGAAACCTCCAGTCCGCTTCTTCGCCCCATTCTGGGCATCCTTTCTCCACTGGTCACACCTTCTCATGCAGCCTCATCAGTTCTGGGCCCCAGAGCTGCACCCTCCACGGGCACCTGGCTGTCT
The DNA here is from genome assembly GCF_002288905.1 of Enhydra lutris kenyoni. NCBI lineage: Eukaryota > Metazoa > Chordata > Mammalia > Carnivora > Mustelidae > Enhydra > Enhydra lutris. Next base: position 1,494,693 of record NW_019154110.1, read on the forward strand.
GTCTTGACTCTCATTTCTTCTTTATTTTTTCTTTCTCTTCTCTCTCTCTCCCTCTCCTCTTTCCCTTCTCAGGTCTGCGGCACTCCAGCTTGGAGTTCTGTTTGCTCCCTCTGCTCAGAGCCACCTCCTGGGGCTCTCGGATTCCAGGGTTTACCCCTGCTGCTGCCCCTCCTCTTGGGGGCTACAGGGATCTGCTGTGGGCCTGCCATCCCGTGACAGCATGAGCCTCCCCAAGGTAGCCCCTGGGTCTGTCCTGCCCACAGCTGCGTTTAGCAGTGCCCAGGCCGCCAGCACCAGGTGCTAGAGCCACAATGAATGACAGGAAAGGCATTCCTGCTTTCTGCCCCAGGCCACGCCCCTCCCTGGAGCTTGCCTCTAGGACTGCTCAGGGCCCGCGCTTCCCTGGTCCTCCAGCTGTGCTCACTTAGGGGAGCCCTTTGAATGGGTGTCAGGACTGGTGTCCTCCAAACAGGATCAGCCTTTGGAGGGTCCTGCTCTGGCCCTCTTCCTGTTGCTCCCCTCCCCTGAGAGCAGGGAATCCAGGGAGCCAAGGGGATGAGCCCATGCCCAACCACTGGAGAGCAGTTCTGTCCAATAGAAATGTTGAGCGGCAGGGACTTTAAATAGTAGCTACATTAAAAAAAAAGTAAAAAGCAACAAGTGAAATTCATTTAAAATATTTTTATTTTTATTTAAGCCCATATAGTCAAAGTATTATCATTTCAACATGTAATGAATATAGCGAGCATCCTTTTTTGTACTAGGCCTCAGAGGTAGCCACATTTCAAGCGTTTGGAAGCCACACGTGGGTAGCAGCTAGCGCACTGGACAGCCCAGCTCTAGGCCCCACACCAGGCATAGGTGTTCAAAACCTCAGCACTCTGCTCAGATGGCCCCAGGGGTAGGAAGGGCCAAGAGCCTGGCTTGCCTCCGAGGAGAGCGAATTCCGCATGGACTCGTTTTCCTTCTCAGCTCAAAAAAGACCCTAGAGGCAGGAGTGAAGAGAACTATGGGGCACTGAAGGACAGAAGAGGCTGAGAACAGCCCGGGGGCAGTAGTGGCCCTTGGGATGGTGGGAGGCTGGAATCTGGGAGAGGTAGCCTGAACAGGCCGGCTGGCAGAGGGGGGCGGGGGGTAGGGCTACCGAAGTACACAGACAGGTTAATGGCTCCTGCCTTGCACACAATTGAATTTGCCCTCCTGAGCCTCCTGGCTTTGGGGAAGGGCCTCTCCTCCTGGGAGCTGAGCTGTACTCCCAGAGCCACAGGGCCTGGGTCAGCCGGGCCTGATTCGATCAGGAGAAATAAAAGATACAGGGCTTACAGACAGCCTAGTACCCGGAGGAGCTGGTGGCCTAGTCCTGAAAGGTAAGGCCAGCAAAGAGGGTCCATGGCGGGGGAGGGGGGACGGGGGGCCTGCAGGTCCATCCTAGCTCTGCCTCCCTCCTGAGAGACCACCCAGGCTTGAAACACAGCTGACAGTCGTCTATACTCTACACCATCACCATCGTGCCCTTCCGCCTTTTCATCTCTCTTTCTCTTTTTAAAAATACTTATTTTTAGGGGCGCCTGGGTGGCTCAGTGGGTTAAGTTTCTGCCTTTGGCTCGGGTCGTGGTCTCGGGGTCTTGGGGTCCTGGGATCGAGCCCCGCGTCGGGCTCTCTGCTCAGTGGAGAGCCTGCTTCCTCCTCTCTCTCTGCCTGCTGCTCTGCCTACTTGTGATCTCTCTCTCTCTTTCTGTCAAATAAATAAATAAAGCCTTTTTAAAAATAAAAAATTAGGGGCGCCTGGGAGGCTCGGGGGGTTAAAGCCTCTGCCTTCGGCTCAGGTCATGATCCCAGGGTCCTGGGATCAACCGCATTGGGCTCTCTGCTCAGCAGGGAGCCTGCTTCCTCCTCTCTCTCTGCCTGCTTCTCTGTGATCTCTGTCTTTCAAATAAATAAATAAAATCTTTAAAAAAATAAATAAATAAAGATAAATAAATAATTAAAAATACTTATTTTTAAGTGATCTCTACACTCAGCGTGGGCTCAGACTCACAACCCTGAGCATCACATACTTTCCTGACTGAGCCAGCCAGGGGTCACCTTCCCTTCTCTCTTAAAGGTGGCCGCAGGCTGACCCTCAAATCAGAAAACTTGGAACAAGCCTGCTTTCCTTTGTGTCCGTGGGCATGTGCAACACATGCTGAAACCAGGGTGGGAGAAACAAAGGAAAAAGACTCTGTCCTTCCTCTCCTGCCAGCCCCTTACATCTTGTATGAAAACCAGTGGCCAGCCATACACTCTGTCCTCGCTGCGGGAGGCTGGCGAGCAATGAGGGGACACATCGCAAACTAGAGAAGACACCACACTGGACATGCTCTCTCATGCCTCCAGGCCTTTGACTGTGCAGTTCCTTCCACCAGAATGTCCTCCCCCTTCCCCCTTGAATGCCCTTGGAGGCTGCCTTCCCGCTGGAACTCCGGTCCAGGCCGCTGCTTGCTTGCTTGCTCCCTCCTCCATGTTTCCATAGTATCGTAGATACTCCGTCCCAGCGCTGGTAGCAGGCTTGTTCATTCAATCCACAAGTGATCGCGGAGCGAGCCAGTGCCCCTTGGGTGCCGGCACCCAGCCATCCTAGGGAAGAAGCAGACAAGGGGGAAGACAATAAACATGTAAACAAACAATTAAACCTGATACTCAGAGTGAGTGTTAAGTGCTAAGAGGGACCTAGAGCAGGCTACTTATGTAATCAAGAGGGACTGGGGCTGTAGGGGCGGCTGCTTTAGACAGAGAGGAGATGCCTGAGCTGAGGCCAGAATGCTAAGAAGGAGGTGGGGTCCTGCAAGGGCCCTGGGCCGGAGTGTTCAATCAGGAACAGTTGGTGGGAAAACTCCCAGACAGACACACTGTTACCGCTCCGTTTGTATGAGATATCCAGCATGGGTAAATCCTCAGAGACAGAAACCAGATTAATGGTTGCCGGGGGCGGGGGGAGGAAGAATGGGGAATGACTGCTAATGGGTATGGGATTTCTCTTTGGGATGATGCAAATGTTCTAGAACTCCATAGTGGTGATGTTTGCCCAACATCGTGAATGTACTAAATACCACAGAACTGTACGTTTTAAAATGGTGAAGATGGTATATTTTTGGTTGCATGTGTTTTACCATAAAACAACAAAACGAAAGACTGAGCTAGCCGTGGGCTTAGGGACAGGAAGGCTCCTGCAGCCAGGGATGGGGGGTAATGGTGCAGGGGGTGCTGGGGAGGTGGTGGGGTGGGGTGGGGGGGTTGGGTTAGGAGGACGCTGGGGGTTGGTAGGGAGTTTGCATTCTGTTTGGTCCAATGGAAAGCTACTGGGAGATTTCAAGCAGGGAAGTAACCCGAAAAGTAACCCGATAGCTCTTTCTGTATTCCAAGATCCTTGCCGCTGTGGTGTGGACTGTGGGTGGTGATGAAGCTGAAGGAAAAGCAGGGAGACCCGTTAGGGAGACCACTGCAGCTGTCCAGGGGAGGGAGGACAGCGGCTTGGGACAGGGGTAGGAGGGGCCCGCAGTGGGGATAGAGTGATGTGGACGCATTTGGGATCGATGTAAAGGGTCGCGTCCACGGGACTTGGTGGATTGACGGGAAAGGGAACAAGGTTATGAGGTCTACATCTTCACCTTGAGCAACTGAAAGGATGGAGTTGTCAGTTACTAAGATGGAGAGAAAGACCTTTAGGGCACGTCAAGCGGGGCTGCTGGTCAGATATCCATGTGGCACTGTCAGGTGGGCTGGTCTGGAGTTCGGGAATGAGATGGGTATCTGGTCTTCCGCCCTGTGGAGACTGTACCAAAAACCTGAGCTCCCCGGTTGGATGCTAGGGATAGGTGTGGGTGTGGAAGAGGGAAGGTCCAAGTGCTGAGCCCTGGGGAATCGGGGTATGCAGAGATCAGGCAGAGGGGGAATGGCTAGGCTAGCCGAGCAGACCAAGAAGAGCAGCTGGCCAGGTGAGCTTTACTGTCTCTGAAGTAAAGAGAAGGAAGTGTTTCTCGAAGGGAGGGCCAGCTGTGTCCAGTTCTGCTAAGAGGTTGAGTGCACAAGGGAGTGACAACGAAGTCACTCCTGAATTCCGCGATATGAGTGCAGATCGGCTTCTCTGGTGCACTTGTGCTCCCGGCTCATAGCTGGTGCTTCTTCAAGGTTGCAGGACTGGAGATGCTGCTGTGCAGCGGGCAGCAGAGACTGCCCAGAGCCTAGGGGTTTGAGCCAGAAATCAGATTTCACAGGGAAGCGGCCGAGGGGCTGGGACCACCTAGCAGCCATCGCCGAGGGGAGGGCTGGGCGAGGCTGGGGGAGCCCCAAGCCACACAGGATTGCATTTCTCCCACCAGCACATTTTCAAAGGGTCTTCCCTCTGCTGCTTTTCCCTTTTTCCTCTCAGGAGAGGTGATTCATATTTCAATACATTCCAGCTGAAAAAGGATCAGATTTTGAGCAGGTGGTAAGTCGGTACACGGAAATCTGATATATTTTGACTAATGCAGTTTGAAATTTGAAAACTGCAGACAATTTTATTCAAGATCCATTTTTATACTAACTCATTATTGGGGGGAAAAAGCAAGATTTCAGGTTTCCGGGGGAGGACATGTGAACCCAAGCCTGTTACCACCGAGCCCCGTGAAGTAGGCTTGACCTGGCCGGCTGGCCAGCATGCTGCCCGCTGCCCCTGCCGGAAATGCTTTCTTTAGCAACCTCTTTCAAGTATCCCCCTGGGGTTACCAGTCCAATTTAATCTGACCTTCAGCCCCACCTCTGTCGCACCAACTCCAGTAAATCCCTGGGGCTGGCACTTAAGACAAGTTTTGTGATACAGATGATGGTATTACACAGAATTTCCACTTCCTTTCCAGCTTCCTTGTCCATTTCCCCAGCCTCATGAGTGTGAGGCACCAGGAGAGAAAATAAATAATGAAGACAGGGGCAGGAATGAAGTTATTGGCAAGGGAACAGGGACACAGTTCATGCCTGTTGGGGGGCCCGAGGCGGTGAGGCTTAGCCTATGAGAGAGCTGTAGCCTCGAAAGAGAGGGCTGGGGCATCTGGGTGGCTCAGTGGGTTAAGCACCCAACTCTTGATTTTGGCTCAGGTCATGATCTCAGGGTGTTGGGATGGAGCCCCACATCGGGCTCCATGTTCAGTGGGGAGCCTGCTTCTCCCTCTGTCCCTCCCCCTGCTCATGCTCTCTCTCCCTCTCTCTCCCCCTCTTAAATAAATAAATAAATATTTTTAAAAAAAAGAGAGAGAGAGATTTTGGTTTGAATCTCAGCTCTACCATCTTGGACGAATCCCCACCTTTTACTGAGTCTTATTTTTCTCAACCGTAAAATGGGGCTATTGATAGTTTTGTAATAACTTTTTTGGAGCATTCAATGAGTGTATGTGATACCCCGGTTATGGGTAGGTCTGTCAACACACCTTCATCTCCTTTGCTTCCCTGCCCCAGAGATCTCTCCATATGAGGTGCACAGATCTTGTTTCTTTCGAGTGGCTCAGTCTAGTTGGGAAGGCAAACGGGGAAGAACGGGGTCTGAAAGTTCCTGTGACTGGTGATCTTCTGGGTATAGAACTTAAGGCTCCATGAGCTGAACTCCCTGGAAGGTGATTTGTCATCTTGCATCAAGGGGACTTTGACTCAATGTATCTGATTTAGGGAAAGGCCAAGAAATTCGGACAAAGCTTTATGCACAAAGATGTTTATTCCAACGTTGTTTAGTTTAGCTGACTTTTTTTTTTTTGAAGATTTTATTTAACTTTATTTGAGAGAGAGACAGAGAGCATGAGCTGGGAGGAGAGGGAGAGGCAGACTCCGCATTGAGCAGGGAGCCCAACATGGGGCTCGATCCCAGGACCCCAGGATCATGACCTGAGCCCAAGATAGACTCTTAACCAGCTGAGCCACCCAGGTGCCCCACTGACTCTTGAAAGAATCAGTAAGAACATTCGCATGGCAATAAACCAAACATATGATGTCAAGTATACAGTGACGTTCCCCTCTCCTTGGTCCCTGAGCTTTTAGTAGTCCTCCCAGGAGGCAACTAATATTACCAATTTTGTCATGATAATCTGTAACAGTGAGAAATGAGAAACAATGAAAATATTCCACAGATAAATAAAATTATGGTCCGTCCATACAGAACTCTGCAATCTCTACACTGTTACCACACCGTTCTTCTAGTACTCAGCTGTGTGGTTCCTCTGGCCCAGGCCCTCAGCACATGCTGTTCCCTCTGTCTGGAACCTCACCTCCCCCAACCCTCCCAGTGGAGTTCGTCTCAATCTTCAAATTCTCCCAGCCTTCCCGCTTCCACTGCCAAGGGAAGCCCCCACATTCCTCCTAGCTACTTGGATCTCTCTCTCTGGACTCCTCTTTTCAGGGTGTGATTATGTATGGGTGTGACCATTTGAGGAGTATCTGATTCTGACTGTGGGGGGTGGGGTCACTGCCTGCTGAGCCCCCTCACTGGAGAGCCTCACAGAGGAAGGCACCTGGAGAGCTGCTGAATGGATGAATGGTCTAAGTTAAGCAGAAGTGCAAGATACAGAGCTCATATACAGCACGATCCCAATTTTATTGCTTTAAATAAAATTTTTATTTAAATTTTATATATCCCTACATAAATGAAGGAAGTACAGAGAGAAAGCACAGCAAGGCACTGCCGGTGGTTGTCAAGGGTAATGGGATTGTGATGATTTTTCTTCCTTTTCACTTCTCTACTTTCCATGGTTTCCACAATTGGCAAGTATTACTTTAGAGTTAAAATAAATGATGAAGACTGGCTTTAAATAGAAAAACCTTACGGGGGAACATAGGGTTTGGGAACCACATGGGGAAAGCCCGTGCCACTTCTCCCTGGGTCAAAGCTCCCAGGCCTGGGGTCAGAGGCTGGAATGTGTTGCTGGCTGGTCCCTGGAAAAAGCACAGGGCTCAGGACCACAGGGAGGAGGACAGCAGGGAGGAGGAGGCAAGTCAAGGCCTGGGACCTGAGATTCTTAGCTAGATCCTGCAAGATGTCTTTTTTCCCCCTCCATAATGTATTTCCTTTATTAAATATTAAATGCATACATCAAAATATAATATGTTTAAGGGGCGCCTGGATGGCTCAGTCGTTAAGCGTCTGCCTTCAGCTTGGGTCATAATCCCAGGGTCCTGGGATCAAGCCACGAATCGGGCTCCCTGCTCAGCGGGAAGCCCACTTCTTCCTCTCCCACTCCCCCTGCTTATATTCCCTCTCTCCCTGTCTCTGTCCTTCAAATAAATAAATAAATAAAATCTAAAAAATATATATACATAGTATGTTTAAGGAATAGAGAATAATAAAACAAACATCCCCAAGTCCACTGCTCAAATTAAGACACAGAACACTACAAATACATTTAGAGCATTCCCTGCAGGGGTCTTAAGTAGCCAGTCAGGACTCTGCAGAGGGCTTAGAAGAGAGAGACCTGTGAGGCAAGGCCTGAAATGCCTTGTAAACTCATTTATCCTCTCAGGCATGAGGTACCTGGTGGCCTTTGGCTGCTAAAACTTACTGTATATCTACATCTGCCCACAATAAGGCTGCCTCAGCTAAGGAAAGCACCTGGCTTCCTTGCATTGGGCTCAGATTACATCAGCGCAATCATCCATTCAGTCCTTCAGTTTCCAGACATGTATAGGTGAGCTCCATGCGCCATCTGGGCACCCCTGCTGTGGGAGGCAGGTGACTTTAAGAGAGTCGCGAGTGCTGGGACAGGAGGCAGCATGGAGGAGGGTGGGGGGTTGAACCCAGAGGGAAGGGTTTGGGGAGGCTTCCTGGGACAGGTCCTGTCTGAGCCAAGTCCTCAAGTACATAAGTTAGACTTCTTTGGTTGTAAGCAAGAGAAATCTAGTGTGACTGACTAAGTGAAAGAGGAACTCTTTGGGGCTGTAATTGAAAACCCAAATCAGGGACGCCTGGGTGGCTCAGGGGGTCAAGCGTCTGCCTTCCGCTCAGGTCATGATCCCAGGGTCCAGGGATCAAGTCTCATATCAGGCTCCTTGCTTCGTGAGGAGCCTGCTTCTCTCTCTACCTGCCGCTCCTTCTCCGTGTGCAGGTGTTTTTTGTCTGACAAATAAATAAAATCTTTTAAAAAATGAAACTTTAAAAAAAATCACAATGACTATAACAAGAATTACTGTGTCCTATAAGAAGGTTGGAGATCCCAGGATTGATTGATTCCTTGGCTTAATAAGATTATTATGATCCAGGTTCTCTCCATCTTTTCGCTCTGCAGTCTTTGGTGAACTGGCTTTGGCCTTTAAGCCTTTATGTCCCTTCATGGCCTAAAGACAGTGTGTTGGCTCCAGGTATTTCATCCTTGCGGAGCCACACTCAGAGCGGGAAGTGAAAACATCCTTATGGCCATTTTCAAAAGAAGGACCCCGCCCCCAGGCCCTCGGTTGACGTTCTTTGTGTCTCATTGGTCAGAGTGGAGTCACATGCTCCTATCTAGACCAATCACTGACAATGGAGTAGACCAATAGAGACTGCCTCTCTCCCACTCCTGGGGAGGAGTCTAGCTCCTCTAGAGCACTGACTACCTGGTAATTGAATGAAATCTGGATCTTTTTTTAAATTAACATATTAACATATAATGTATTATTAGCCCCAGAGGTACAGGTCTGTGAATCATAGGCTTACACACTTCATAGCACTCACCATAGCACATACTGTCCCCAGTGTCCATAACCCAACCGCCCTCTCCCTAACCCCCCCACCACAACCCTCAGTTTGTTTTGTGAGATTTTTTTTTTAAGATTTTATTTATTTATTTGACAGACAAAGATCACAAGTAGGCAGAGAGGCAGGCAGAGAGAGAGGAAGGGAAGCAGGCTCCCCGCTGAGCAGAGAGTCCCATTTGGGGCTGGATCCCAGGACCCTGAGATCATGACCTGAGCCGGAGGCAGAGTCTTTAACCCCTTGAGCCACCCAGGCGCTCCCGGTCAGGAGGGGTGGGGGTGTCTTATTTGCAACCAAAAGACACACCAGCCTTGACTAATTTAAATAAAAAGCAGATCTATTTACAGGTAACCCACAGGCTCTTTCAAACGGTTGGGAGCTCTACAGACAGGAGCGGTCCCCCAAACAAAGACAAAGATACTTTCAGCTTGTACCTCCAATGTTCTGTTACAGCCACTGCCACTGTCCGTGTAAGCATCGGTCCCAGCTTAATTGCGCCATTAAGTCCTAGTTCAAAGTCTGGGTTACGGACCTTGCCCAGTCTTCAGGGAAGGCTGGGAAAATGCAGGCTTGACCTTTTCAGCTTCCACAAGGAGGGAAGGACTCATTTACATAAATTGGGAGATTTCCCAAATACAGGAAGAGGGTTTAGCAGCTGGGTAAGCAAGAGGAGTGACACATGTCCACAATGTACTATTCTGAAGGCATCTGGGGAAGACTGAGCTCGCAGAAGTGAGGAACTGGGTCTTTTGTCCCCAGAGCCCTCCTGGCATGGTGCCCGGCCCCAAGGAAGGAGTGGAGGGAATGTTTGCTGAGCACGTTCTGTCAGCAGGGGAGTGACGTGAGCAGACTTCATCAGAGGGGCCCGAGAGCCCCAGCCTCCAGCGGGTGGTGAGGAGGACTTGGGCAGGGGCTGGGCAGCGGGCACCGGAAACCTGGGTTTGCAAACACCTACCTTCTTGTCCCCCACAAACCTCTCATGTTATTGGGGTAGTTTGATTTAAACTCCCGCCCTCCTCCATACCTTGGCTCTCAGCTAATGACCCCTTTTTACTTCAGGGAGACAAGAAGGCTGGGGAGGTAACTCCATCATCCTGTCATTCACACAGACCTGAGTCCCTCCCGTTGCTTCAGCGCTCAGGGGTCTCGGTTCCTTTGGCCCTACCACTTCTGCTTCAGTTTCTTCCCTCTCCCTCCTCCCAAACCATGCCCACAAGCCTGCAAACAAGCTCTAGTTTCTTCCATCTTTAAAAAGCAGACAACCTCCCAGGACTCCACCCCTCTCTGGGTGCTGCCCTGTTTCTCTGCTGCCTTCACAGCAAAGTTTCTGAATGAATGGCCTCTGGGTGCTCAAAATCACTGCTCCCTGACACCAACACTGCACCCCAGGTTTCTTCCCTGTCCCACTGAGGACAGGCTGGGCCGTGTGACTGACTCTGACCAGTGAAACATGAGCAGGAAGGCTGTGTGCTGCTTGAAACAGAAGCCCGTAGTTGCCCACAGTATCTGTCCCTTCTGTCCCCTCTGCCATGAGACAGGTAGGGTTCTGGGTAGAAGATGTTTTCTCCACCCAGATCCCTGAGCAAGAAACCAGCCTCTGTCATGAGTCACTGAGACCCTGGGGCCACTTGTCACATATCCATGCCCTGACTTGTCCTGACTGACCCAGTGCTGTCTCCCCATTCACTCTTCCTCCCCTTCTAGCGTGCATTCCGCGCCCACCTTTCTCCCAGAAATGAACTTTCTGACGTCACCAGTTATCTCCATGTTGCCAAACAGCCTTACTTCATCTCTCAGCCCCCATCCTGGCGGAGACCGCCTTCCTTCTTGGACCACTCTTGGCTTCGGTCAACCACGTGCCGTGGCTTTCCTTTGACGTCACTGGCCACTCCTTCTCCTTTACATTCCAGAATTGTGTTGCTGGAGGCCTCAATCCTGTATCCCCTCTCTTGACAGGTGGCTTCATCCATTCCCACAGATTTAAATACCATCTCTATGCCCATGACTCCTGAGTGTGCTTCTCACCTCCGGTTTGCCGCCAGTTAAACATCTCTGTCAGGCTCCGCAGACTTTGCATGTCCTAAATGGAGCTCCCCAAAGCAGGCCCCCATGCCTGCTTTCCCAGGGTTCCTCCCATCTTACTGTACCCTTAACCTCTGGAGCCACCCCATCCCTTCCTCACCCTGGTCCACCTGTGTGTCCTGTGAATTCTACATCCTAAACATTTCTCATTCTGTCTACTGCACTCTGATTCCATGGTCCCACCCCTCTTTTTGTCCCCCCATCTATGCTCCAGTAGCAGCCCCCCAAATCCCATCATGCTGCTCCCCCTTCACGCTCTTCCGTGGCTGCTCACCACACCCAGAATTAGATCCAGACTCTTCAACCAAGGCTTTCAAGTCCCTACAAAGCCTGCCTCCTACTTTTCTGACTGCATCTCCTGCCCGTCCCTTCTTCCCTCATCTATACTAAGTTCGGTCCTTTCCCACGGCCTTTGCACCTGCTGTTCCCTCTGTTCTTTGGCTCCTTTCTTTCCTTTAGGTTTCAACTCAGGTGTTGCTGCTCAGGGAGGCCCTGCATGAGCACACAAACTAATGTCAGTACCCTCCCCCCACCGTTTGTCTCAGTCTTTCTTTTTTTTTAGAGACTTTTTTTTAATTTATTTGAGAGAGAGAGAGACAGAGATAACGAGGGAGAGCACGAGCAGGGAGGAGAGGAAGGCAGAGGCTCAAGCAACTGAGTCACCCAGGTGCCCCAATTTGTCCCCGTCTTAACCTCCTTGTGTCCCCAGTGTCTACCACCCTTTGTCAGTTGGGTCTTGTCTGGTCCCTTTGCTTAATCATCTCCCTGCCGGAGTGTGTAGGCTCCGTGAGGGAAGGAGCTGGATCTCACTGTTGCAGCACGAAGCTCAGAGCAAACTCGTGTGAATGAAGGAGTCAGGGGACAGATTCAGAACAGGGTGGTCGGGTGATCGATACTCCAGGTGTGAATTCTGAACGCCTTTCGCTGACAACAAGGAAAGGGTGGCTGTTCCAGGAACTAGGAACAAGGGCTCCTGGAAGAGAGTTCTGTACCTGCTTCTCACAGGCTGGGTCCTGTCTCCTGTTTCGTGTCAGCCAGTGCCAGGGCCTTCAGGATTTGGTAGATCCCTGGCCCTACTCTCTCTCCCTCACATCCCCTCAGTGACCCCCAGTCAGGCAATAGACACTTGCCCCTGGGGACAGTCCCAGGCCCACAGAGGTTCACCTGCCCCACCAAACACAGCTGAGATACCACTCCAGTTTCAGTGAACCTGTCTGGATGCAGGTCGGTTCACAGTTTGCTGTGATTCTGAGGGAGGGACAGTGGGCTCCAGGGTTTGGAGGGAGGAGGCAGGACTCAGGTTGTGGCTCTCAGAAGCGCACAACCCTCAGCCTTGGGCTGTCATAGCCCAGATTCTGGGGCCCCCAAACTGAGAAGCAAATTTGAATAACACGGGACACATTTTATTAGCCCCAGAGGGGCTTCCCGAGCTGAAGGTAGAGCCCGAATACCTGGGGCATTCTGCAGAGAGTCAGCAGCTCCAGATGGAGATGGATGGACTGCAAGGAAGGGCAAAGTAGAGAGGTCAAGACCCCATCCCCACCTGTTGTGCCCTGGGGGCAGCCAAGGCCTGGCAGGGAAGAAACTTGAACCTAAGTCTGAGCCCAGACTCCGTGTCTGATCTGTCAGGTCCCTCTGCCACGCCTCTGGGCTCTGGGAGCGGCAGGATGGGTGGGTGAAAGCCAGGGTATACTGGGGGTTGGGGAGAACCCCGAAGGGGTGAGCAGCAGCTCCCTTGATAACAGTACCAGTGATATGATCATCACCCTTGGCAATGCCTCTCCTTCAGCTCGCCCTGGGCTACGGTTCAGGGGCACAGCCTCACTGAGCGCTTCCAACACCCAGTAAGACAGGTGCTCGGCCTCCCAGTTCCTGGACTGAAAAACTGAGGCCTTGGAAGTTTAGTGACCCGCACAGGTTGCCCAGCTGAAGGGTGCTCCCAGTGGGGCTGGTCCCAAAGCCAGGCAATACTGGGGTATAGAGAGGCTCACACCAGCCTCCAGCATCGCACCTGCCCCCCAAGAAGGCACCCCGCAGCAAGGAGGTGGCAGACGCAGCTAGGCCAAGCTGGCGAGCCTGTAGGGAGGCCCCCTGAGAGCTCGGCGGCCCGGTTAGTACGGCCTCCCAGCCAGGCCTGTGCAGGGGGCTCGCCAAGGCAGGAAAAAGCCAAGGACTCTTCTGGTAAGGGGCCACTGGCTTCCCACTGCTGAAAGTGACCCTGGAGTAGGTAGGGCATTGAGCCTGTAGGGAGGAGAGTGGGAGCTAAAGGCAAAGCCAGAGTGAGTGTCGAGATAAAATAGGGAGATCGCAGACCCGGGCCCCCTCTCTGGGCTGGAGTTCAGGGATGCTGCCGGATGAAAACGCCGAGGCCACCAGCCCCCTTGGTGGCCTCCAGAGATAAGCATGAGCTTGCACACACACGTGCCTGTACTCAGATACTGCATGCACGTGTATACGAGGCCGTGTGCACGCATGGCTAAACACACACAGTAGTACACGTGTGCACAGAAATGTATTCAGATCCATGCGCGCACACACAGGTTCCATGTAGGCCGGGCCTGCTTCCCAGGATGCAGGCAGTAGACCTGAGGCGTGGGTTTCTAGAGAACACTCCTGCTTCCTGCCTGTGTGTCCCCTCCCCTTCCTGGGCCCAGAGATTTTGGTTTTCAGAAGGAGGGCTTGGTCTTGGCCTCAGATAGGGTGACTGACTTGTCCTGGTTTGTTTGGGCCTTACCGGTTTTAGCCCTGAAAGTCCCAAGTCCTAGGAGGGCCCTGAGTCCCAGGCCAAACTGGGTTGGTCAGCTGCCCCTTGGACAGGCCTGGTGTGTATCTTCCTTTGCCGAACTCTCCCCACCCTCTGTCCCTTCTCTGATGGCCCAGGGGCCATCAAGAGAGAGCCACAGCTGAGGCTGCTCTTCCTGGCGGTATTAGTAAGAACCACTCTGTTTATTGAGCACCTGCTATGTTCCAGGCACCGTTCTAGGCCCCAGGGGCTCAGCAGGAAACGCCCCAGACAAAATCACTGCCCTCGGGGAGTTGACATTCAGTGGGAGGGGACAGGAAAGGAGCAAGATAAAAAATAAATGAGATAATTTATTAGAGGAGGATGAGTGTTAAGCGGGGAAATAAAATAGGGATGGGTTCCTTCCCTATTTTAAATAGGCTGCTCTGGAAGGCCTGACTGAGAATGTGACCCTGGGAGAGACCGGAAGGCTGGGGTCAGGTCAGGGGCCCTGCAGGTGTCCTGGGCAGCTCTCCAGGAGGAAGGAGCCTCCAAAAGTTGGAGGCAGGACACACCCAACACGTGAAAAAGAGGAGGAAGGAGGAAGAGGATGGGGGAGGAAGGGTGAGAGTTGGGGGGCGGTGGTCAGGGCTCTGGTAAAGACTGAAGGGTCTTACTGAGCACAATGGGGCCAAGGAGGGTTTGAGTGGAGGGGTCACATGCTCTGACTCAGACTTGCGCTGCTGTGTTAGGAGACATGGAGGGGCAAGGCTGGGGGCCTGGGGACTGCTCAGGAGCCTATCGCACTAGGCCAGGGGAGAGATGACGGGGGCCCAGGCTGGGGTGGTGGCCGGGAGACACGGGTGGATTCTGGGTATGTTTTGAAGTTGCGCCCGCTGGACTCCTGGCAGACTGGGCATGAAGTTAGAGAGAGGAGTTGGCATGAGTCCGAGGTTCTTGCCTGAGCAGCCAGAATGAAGGCGCTGCCTTCATCAGAGACGGAGAAGATGCGAAGATGTGGGTGAAGGCGGCTTGGGGGGTGGAGGAGCCACTGCTCAACTTCGGAGGGCCTGCGTTGGACACATGGAGGTCTGGAGGAGGCAGGTGGATCACAGGTGTCTTCAGCGGTGCTCGCTTCTGCAGCACATATACTAAAATTGGAACAGGTGTCTTCAGCGGGGGCTGAGGAGGGAAGCCCAGTCTCCCTGGACTGGCTTCCTTGTCTCCAGGGCTGGGCCAGGCTGGGGTGAGGGGACGCTACAGGAAGTGGCCTGCACTGGGGTGTGGCATGGAGGGATGGTGCCAAGTGGGCTGGGGCGCCAGTAGCTCTGTCCAGCGCAGCCAGCCTGGCCCAAGGCTGTTATCTGACCAGCAGAGCCATTTGGTTAGCATCGATTGGCTCAGGGCAAAGCAGCTGGCAAGGCTGGGGCAGGAGGGTTGGGGAGAGGGGCCCTGTGGGGAGGGCGGGGGCTGTAGAGCCAGAGGGATTGGCCACAGGACTTATGAGTCTCTGAGGCTCCAGGAGCCCTGCGGACCTGCCTGGGGGCCTTCGGGGATTCCGGTCCATGGGGCTGTCCCTGCGCTGGTGTAGGGAGAGGTGGTGGGGGTGGGGGATCTGAGACCTTGGGGCCAGGGAGGGCCTGCCCCAGGCAACTTGGAGCTTCTGGATTTGAAGGCAGGGGGTGAGGCCTGTTCCACCACCCTCTTCACCAGCTTTGTGGCCTCGGCCAGCCTCTCCGCCCCCACCTCCAACCCCCATGTGCCTCATTTCTTCTGCGATAGGTGTGGTGGTGTGAGGAGTCCATGTAAAGAACCTGATCCGTGCTTAGGACTGGGTCCTCCTTGGTTAGCTCCCTCCTGCTTCCAGGGTGGGCAAGCTGCAGGACCCCTGCCACTCTGGTCATCTGGCCTGGGACTGGACCAGAGGTCCTGTCAGTGCTGGTTCCAATGGTGACCTCTCTGGCCTCCCCAGGCCTGGGTGTCCCCAGCCTCACAGAGCTGGTGTTACAGCTTCTTGGAAGCTCTGGCTACTCATAGAGGCAGAGAGAAAAGGGGGCTGGGGTAAGGGAGGGGCACACTGCCTGTTTCCCCACCTGAGTGCCTTTGCATATGCTGTGCCTTCTGCCTGTTATGCCCTCCCCCCCCCCCCATCCTGCCAGGTCCAGCTCCACAGGACCCTTCATAAGCACATCTGGGGTTGCTGAGTAGCCTGGATGAGGTGCTGCCCATGTTCCAGCCACTCATCCCCTCCCCCTGCCAGGTCCCTCCCAGCAGGTGAAGGGTTTTGTGTTTTGTAGGAAGGAGGACGTGTAAACAATACAATCTCTACTGGGGGTATTCTCTATGCTACCAGGGGAGCAGAAGGCTTCATGGAGGAGGTGGCATAGGGGTGGCAGAGACCTTCCCTGAGCTTCCCCTTATATATACACCCTTAGGTACCTACTCTGGGCCCCAGCACCTGACCAGACTGCCTGGGATTGGGGACCCCTCTATCTGCTAATGAACACACAAGGGCTTGCCCAGTTCATCCCGGGGCTCCTCCCTGGGCTCCTCCCTGCCCTAGCACATTGGACACTGCAAGAGGGCAAGTACTGAAAGGAGGAAAGAATGAATGAGCCTGCGGAGCCTCAGGTGAGCTCAGATGTGTGGGAGGCCAGGAGGTTTGGGAGCAGCCGAGCAGTCAGTGGGGCACGTGTCCCTGGAGGAGAGAAGGAGGAGAGCCTGAAGAAGGAGGGATGAGGCCCAGCCTGGCTTTCTTCAGCCCCTTGAGGCAGAGCAGCACCCCCTGCTCCACCAGGAGAGGGCTGAGGAGGTAGTTGGGAGGGGGTGCACCTCCCCTTCACAGGCTGCTAATTTGTGATCTTAAAGTACTCAGCAAAGACACCCGCCTCATTGTTAGTACCTTAATCAGGCAATCAGCGGGGTTGGGGCTCCCACTGGCACACGGAGGGGGCACAGGAGGAGCTGCCTGGCTGGGTGACGGTCCAGGACTGAAGCACCCATTGGCTTGAGCACAGGGGCTAGAGGTGGGTGAGTTTGGCTGGGAGGGCTGGCCAGGGCCTTGGAGATGGGACCAGCTTCCAGGGTGGAAAAGCAAATTCAACAGGGACCCACCCCAGTGCCCAGTGGAAGGAGGCAGGGGTAGGGCAAGGGCAGGTTCCTTGGGCTGGCTCCCAGGCACGTGGGCGGCACAGAAGGATGGAGAGCGGCTCCAAGCAGTTGGCTGGGGGCCCTGCCTCCTCCTGGGCCCCTCTCATAGGAAGGACATGGAGGGCTCCTGCCCTGGGTCCTGCCTTGACCCCACACACCTGCCAAGGTGTGTTCACTTGCTGGCTGCTCAGCCCATGCCTAGATTTAGGGGCACTTGGTTTTTTTCATCCAAACTGGGGTCTCTGCTTGGTTTTCCTGTGCCCCGACATTCCCTGGGGGCACCTAGGAATCTTCTAGACACCTTCTAAGGAAGGGTTTTGGCTCTGCTTGGGTCCCCCAGCTTCACAGGGGACACTTCAGAGAAGCCCAGCCCCGGGGCCTTATGGGGACACAGCCACAACATCAGGTGGAAGGGTTGTCAGCCCCCATCCGGGTCAGTGGGGGCCAGGGAAACCCCCCACCACGTAGTAATGCTGGGGATCAGAGGAGCGCAAGCAGGAGCACTTTGTAAACTTCATAAGCTGCACAAATGTTGAGTGGTATTAGTACTAAGCCTGCCATAGCTTACCCCTGCCCCCAGGGTCTGGTGTGGCACTGTGTGTCCCACAAGCACCAGTTCATGGCCATGGCCTGGCCCCCTTTAGCACAATGAGCCCTGTGAAGGCCCTTGAGCTGGGAGGGGACCCCCAGGGCCCCCCAGAATGGCAAGGTGGGGACCGCTTCCCTGGGGTGAGGTTCCTGGGAGACAGCAGCCTGGACAGGGGTGAGGGGTGCCTGCCGAGAGAGGGGAAAAGGGGTGTCAGATTCTGTGGAAGCTGCAGCCAGTATAGGGTGGGCCCTCCTCCCACCCCTGGCTTTTGGAGACTCAAAGCATCTCGCAGGCTCCCCAAGACTCAGTTGGGGCTTGGTGTCCACGCTCCTAGTCCCTCACACTCTTGCTTCCCCCTGCACAGCTGGGACCCTCTGCCAGACTGTGGTGGGCAATGGGGGCCTCAAAGTCAGACCTGAGTCTCCATGTGGGGCACACTGGAAAAGCTATCACCTCCTACTCATGTTACAGAGAGGGAAACTGAGGCTGAGGCCTGCAGGCCATCTAGTGGTGGTGATGACTGAAGACACCGCAGGAACCACCTAGAGCGTGGCCCGGCCCAGAAAGGGTCCTTACAGCTGCACTGCCACCACCACCGCCGCCACCGAGGTCATAATTGCTCTGAAATCACAACCGAACCCAATTATGCAAAAACGAAATTATATGCGATGATTTTTATGTTGAAAACGTTCGGTGGAAGCCGGGTGATTACGGGGGGACGGGAAGCAGCTGCCACTCTCTGGGAGCCCATAACTCCCAACAGCTGGGAACTGTCACTTATTTACGATGCTGTTTCTGCCGGGAATGAGGGGGTGGCAGTGGCGGCTGGGCCTGCCTGAGACTGGCCAGGAGGCTAAGCCAGCAGCAGGCCTGGGAGCCTGGCCTAGTGGCCCAGGTGAGGCTGGGAGCAGGCCGGTCGGAGAGTGGCCAGAAGTGTGAGTTCTTTCTACATGCTTTGGGCAGAGCTGACAGCAGGAATCAGCTGAGCTGCCCCAGGGCCTGGCCTTCTCCCCAGAGGCCCGGCTGGCCAAGCTGGAAGGGACGGGCAAGAGGCCAAAACTGGGCAGGGACGAGATGGCTGCCTGGCCCTGCAGGGTGGGGGTTACGGCTGGAGCCTGTCCTCGCAGGCTGGCGTGCCTGCCGGGCAGCCTGGGGCAGCTGCGACCCTGGAAAAAGGCAGGTAATGATGATCGTCCATAATGAGGCCTCTCGGATAATGAGCACGGGGCTATTATCCGACCACAGGCTGGACACATCCGAAAATAAATTATTTTAAGGATCCATTAACGAATGCCTAATTAATGCCAATTAGAGGGAAGCTACAGAGGAAATGCTCCGGACGGTCGAGAGGCAAAGCCTTGTTTGCAACCACCAGCCGGGAGCACACGCCTGGGAGTGAGGCGCGGAGAGGGGAGGGGCCAGAAGATGGACCAGATAAGGGAGGCCCCAAAACCAGGCAGCCCTTCACACACGTCCCCTTAGCACATCCTCACAGTGCCGCAAGGAACACTAGTACTATTTAGAAATGAGGAAACTGGGGCGCCTGGGTGGCTCAGTGGGTTAAGCCGCTGCCTTCGGCTCAGGTCATGATCTCAGAGTCCTGGGATCGAGCCCCGCATCGGGCCCCGCATCGGGCTCTCTGCTCTCTCGGGGAGCCTGCTTCCTCCTCTCTCTCTGCCTGTCTCTCTGCCTGCTTGTGATCTCTCTGTCAAATAAATAAAATAAAATCTAAAAAAAAAAAAAAAGAAATGAGGAAACTGAGTCACAGAGCGCTTTCACGTATTTGAGGACACAGAAGGCACCCTAAATGAGACAGCTTTTGAGATGAACTTTGGTGTCTTGCATGCATGCTTTGTTATTAAGAAGACGCTAAAAGACTTGAGGCGCCTGGGTGGCTCAGTCGTTGGGCGTCTGCCTTGTTCAGTCGTTGGGCGTGTGCCTTCGGCTCAGGTCATGATCCCGGAGTCCTGAGATCGAGCCCCTGCATCGGGCTCCCTGCTTCTCCCTCTTCCACTCCCGTGCTTGTGTTCCCTCTCTCACTTTCTCTGTCAAATAAATTAAAAAAAAAAAAAAAAAAAAGAATACATTAAAGGACTCTTCAGGCCTCCATATATTTACTTTGTTAGACCAGGAGTCTGAATCAGTACCTGTTCATGTGCATCAGTACCTGGTCATGATTCAGACCAGGAGTCTGAATCAGTACCTGTGATAGGAGTAAGTGGCAGAGCTGGGAGAGGAACGCCCACCCCAGGACTGCCCGTGGGAGTCTGGGGGCGGGGCTAGGGCTTGGGGCGGGACTTTAGGGCACGACGCGCGTTCCGGGCGCGCGTCCCCGAGCTCTCCTCACAGCGGGGCCTGTCGTTGGCCCCCTCCGCGGGGGTGGAGCTCCAGAGTGTCATCTGTCGCCGCGTGAGGGCCCCGCTTGGGCCTGACCCCCGCCTTCCTCCCAGCAGGAACCTCCCACAGAGGGCTGCCACCCCAGATCCCCGAGCTGGGCACAGCCCAGGACAGAGCCCTGCCAAGGGGTGGGGGGATGGTTCGCCTGTCCGTCCCCCGCCTCCCCGAGCCACCCCTGACCTGGCTGTGCTCTCTCTCCCCTCTCCATCCCCCCCCCCCCCCCAGGGTGCTGTGTGGAACTATTGCTGCTGCTGCTGGCCGGGGAGCTGCCCCTGGGCGGCGGCTGCCCGCGGGACTGCGTGTGCTACCCGGCACCCATGACGGTCAGCTGCCAGGCGCACAACTTCGCCGCCATCCCCGAGGGCATCCCAGAGGACAGCGAACGCATCTTCCTGCAGAACAACCGCATCACCGTCCTCCAGCAGGGCCATTTCAGCCCGGCTATGGTCACCCTGTGGATCTACTCCAACAACATCACCTTCATTGACCCCAACACCTTCGAGGGCTTCGTGCACCTGGAGGAGCTGGACCTTGGCGACAACCGGCAGCTGCGGACGCTGGCGCCGGAGACCTTCCAGGGCCTGGTGAAGCTGCACGCCCTCTACCTCTACAAGTGCGGGCTCAGCGCCCTGCCCGCAGGCATCTTCGGCGGGCTGCACAGCCTGCAGTACCTCTACCTGCAGGACAATCACATCGAGTACCTCCAGGACGACATCTTCGTGGACCTGGTCAACCTCAGCCACCTGTTCCTCCATGGCAACAAGCTGTGGAGCCTGGGCCAGGACACGTTCCGGGGACTGGTGAACTTGGACCGGCTGCTGCTGCACGAGAACCAGCTGCAGTGGGTCCACCACAAGGCTTTCCACGACCTCCGCCGGCTGACCACCCTCTTTCTCTTCAACAACAGCCTGTCGGAGCTGCAGGGCGACTGCCTGGCGCCCTTAGGAGCCCTGGAGTTCCTCCGCCTCAACGGGAATGCCTGGGACTGCGGCTGCCGGGCGCACTCGCTGTGGGAATGGCTGCGAAGGTTCCGCGGCTCCAGCTCTGCGGTCCCCTGCGCCTCCCCCGAGGCGCGCCAAGGCCAGGACCTGAAGCTGCTGAGGGCCGAGGACTTCCGGAACTGCACGGGGCCAGCCTCGCCGCACCAGATCAAGTCGCACACACTCACCACCACCGACAGGGCCGCTCGCAAGGAGCACTACCCGCCCCGCGGCCCCGCCAGGGACAAGGGCCACCCTCATGGCCACCTGCCCGGCTCCCGCCCAGGCTACAGGAAGCCCGGCAAGAACTGCACCAGCCACAGGAATCGCAACCAGGTGTCCAAGGCAGGCGCCGGGAAGCAGGCCCACGAGCTGCAGGACTACGCCCCTGACTACCAGCACAAGTTCAGCTTTGACATCATGCCCACCACCCGGCCCAAGAGGAAGGGCAAGTGTGCCCGCAGGACCCCCATCCGTGCCCCCAGCGGGGTGCAGCAGGCCTCTTCGGGCAGTTCCCTGGGAGCCTCCCTCCTGGCCTGGATACTGGGGCTGGTGGTCACTCTTCGCTGAAGACCTGGGCCACCAGCACCCAGCACTGCCACATGTCCACCAAGGAACAGAATCTCTTTTCTTTTTTTGAACAAGTGGAGGGTCTGCTGGGTTTCGGGCAAAGGCTGGTAAAGGCTTCAGCTGCTGTCTGGGCCCTGCCCCCGTGGATTATAAAACCCAAAGTGTACAGCCCCAAAGTGGGAAGGGATTTGAGCATCACACCCAGCTGTCCCGGCCAGGCCCTGGCGAGAGCCCGCAGACAGCATCCATCCGGCAAGGCAGTTAAAGCACGCAAAATGAATCCTTCATTAGCAACAATGGGACAGTGCCCCCCACCCCCCCAGGAGCTGGGCTCTGTGGAATCCCAGTGACTGGAGAGGTCTGAAGGGCCCCGCCATTCCTGGAGGAAGCAGGACTCAGAGGAGAACAGACGAGGCTCACCCAAGCGGCTGGGTGGCCCAGCCATCTGGGAGCACAGGAGCAGGTGACATTTTGGCCCTTGCCTGAGGCCACAGAGTCAACCTGCCCTCACTCCAGCCCTTAGTCTCTCCCCCAGGGGGGAACGCCTCTCATTCCTGATGTCTCAGGCAACCCTGGCAGACCCAGGCCCAGCTGCTGGGCTCCAAGAACCAATTACCAAAGGAAAGATCATCAGAGGCTGAAATTCAGAACTGCATCGAATGCAGTGAGGCTCTCACAGGAGGTGCAGTTATAACTTGACTTATAACTAAACTTGACTTATAACTTGACTTATAACTAAGTCAACTTATATATATATATACATGTATATATATATATATATATATATATACACACACACACGGTCCACACACATGCACAGGGCCCCTCCCCACCCCCCTACCAAACTGTATGTCTTCTCATGTTTATAAACTATACAGAAAACTATGCTGTTGAACTAAGGGTTGTATCGGTGATCTCTAGCAAGAGAAGAGTTGTAGGGTTTTTGTCTAGAATCCCAATCTGTCAATGACAGTCCCCGTCATAACCTGGGCTTGCCAGGGCCTAGGGCAAAGTGTCAGTGGGAAGGGCCAGGGAGAAGAAGGGGAGGCAGCAAGAATCACTTCAGGGGACCAATCTTCTTCGATGTTTAGAGTATTGCCTTGTTTTTATATGCAACACAAGTCCGGCTGCCACCCCAGAGCACCCCATCACCCCCACTGTGCCAGGGGTCATTGTCAGGGGCGAGAAGTGAGAAGCAGCTCATGAGACATCAGGGAGCCAGGCCCTAGGGGAGGGCTTGATGGAGAAGGGAACCAGGAGGGGCTCTGGGTCTTTTTTTTGCCGACGGGCAGGCAGCAACCGCAGTGTTAGCCCAAGAGGCCGCGCAGGGTCATCGTCGGCCTAGCGTTTCTGCCGGTGACGGTCTGGACAGGCTGGGGGTACTCCGGGCATGAGCCCAGGACTCCAGCACGGCTCAGCTGCTGAATTTTTCCTTGAGGCTCTTTGATGGCCAGCCCAGCAAGGGTCCTGTGCTCGGCGGCAGGAGGGAAAGCATCAGGTGGCCTTAGCAGAAGGGGAACAAAGAGGGCATTTCAAGAACCATCTCAGGCATTTCTGCGTTACGGAGGCCCCCTCCCTCCTGGCCCTTCTGAAGATGCCCAGGGACCGGCGGCGGTGGCGGAGGGGGCCAGACTCAGGGGTCAGGAGTGGGGATGTGTGCAGGGCATGGAACAGGCAAGCCCAGTCAGGGGACAGTGGCTCCAGTCAAGGTTGGCCATGCTGCTGGCCAGGGCCCTGCTGGGCGCCATCTCCTCTGAGCTCTGCCCAAACCTGAATTCCCCACCAGAGAGGATGTGTGTGAGGAGCAAGAAACACCGAATCCAATGAAGAGAGAAAAACAATAATAAAAAAAATTTCTCTTGGACAAGAACCCTGTTTCTCATTTCCTAACCCTACATTCCCGAAGTGGTGGCAGATCGCAGGCTTTTGTGGGGTGGGCGAGCCTGGCCAGGCACAGCATGTTTGCTGGCGGGAGGAGCCATATGGGGCAGGGGCACGCTGACTCACTGGGATGCATGTGTGCACACGCGTGCGAACACACGCACACACACACACACGTTCTCCGTTCTAGGGTTCTTCCCTCACCCTCACGGAACATGATTCACTTCCCACACCCTAGCTGTGGATCGGCCCAGTCTCTGCGGCTCTTTCTGGACCAGGCTGGTCCTGGATCCTTCCTGGCTGGTTCCCAAGAGCCGCACCCGCGGCAGCTGAGCTGTGGATTCTTCGGGGCCTCAGGAGTGGCCGGAAGGGAGCTGCCAGTTCCTGGGGCCCAGAGGGCTTCCCAGGAGGCCAGGGATCCACTGAGACAGCAGCAGAGAGGGTCTGGGGGCTCCACCTGCCTCTCTCGCTTTAGAGAAATGAGGCAGTTCTCTCCTCGGTAGAGAGGGGAGAGCTGGGTTTTCAGGTGTGACTGAACAATTTTCCTCGGTACAAGGCTTGAAACCTGCACTAACAGGAGCGCGGGGACGGCAGAGCAAAACACACGCTCTCCCGCTGCCCGCCTGCTCTTCCCAGGCCAGTGCCGGGCCCCGGCTGTCCCTCAGAACCCGAGGATGTTGTCCTGTTGTTGATTTCATTTCCAGCGTCAGACAGCAAAGCCCTCAGTGGGAAAATCAAGAGTCCAAACACTTTATTAAATTTTTGTAAACAGACTTAGTAAGTCCTGCAATATGAAAGTGAAATGTCAGTACGAGAAATGCTAATGTTTTATAAATGACCGCCTCTGTCAAGTGCAGCTCGGTCTCTGGCTGCCGACTGTTATTAGAGGCGAGGCAGAGGGGCCCAGGACGCCGGGTGTATTTTTAGCAGCTTTCTCCTCTAAGAGATAGCAGGAATGAAAGCATCTCTATCGCGAATGACATCACTTGTCACTCAGCAGCTCACAGGCCACGCAGGAACGAAGGCACCATTGCCCAAAGCACCAGAGCAAGTTGACAAGCCATGGGCTAGACCTCTCTGGTCACCAGATGCGGCATTCCTCCTGGGCGGGCCAGGGCCTGGAGATGTGACTTCCTGCCTCTGGGAATCCTGTCCTCCTCCTCTGTTCCTAACAGGGTCACCCCTCTGCCATCTTCACTTGGCTCTTTCCCTTCAACAAGTGCTGATTAAAGGCCTACATGTGCCCGCCGTTGGCGCAGGCTCTGGGAACATAAAGGTGGGAAGATATGACTCTCCTATAAGGAGTGCAGGGCTAGATGTGGGAACAGGTATGTGATTGGTGCCTCTGGTAGTGGCCCTCCCCCTACCGTGAGTAAGTCAACTGAGGTGAGGACGGTCCAGGAGGACTTCCAGGTGAGGGTGACACCTGATGGCTCTAACAGGATGAGGAGGTGGCCAAAGAAGAGTGCGGGGAGTATTCACGGCAGAAGGCTGGAGGGTTACAGCAGCATCGTGCCGGTTTGGGATACCAGCAGAGAGCTATGAGTTGAGGACTGGGAACCCTGTGAGGGGTGGTGGGCATGGAAGGCGAGCCTGGCAAGGGGAAGGTTGGGGGAATCCTACTCAGGGACTTGGCCTTGACTCTGCAGTGGTGGTATGGCTCCCCTCTGCGGTCTTCTTCCCTACCCCACACCCCCAGCGTCTTTCCGAGCACGTGTCCCCACTCGTGGCGTGCTTGCCAATGTTCCTCAACAGTGGGTTTCATCATCCTAACTTGCCTCTTCTGCTCAGCCAGATCCTTCCCTCGTGCCAGCATGCTGGAGCGCTCCCTGGAAATCTGCCTGGGCCACAGTCCCATTCCCAGACACCTGCTGCTTCCAAGCCCGGAAAGTATCCCATAGCCATTTTGCCCCCCCCGTGCTTCCTCCTTTCCCCTCCATGCAGGGCTCAGCCCTCAGCCCCTCACTTGCCTCCAGGCATGGCCACCTCTACCTGTGCCCCCTTTGGCTGACCACTGGCAACCCCCAGAACCCTCCAGACAGCATCTCCCCCTTATTTTCTCCTGCTAGGGGCTGTTCATTACCAGGGAGCCAAGAATCCCATTTAGCTAATGTTTACTTGTCACCTAACTAATCACCCAGCACTCTGCCACTGTGATGAACGTGATTCTAGAAGGTCTATTGGCAAGTTTGAGAGAGCCAGGGAGTAGGGGGCAGGAAAGCTTCTTGGAGGACAAGAGGCAGGGCCCAGGGGTCAGAGAGAGCATGTTTGCGGGGAGGGCTCCCTGGGCCCGACAGCAAATCTCTCCGAGGCTCACCAGCTGCCCAGGTTGTCTCCACATGTCCCTGGCCAGAACTCACCTCCAGGACCCAACTCCTCAGGGCCCTTCTCCAGCTCGACCTGGAGGATGCCAGCCTTTCCCTTCGCACATTGTTTGATTGACTGAAGTGCGTGTACATTTCGACTGGATCCGGGTCAAGCCATGCTGCTGAGCCCGCTGACCCGGCCGTGGTGACATTCTGGCTCGTCTCCTCCGAGTCTGGCTCTCCGGACTCACGTTCCTTCAGTGGGAGTTTCACACATCAGCCGTTGTTCCACCCTGTGTCACCGATCCCCCACTATCAGCTTGTAATGGGCCAATTTTCTTATACCTTCTGTCTACTTGGAAATTATCTCAAGAACCCTTTGATTGTGCATTAAAATATCTTTTACAGCTCCATGCTCCATATCTCTTTCTGCTCCCCTAATTGTCCCTTTCAACTCACTGTGCTTTCAGAACAAATATCGCGGTCTCCCCTTTGCAGGCTGTTAATAAATACAAGCTCTAAAAAAACACACATAAACATCTATTGTTGGCTAAGTAACTCACCACACAATCAAAAAGGGAGGCTCAGTGCCAGGCGTGCCCACCTGTACCTTCCCCCTCGATGTCCTCGCCTGTCTCGTTCAAGGGGGCCGCTGGACTCAGGAAGGTTTATGGCCATAAGATGTCCCCTGGGTGAGGGGACCAGGGAAGCCCCAGGGGAAAGCGAAGCAAGTAGCTAGGGGTGCTGTGTGGACAGGCCTCCCTCCCAGAGTAACGAGGGAGAGAGGAGGACAAAGGAGCCCCCTGTGTGGGTCACAGTGGCTAATTCAAGTGACATTTCAGTGGACTGGTCCGCAAGGCCCTTTACCTCCAAAAGAAGTGGGTCGGCCTCCTCCGAAATCCAGCTCCAGCCTGCACTGATGTGGCCTAGCCCCCCACCTCTCTCCTTTCAGCTCTCATTTCTCATTAGAGCCGGGAGTTTCTAAGCACCGGCGGAGTGGGGAAGGCTGGGCCTTTTGTGTCATGGATTTCTGTGTGTGCACACTAATGGCACGCCTGAATGGCAGAATTTGACACGACCGCTGCAACACCTGCTTGGGTCACCGTGCTTTCCAAATTGGCTGAGGCTCCATGCAGACCCAGGCGTCTCAGGGGGGCCCTGCTTCTGCCGCTCCCTCTCGGGGCCTCGGGAAAGAGAGAAGAAGCGAGAGAAGCATGAAACTCTTCCATCTCTGTAAGTACAATTTCCCCAGGGGGCAGGCTCTAAGGAAGGAGGAGAGGCAAGTGCTCAGGGCCTAAACAGGTGGGAGACCTCCCAGGCAACCGGCCCCTTATCACGAGCCCTCCCCTGCCCAGGTTTGGAGACAGTCACGGGCAGGACCGTGATGCCCTCTGCACGGCAGCTGACTGGAATCAAGATGTGGATCCTCCAGGTGACCTCTTACCGCTCCAGCCAGAGAGAGAGAGATGCAAGGGATCCTCTCCAAGTAAGACTTCTTTGGTGAGGCGGGGCCAGCAGGACAAACCCAATGAGGGACTCCTGGCCAGTGCTGGGGTCACAGACGGACCGGGCAAGGGAAGTTCAAGTCCCAGTGAGACCCCAAAGGGAGTGCACGTACAGTGTCTCCAGGAGACAGGAAGCACAACCCTATGGGGCTGTCAGGCACCGAAGAGAGCAGGGAGAGATGCAGACAGACAGACAGACAGACAGGAGGGCACACTAGAGAAAGAAACATTTTGCACCTGCAGGCACGCGCACACTGCTCAGCCACCACCTCCTGTCACTGTCCCTCCTGTGACTGAGCGTGGGACATGCGTGCTGTCTACAGATCTGAACCACCAAGCACATGAGTGGCCCAGCCAGGCCCTGGAAAGCCATGGAACAAGAGTTCCCATCCGCAATGGGCTTATCCGCCAGCTGATAGCAACCCCTTTTGATTACAAGGGGGCTGGTTAGAAGAGGGACAGAGGGCCCATTCTCCCCACACACGGGTGACCATCCATCAGGGACACCGGCAGGGGCGTGACGAGCGGCCCATTGTCGTCTGAACACTGAGCCTCTGTATTTCCCACTGAGCCTTGACCCTAAAGGGGCTCGTCCAGCTCCTGGCACCGTGGCGGTTCTGAAGAGGCCACTAGCCCTTAATCTACAGATTCTGGGCCTGTCCTGCGCACGCCTCAGCTCAGAGCTGCAGGCCAACCGGGCTGCATTGACATTCTGCCCCCACGCTCAGGGTCACAGGGGTCTCCAAGGTGTTTTTGTTTTTATTCTTCATCCTGGCGTCTGAGCCTCCGAGGCTCCAGGTCCCTGACCTCTCATCTCGCCTGCCACCTGGAGAGTCTCTCACTTTTTATCTGTGGCATTTAAAGTGCCACTGAGCGTCTGGCACTTGGTGAGCCTCAGATACAGGCTTTTCTGAATTTCCACACCAGCCCTCTTTCCAGAAGCCACTGCAAGCTCGCCTCCTCACCTGTGTCTCTGCCAACTGTGACCTGAGTTTGTGGGAAAGGGGTCCACAGCCCTACCCCGGGTGGGCCCCACTGTGCTCTCTGTGAACCACATGCCTCCCAATGGCCCCTGATCCCAGATCAGTCCCGCTGTGCTTCCTGCCCCTGCCCCAGCACCCCACAGAACGGCCCTCTTGCCCCACAGGCGAGGCACGCCAGGCACTGGACTCCTAGACTAGCTCCTCTCTCCTCTCCTGCCAGCCACACACTGGGCCCAACCCTGGCAGCGGCCTTCCCGGGGCCCCCGCTGGCCCATTCCCCCAGACCTTCTTGCTCACACGCTTCATCCGTCGATCACACGTGCCTTTCACAGTGGACTCGGCCCTGACAGTTTACAGCCCTGACTTCTTGCTGAGGCTGCCTCCTCGTCCACTCCCTGTCCTAAGTCCAGGGAACAGGGTGGTATTTCTGATTCTTTTTAAGTCCCCTGGGAGACACAGCCCATAGCTAACTGGGAAATGTCAACTCTGAGGAGATTGAACTGGAATGCCCAAGTTAACAGATGCAGGAATGGGCCTAATTCCTGCTAATTTAAACCTGGCTTCTAAGTCCCAGGCAGTGGCTCTTCCCCAGCTCCGCCCATGCTGCCTTCTCTTGAGTGGAAGACCCCATCCCACATGACCCCTGGCGAAGAGTGGGATCAACCCTGGGGGGCCCATCACTTCCTTCCCACCCCCAGGAACTTCAAGCTCAGAGGAACTGATTTACAAAAGCCCTGGAGAGGAAGTCAGAACTTTTTCCTGGCAGTTCTGAGCTCTCCTGACTCCTTAAACTTTCCCAGACTAGGTCCCTGGGGTCACCAACCTGGTGAGTGAAGGAGCTGGCAGAACCCCTGCTCTCTGCCTTCCTTTCCACCAAGAACAAGGGTGTAGTGGCAGGAAATTCCCAAGATGGCCGGTGTGGTTTCAACAGTTTCCTTCCTTCCCCCCTCCTTCTCCCTTTCTCCCTTCCTTCCTTCTTTCCTTCCTTCCTTCTTTTCTTTCTCTCTCTCTCTTTCTTTCTTTTTATTTTTAAGTAATCTCTACACCCAACGTCAGGCTTGAACTCACAACCCCAAGATCAAGATTCACATGCTCCACAGAGTGAGCCAGCCAGGTGCCCTCAACAGTTTGCTGACAGCTGTGCCTGGGTCTCTGTTTCTGAGAGGACCCCACATAAAGTACAGTAGACTCCAATAGTGAAGGCAGAGAAGGAAGACCCTGACCCCCGGTCCTTCCTCCTGCAGGCGCTATGAGGAGATTTCTTCCCACCATGGGAAAGGAAGACAGAGGGCCTAGGGCTACTGCAACCTGACAGTCTTCCCACCTGGGGGTACCTATGTATAAACACAAAGCAGCTACTTCCTGGCTGTTCCCCTCAAGTGACTGCCTTTTTGACAACTCTTTGTGCTTTCCGCATCTTTGATCATTGATCAGCCTTGATTCAGAGTTTTTTGTGAACCTTGAGTCTGTTCTGGGAATTTGTATTTTCGTTTCATTGTTTTCGTTCATTTAGAAAATTAACTTAAAATCATCAAAATAATTTTCAGTCAAATATGTCTGCTTTGCTTGTTTGGAATATTTTCATGAATTTTTAAATTTTTTTTTTTTTTTTTTTTTTTAAAGATTTTATTTATTTATTTGACAGAGAGAAATCACAAGTAGGCAGAGAGGCAGGCAGAGAGAGAGGAGGAAGCAGGCTCCCTGCTGAGCAGAAAGCCCGATGTGGGGCTTGAACCCAGGACCTGGGATCATGACCTGAGCCGAAGGCAGCGGCCTAACCCACTGAGCCACCCAGGCGCCCGAATTTTTAAATTTTGTATCCAATTTTAAGTTGGCTAATAGCAAATTGGCTTAAAAAGTGAACGGGCAACCACTGGTTCATATGTTAATTTATCATAGGTAATGTAATAACTTTTTACAATTTATCTTAGTAAAACTCTTCCATTTTTTTTGTGGGCTCCACGCCCAATGTGGAATTTGAACTCATGCCCCTGAGATCAGAGTGGCATGCTCTATCCACTGAGCCAGGCAAGCACCCCAACTCTGTTCCATTTTTATTTATTTATTTATTTATTTAGATTTTATTTATTTGACAGAGATCACAAGTAGGCAGAGAGGCAGACGGGGGTGGGGGGGAGCAGGATCCCCACCAAGCAGAGAGCCCCATGCAGGGCTTGATCCCAGGACCCTGAGACCATGACCCAAGCGGAAGGCAGACGCTCAACCACCTGAGCCACCCAGGTGCCCCTCTTTTCCATTTTTAAAAAAAACTTACTTTTTATTTGGAAATAATTCTACATTCATAAGAAACAAACAAAAGGTACAGGGAGGGTCCATATATCTTCACCCAGCTTTCCTCAATGGTAACTTCTTGTATAACATCATGTTATTTTGCCTTTTCCAATCTAAATTTACTTTTGGCTAATCTATTTAGGTAGAGTTTTCTTTTTTAAAAGACTTTGTTTATTTATTTGAGAGAGAACATGAGAGGAGAGGTGGTCAGAGGGAGAAGCAGACTTCCCATAGAGCTGGGAGCCGGATGCGGGACTCGATTCCAAGACTCCTGGATCATGACCTGAGAGGAAGGCAGTTGCTCAACCAACTGAGCCACCCAGGTGCCCTAGGTAGAGTTTTCTTATATTTAAACAACATTGATGAGGAAAAAATAAAGCTTCTGACAGAGACCAAGATGAGATATATCACATTTTTGCTTGGATATTTCTGAGTGACATATTACAGTTTTAACTGTAAATGTATCACTGGACTGAGAAATGATAGATGAGAATTGTTTGCCCAGATTTAGGGTCCTTAACCAGAGTCCATGCGGGGGTTGGGGGGATGAGGGACGAGTGTGTCCAGAAACCTTTTGGAATTTGATGCAAGTCTTTCTGGGTATGTGTGGGTTTCTAGAGAGAGCGTTCCGTCAGACCCTGGGAAGGATTCCAGCCTTGGGGTGCAGACATAGCCTAAGCAAACCTTCAGGTAACCCTCCGCGTCGCTGCAGCTCTCCACCCTCTCCCACAGGTGGCGCTCTGTCTTTGGGATGACGTCACGGGCTGCTAGGGCAACCTGGGCGGGAAAAGCCACAAAGGCTGGGGTGGAAATAGACTTTCTTGACCAGTTTGTCCTTTCAAACCCATTTGGCTTTGACCGAACTGTCTACTTCCCCACTCTCTCACACAAGGGGAAAGGGGGTGAAACAAGGACTGAGAAGAAGACGGCAGCAGCGTTTTTAAAGCCAGGCTCTCTGCCTTCCTCGCTGTTCCAGAAAGGGGCGGCCCTGGTCCGAAGCAAAGCGGCGGCGAGTGGCAATTTGCAAACGCCAGTTCGAAGACTAGGGGAGGCAGTGATTGCAGGTCTACAGATTTGAAATGAAATATTAATGTAGCGAGCTTTTCATTAAGCCAGATTTATTCAATCTAAAGATAATCCTTTATTCTGGAGCTGCGTCCGTTTTTGGTTGGGAGAGGGAGGGGGTGGCCTGAAAAGATCTTTTCCCAACTAATGGTATTGGAGTAGCCTGTCGCTTCTCAAAGTCTCCAGGTGGCCAAATAAACATTGACCACGCCAAGTAGGCCCTCCAGATTCTTTCTGCACTTTCACTGCTCCCGGAATGGCGGTCCCGGAGGATTGGGGCAGTGCCCCCTCCCAGCCCCAGCCTCGCTCCACTCCAACCCCAGGGTCTGCTTACCTGTGCAAGAGCCCCTTTGAACAGCCACCCGCCCTTTTTCTCTTTATTACCTGCCTCTCCATTATTTGCAGACAATTATCTGCCATAATTAACCAATTACCCTTAAAGACATTTATACTTTTCCATCAGCAAACACTGATGTTCTTTTCTTGGGTCTTTTAATGAAGGCAATATTAAGGAGACACTTATTTACATAAAGCAGAGTGGTCCCCTTTGAGGAGGGTTTGAGATCAACCTTAAAGTTTTTTAAAATCTTGGGGCGCCTGGGTGGTTCAGTTGGCTGAGTGTCTGACTTCCGCTCAGATAGTGATCTTGGATCTGGGATTGAGCCCCGTGTGGGGCTTCTTGCTGAGCCGGGAGTCTGCTTGTCACCCTGCCCCTTCCCTTGCTCTTGCTCTCTCTCTCTTTCAAATAAAACAAATACAATCTTTAAAAAAATAAAAATAAAAATTTAAAATCTTAACTGGTGACTGGGAGCTGGGGCTGATGGTCAGGAAAGGAGTTGGGAGGGCTTTTTCCCTCTTGAAACAAGAGGTCCTACTTTATTTTTTTTTTTTTTAAAGATTTTATTTATTTAATTGACAGACAGAGATCACAAGTAGGCAGAGAAGCAGGCAGAGAGAGAGAGAGGAGGAAGCAGGCTCCCCGCTGAGCAGAGAGCCCGATGCGGGGCTCGATCCCAGGACCCTGAGATCATGACCTGAGCCGAAGGCAGAGGCTTTAACCCACTGAGCCACCCAGGCGCCCAAGAGGTCCTACTTTAAAAGGCAAGACGCTCATGGGGCCTAGTACAGTGTGGCCAAGCTAATGAGATCTAGAAGTATCAGTGTGATGAGCTCAGCCCTGCAAGTGAAATCATTCAGAAGTGCAGTCTTCGCCCCTGTGCCTGCCTCTTACTGACCACAGCTTAGCCCCCCTCCCCTCCTCCAGCCACCTCTGGGGGCATCCAGAGCTAATCACTTCAGGGAGCTTGATTGAAATGTGCTCCTCACCCTGGCTGCTCATAAAAGCTTTATCCTAGGCAAAGGCTGACCCAGAATGAATGGAGGCAACTCCCAAGTCAGGAGACCAGAGGTGTTCGCCGAGGTAGGATCTAGGCTTATGGAGATAACTCTTTTATGGTTGTTATATTAAAGGGTTTGGGGGCGCAATTTTATCTCTTCACAAGTGCCCCTCTATGGTTCAGACCATACCTGGTGGCTATTTGCACTTGACTCGTTTGTGGGCAAAACAATAGCAAGAAGCAGTTTCTTTCCAAGCTAGGGAAAAAAAAAACCAACCTTAAAGTCTGCTCCTCCTGGGTTTATAAAGAGCTGTTTTCTTCTTGAGCTCTATGGCATGGAGGCTTTAATCTGAAATTTCTTTTTAATCATAGCAGGAGTCCCAATTAGCGTGTTGGGTAATCTTTCAAGTAGAACTGAGAGTTCCATGAGCAGAGAGAGCAGAGGAAATCTTATGTGTGAAGCCCCCGAGGAACAGGGCAGAGAAGGCAGGGCTGTTGGGCCTGTGAACCTACATGTGTGGGAATAAACGTGTGTATCTGCAGGTTGGCCCCCCAACTGACCAGACCGGGTGCGTGTACCCCAGGTCCCTTGAATGCCAACACTGAATGTGTGGAGTGTTGCCCTCAGTACCCACCCGTGAGCCAGGGTGCAAACACACAGTATGGGTGCCCATTCCTACCCTTCCACCTAAGAATACAAGGCAAACCAACTCCGTTTGCAAGTTTGGGGGCGACCCTCTGTCCATGAGACCGGCCAAACCCCTGACTCAGCTGACACCAGGGCGCAGCTCCGACCTGGAACTGCCAGTGACCTACTTTCCTTTGTTGTTGTTTTTGGAAATGCTGATGTCAATGCAGAATTCAACAGACAGGCTGTGTGAGAAAAAGAGAAGATGGGGAGGAGAAGGGAGAGAACGAAGGGGAGGCGTGGAAAGGGGGGGAGCAGTTGCCCGTCACATAGCTCTCCTGGTGGCAAGTGTCTGCACCAGTGCGAAACACGTTTCCTTCCATCCCCACAGGGCCTGCCCGATGTAGCTGGCCTCAGTCTGGGCCCTGCTGCTTTGGGCTCAGTAAACAGGGACAGGGCTTGCTTCGGCTTCCTCTCCCCACTGTGGACGCACAAGGGGTAGAAGTCATGCCCAGGCAGGCATGCCCAGATGTGTCTTCCTTCCGGTGCCCAGAGACGCTGGTGGGCTTCCATCTGCCCTGCCAAGGTTGAGACGCAGAGCCACAACCCCCTTGACACGTGGGACTTGGTGTGAGCTCTGCACTCTGGCTGGTGCTGGAGGAAATTGGCCTTTGGGGACATGGCAGGCAGTTCCCTCCATTCGCTGCTCCTTGGTAACGCATAGGACGCAACTCCTCCAGCAAGCAACCTTGTCTACTCTCACCTCCCGTTGTCAGCCCCGGGGAGAGCTGGTGGGACCAGAGAGTCCTGGACAGTCCAGCGCACGATACCAGCTCTGCAGAGACTTGTCCCAAGGCGCTGCCCCTCCTGTGTCTGAATCTCATTCCTTCCTCACTTCCCAGTTTCCCCCATCCTACAGACAGGGCTGAGCACGCTGAGGGTGGGAGGGGGTGGGGGTTGTTGCAAAGACTCATGCACTCCCCAACCATGTGCAAACCCCAGCTGCTGTTCCCCTGCCTCAGCATGGCTGAGGAGCAGAACCCACAGCCGAAGCATCTGGCTACTTCTCCCAGGCACAGCCCTTCCTCGGGACACTTGGTCAAACACATTCCTAATGAGAAAATAATTTCGGGTCCACATTTTCATGAAACCTAGGGCCAGAAGCCTTACGATTCCACATAGATAACCCATTTCCCCCTTTCGAGTATTCATCCATGTGCTGAAGGGAATCCGTTCAGGTGGGGCTGGGGGCTGGGTGCTGGGCTGGGTCCCCTCCTGCTGCTCTCTCTCACCTGAACCCTCGTTCCCTAAACACGCGTGGCACCTGGTTATCATCGTCCTTTCGTGCTCCATAAAACCATACATTTTTCAGGCAAAGAAATATACGGAGGAGACAAAGTCCTCATATGCTGAAATTAGCCCCCGAAAAATAGGTTACCTGACAATTACTTGCTTCTAAGTGGAGCATGATCTAGTGGCGGGGACACGCGCGCGACGTACTGCTGGGACCGCCGTCTTCCACTCCCAGCTCGTCGCCTCTTAGCCTTTCTCGGCCCCTTGCTTTAGAGGAGGGCTAATAACTCTCCCACCGCCGCCCTCCGTGGGTGCTGGACAGCTACATGAATCAACGTCTCCGAAGAGGCCAGGCTCGGGACGCCGTGTAAGTACACAGCATCAGCAGCCTCCTTGCGAATCTATATGGAGCTGATTTATTTACTTCCCGTGAAAGAGACAACAATCATCATATTTACACTTTGTGCTGCAGCTTCCTGCCTCTCCCTCCAGCGCCCCTCCCTGTGCCACCACCGATGACTCCATTACAGGTGCCCTGCCTTCCAGTGGAGGAGACCTGCTCTCCGCTAGCATCCCTCCCACCCTGGGGACTGCCACCCTCACCCCAGACCACCATCTGTTGCCATACAACGTGTCACCCCACTGTCTATGTGAGGCCACGGTATGGGCACGGGACGGGGGAGTAATGGGTTCTGTGGGCAAGAGAGACTTTCTTGGAAGTCGAATGCTGCCGATGATTAAGAAGTGAAGCAGAGGTGTGTGCAAGGTGTGTGCAAGGAAGCAGTTTAAATGTTGCATCGTCTGGGGAGTACCCTGGGCCCCGCGCCCCTCACCACCGCACGGGGCTGTAGACTGGCGGTCGACAGGCTGGCGCGTTCTCCGTCCCACTGAGGAGTGGGGACGGGTCACGATGCGCCTTTCAGCTTTTGCCGCTGGGGGTGACTTTGATTTTTTCCTTCCATTCTGACTTTTGACAGCTCCCTTCATTTTTAGCAGCATTCAGTGCTTAGTGCTTTCACACAGACAGAAAGGAATATGAAAAGGAAGGGGACAAAAAAAAAAAAGAAGAGCGAAAGGTTTAAAGGTTCATATTAGTCCCAAGAATTAGAAAGGCCGCTGCTCCTCAGACATCGGAGCCTGGCTGGGAGAATCCGCCAACGACCAGAATGTTTGACATTCTGTAGCGTTAGGGTCCAGTGCCGGAGCTCCTTGGGTACCACCTGCCAGGAGACAGGATAAATGTATCCTCTCTCCTCAGAGCACAGCCCAGGGACTGATTCCCCAATCCTGATGTGTGAAGGAGATGTCAACAGAGGTCCCCTAAAGAATGATGTCTCTATTTCCATGCTAATCCTGGGCTGCACATAGAAGAAACGCATCTTCTGGAAAAGCAGGGTGGGCCACCATAGCTCAGTGAAGCACACGCAGTTCTTCTGGGGTTCTCTCCGGGAGCAGGCAGGAGCGAGGGTGGGGGCTGCTGTGGGTGGGCTGGCAGGGCCCAGCATGCCCACCCCTCCTGCGGGGCCTGCCTCCAGACCCCTTTCAGGCACATCTGCCGCTCCTGGAAAATGGCGTCGGCCCAGGCTTGTCTCCAAAGGGATGTCACCGCCGGGACCTTCCAGCCTGTCTCCCTAGTGCTTTTGAGATCAAAAACCCCAAACTCGTTAGCCAAAAACTTTGCTGAGGGAACAATGCCCACCAAGGTGCACGATGTGGTGCCAACTCTCTCATTAAAGTGTCTTTCAACATGAAAACTCACTGCCAATGACAATGGGCACTTGGCTGCTGCCAGTTCGGAATAAGATGCTGAAGAAAAGAGGGGGAAACAGCTGTGTCCAGGTCAGAACAGATTAAATTTATGGCTGGCAGGCTACGGCTGAGAGCTGTTTATGGAATGCTTGGTGCTTTGGGTTTTTTTGTTTTTTTTTTTTAGGTGATTTTTAGAAATGTTCTTCCAGTGGGTGATGTGCCTTTTTTTGCATGGGCGTAGGCCTTGTGCTAATGGCCCCGTGTTCCTTCATGCTGTGGCTCAGACCTCATTAAGCAATAAAACCCTAGCCATTAAGAATACAACAGCATTTTACCTGACATGGAAGAAAGCAGATGCCAGGAGGCATTTGGGGATAGAGACAAGGGAGTATACAGAGCTGAGGAGCCTAGCAGCACAGCCCCCCGGAATGAAGGATCACGGTTGGTCCCAGAATACAATGGAAAAATGAGTGATCCCCTGGCTCGCCTCACTGACCCAGCCGAAAGAGCATGAGGGAATTCAAGATGGCAGAACAATCGCGGTTCGAGTTTCCTAGGGCTGCCGAACAACCACAAACTGGCTGACTAAAAACAACAGCAACTTATTCTGTCCAGTCTGGAGGTCAGAAGTCTGAAATCGAGGTGTCATAGGGGTTGTTCCCTTCTGGAGGCTCTGAGGGAGCGCTGGTTCCGTGCCTCAGCCATCCTGGTATCTCAGGTGCCTCAGACATCCAAGGTGTCCTTGGCTTGTAGAGGCCTGCCTAGCTCCCATCTCTGTCTTCTCTCTTCTGAGGACACTTGTTGCTGGAGTTCAAGACCACCCACATCCAGGATGATCTGACCTGGAGACCCTTTTTCCAATAAGGCCCCATTCCCAATTTCCTTTAGACATACCTTTTGGACAGCTGGCGTTCGACCCACTCTGACAACCAAAGCCATCTGGAGAACTCCCAGGACAGAGCCTCCTCTCTAGGACTGGTCCTCCTCCCACTGGACCCCCTGCCTGCCCTTGGGACAGCTGCAATTGTGGCTCCCTAACAAAGTCACAGGGATACTGAGCCTTTCCTCAAACCAGGCCACCACTCTTCTCTTTTCTTTTCTTCCCTCCCTTCCTTCTTTCCTTCCTTCCTTCCTTCCTTCTTTCTTTCTACCTCTCTCCCTCCCTCACACCCCTCCCTCCCTCCCTTTCTTTCCTCCTTCCTTTCTTCCTTCCTTCCTTTCTTTCTCTTTCCCAGGCCACTCTTTTCAAAACCATCTCCTGGTCTCAGAGTGTCGCTCAGCCCCTAAAGCCTTGTCTCTGAGGTATTTTCTAAGATGGCTGACTAGGGCAGAGCATCTCGCCCACGGGGCATCCCAGAGAGCCAGAAGTCCAGTGTAGCCAGGATGTACCTGCTCACCAACTGTCCTCACTGGAAGCCCTGAGTTGCAATGGCCAAGCATAGGGCACCTCCTCTACAGGGGCTTTGCAAGTGTTTACCAGCCTTTTCTTAATTGAAAAGGGGTGGAAGTCATTATATTCTAAAGTGACCTATTATGTCATTGGTTGGTTCTAATAATTAGAAAACACTTCCTTCAGTTGAGTCAAAAGTGACCTACCTATAAGGCTATCCACACCCACTGTCCCAGATTTGCCTTCAGGAACTCTGGAGATGAAGGTCACCACCGGGCTCTTAGAACCTGTCTCATTCGAATCAGTTGAGGGGATGAAAATATCTCCCCAGGGGTCACAGGGCGCTGGCAGCTGGGCCAGACCCGCCAGAGGAGTTTCCATGATTCCACAAGCATGGGTAGCAACTAGCACCGCAGGCTGGGAATTTAGACCACTCTCTGCTAGGTGCTTTAAGTATATTATTTTTAATCCTCACGACCGACCTGAAAGGCTTGTATTGTTATCACCTGTGGCTTGTATGCAAGGGGAGGAGTTCTGAGGTCAGCTAAGTAGTAGGAGGTGGGGGATCTGAGCCCAGATCTGCGTGACCGACCACAGAGCCCTCCCCACCTGCCTGCAGCTTGCCCTGGAGCGTGAAGAACAGTCTGTTTCCTCCGCCTGGGGGCTGGAAGGTGGGGAAAGGCTGAAAGTCCTCCGAGGAGGGTTAAGATGAAGCAGAATCTCCAGTTCCACATCTAAACCAAGCAATAATGTTTTATTTCAATTTCCCTGAACACAGAGTTCAGTTACCCTTGGTTTAAAAAAAAAAAAAAAAGCACAACTGATGAATGTTTGAGAAATGTCAAGTATTACATTTCAGCGGATGTGTGCAGAATGACCCGAATGTCGAACATCCCCAAACAGATGCAAACCTTCCCCGAAGTATCTCACAGGGGCACATCACTGAGGTTTGAAAAGAGCAGCTCATGTTGCCAGCCCGGCTGGTTTTTCCAGAGTATGAGCTCCACACCTCCAAAGGCTGGATCACCCACAGGAAAAATAGAATAATAATTATTATTATTATAGTCTCTTTCCCACAAACTTTTGCATTTGATTGTCCCTTCTGCCCTATGAGGTGGGGGTGGGGGTGTCAACGTTCCCCTCACTGCGAAGGTGGGGACACCAGGAGTCTGTCCGATGGGGAACCCCAGGGGAGGGCCGGCTAGCAACCGGGGTGCCTCTTTCTCTACTATCCTCTTTGCAGGAGTCCCATGGTCCCCTTGCAAGCTTCAGAGTCCCAGAAAATGTGACAATGTGAGATCCCACCCAAGACTTGGGGTGAGAGGAGATGGGAGAGAGAAAGGAAGGTCCAGGGCAAGACCCAGGAAGAGGAGCAGTGGTCACTAAAGCCAGGGTGGGGTCAAGTCAGAAACCTGATCGCAGCTTCCACCAGGGACATGGGAGATGAGCGCCAAGCTCCTTCAAGGAGACGGACCATGAGTCTTCTTGAAATTAAGTGTTCTACCCACTCGTAAGACCCTTTCCTTGGGCTCACAGGCTTGCCCTAAGCAATGACAATGCGGGCTCCAGAGAGATCTCGAAGACTGGCAGCAATTAGTCCCCTCCAGTGTGTCTGTGACCAGAAGAGATCTTAGTCGCAGGTGCTTCTCTGAGGTCATATTATCTAAGGAAGTAAGGTTAACAGCTGAACAGCGAAGGAAAGGGCACTGAACTTTATTCTGCTACCACTTTGCTTCTAAGTAAATACATTTGGGATTGCCTCACTTAGTCATCAGATGCCAATACTTAGACCGAACAAGTAGACAGCAGCCGCTGAGGGCTTAGCGGACCCATTCCTTCTCCAGAGGGTCAGGCTGGTCTTTGCCTTGTGCGAAACCACCAGGACACAGAAAAGGTGAATAGTCACACTTAAAAAATTCTGTTGACTCAATAATTTCCACCAAGAAGGGCACTGGCTCCCACAGCAACGAACCCCTAGCCCTTGACCCCTTTCCCTGGTGGCCAGGGAGAGCCTTCTCCGCAGACGAATTCCCCGTAGCCCACACTTCTATTTTGGGGGGCCACTCTGCTCCGGTACATGGAAGAAGGAAGGGTTGAGGTTTACATGGTCATTTTTGTTCCAGTAATGAAAGCCTTGAAATGATCACAAAAGGAAAATGGGAAAATATGCCTCCTAAAAAGAGCTGAGGCAAATTATTATAGCAACTGAATCCTAAAAGGAATTTTCAAGTAAAAATATGGCTCATGTGAAGTTGTTATGGCAACTGACATTTAAAAGTTAACTGGATTTGGGCAAGTTTCTTCCTCCACCCTCTCTGCAAAGTCTTGCAGGAACTTCATGCTAAAATTATGCTTTAATTTTAATTAGCCAAATAGGTCATAAATATAGCTTATTCTCAAATCTTTACAATTTCCTCCCTGCAAGCAGCTGATCTACTAATGAGAAAATATTTCTACAAAATCCCACTTACCATTAAAACATCCTATCCAATATTTTTCTAATACAATTTATCAATTTAAACACATTGCATAATGTGATATTCTGTAGCATTCCATTAAAATGATAAATAGCTGTGGGGGGGGGGCTTGGGGGGAACCAAAAGATTAAACATATTGCAAGCAGTGTAGTAACCGTATTTAAATAACCTGGACCATACCGAGAAAAACACACTGCTCTCATCCTCAAAGGCAGTCTGAACGCAGCCACAGATTCCTGACTGTAAGGGTATTAATAGGACAGAGGAAGGGGGGCAATAAGAAATGACAGGCAACTTCAGAAGAAATAAAATTTCTATTAGGCTTTGTTATAAGATTACATCAAAGCAATTCCTATGTTTTAATCTGGGTAGAGAAAAAGCAACTACTTGGGGTTTGTGCCTGGGGGCTGCCTCTGTGTGTTGAACCAGACAGTTTGCATAATGAACAATTTTCATTCAATCAGGATCTCAGCAGAGATAGCTCCCACACGAAGGTCCTAGGCACCGGCTCGTAGTTTCTATTCTCCCAGCACCCCCTGCTGGAGAAACAACGCTTACCAGGGAGAAGAGGATGCAAGCCGCCGCTCTGCATTCAGGCCCACGAAGTTGGAGAGCTGACTTTAAACGTCTCCTCCCAGAGCCCAAAGGGCCTCGGAGGGGCTTCTGTAGGATTCCGGAGGGCGCCCCCTCGAACAGGTTCTTGCGGGAGGAAGGAGGCTCCAGGGCTGGGGCATGAAAACCTTTGCCTTTGCCACTCTCTACTGATACAGGGATTTTAGAAATTGCTGTTTACGTTCTGGGCCCAACATTGGGGAGACTGAAGTTGCTGGAGGGCAGTCTGCCGGTGTAAAATACCGCATGTGGTTCTTACCTGGCTAGTCATCTCTCAAGCCTCCCCGCTGCCCAGGTCTTCATAAAATGAAGAAGGGGAAAACAAAACAAACGCCTCCCCCCAAACCGAAAAAACCCCGACCCAAACGGAATTGCCTTTTCATTGACAATGGAAAACTTAAAAGCTGAACAAATCGTTTTGAAAAACTGGCACAGACCACGCTGGCTTGGAGGAAGGAGAGTCCTGGGCAAGCGGGCTGAGCCAGGACCCGCGGCTGCGGCCTAATCCCCCTTTATCCGAGGGTTTAGCGCGCCCCTCGCCGCCCCCGGCCTGCGCCGAAGCCTCAGAGCCGCTGTGCTCCGCCCGGCTGCACCGAGCGCGGCCGCCCAGCGGCCTTCCCGGGAGCGGGGGG
The DNA here is from genome assembly GCF_002288905.1 of Enhydra lutris kenyoni. Lineage (NCBI taxonomy): Eukaryota > Metazoa > Chordata > Mammalia > Carnivora > Mustelidae > Enhydra > Enhydra lutris. The sequence continues at coordinate 1,536,058 of NW_019154110.1, forward strand.
CGGGGGGCGGCGGGGGGGCGGGCAGAGGAGCCGGTCGAATTCGAATTCGTGTGAAACTGTTTCCGAAAATCTGGGATGATCATTTACATGTTGAAAATATGCACATGGTAATTCAAAGCTAATTACCCCGAGCACACCGGAAACATTTATGCCATCCTCTCTGGATGCTGGGTACAGATAGGGGCCCCCAGCTCACTCCGGTGTTTCCAGGTTTATGGAAACAGAATGCTCCAGCGATTTTCGCTTCCAGCCGCAGGCCCGGCTGGGTGGAGAGATCCCCTTCCTGGACTTCAGGACAGGAGGCTGAGCCCCGTTTCCCAGGAGAGCCCTTTGTCAGGGTCCTGTAATTCCGAGGCTGCTTGACTGTCATTCCCATTATTTAATTTAGGTTACAATGACCTCTTTCCCACCTGTGTCTTTTCTCCCAGTCCCTCCCCATTCTCCCCCGAGGGGCCTCAGCCTGTGGCCTCGGCTTTCTTATTCTCACCAAAAAGTTGCCTCGACATTGACCTGGCTACTTTCCCTATGAGACCATTTCAGGAAGGCAAATGGGCTGTGAGGTGGCCACACCCACCAGCTCTCTGGAGCTCCGGACTCAAGTGGGCGTACGTGAACCAAATGCCGCCATTGCCGAGCGGGTCTTACTGTAGCCAAGGGCACGCGCGTTCACATGCCCCACGCACGTGCACACACACACCATGCACGTGCACACACGCCTCAGACGCGGAGCAAGCCCTGCTCGCAGACTGGACTAATTAGACCTGGGCAGGTCCTGCAGCAAATTCATTTCCCCATTTTCCAGAATAAAATGAGTTCTCTTCCATTGGGGGCATTAAACCAGCGTGCCAGCAGCTAAGACACTGCCAAGGGGGATGCTGCAGCCGAAATAACTTTGACTTCCCAAGTTGATCCAAGGAGACTGACCTTGGGCTGGGGAGTTGGCCGGGGAAGAGGCACAATTCCAGAGTCAAGAAACGAGCGCGCTGGCTTATACTTACGCTCCACAAAATCGCGGAGTGACGGCCAGCTCCTTTTTAGCACTTTGAAGATGCCAGTGGCAGGTTTTAGACATTCAGAAATGTGAATCTGGGTTAGATTCCCACAGCAGGCTGAAGGTTGATGGAGTGATATTACCAGGTTTAACTAGAGCCATTAAGAGACTCTTCCTTATCCCCACACCACCGCCACCAAAGTTATCACGTGAGCCATAATGCAAGAGAGAATTTTCATTCCATCAACAAGAGAGGGAGCCAGTCTATCTTTGTCCAGAGAAAATGAGCAGCCCAGCAGGACGCTTGTGAGGAATCGAGTGCACAACACTCCAATATCATCCCTACAGGATTTCCTCCGCTCTTTAGCTGGCTAAGCAGAGTGGGCTGAGCTGGAACAATGTTCCCCCCCAGACTCTGTGAGCCAGAAGCCCAGTTCTAGGAACCACTGAAAGGTCACTTAAAGACAAAGGACACTCGCTGAGACCTGCATTCCACAGGGCTTAAGCCTTAAGCTCCCAGAAAATCACCATCCAGGCTGCACTCCTGATGTTCGCAATCTCGTTTATTATTTCTCGACAAAAGGCGATACCACTCAAACCAAACTCATTTCCTTGGTATCCCCTGCACCTGGCCCACTTTGTCCTCCTCCTGTGCCTGTGCATCGGCTGGTCCTTCGCCTGGACACGTATCTCTCTGTTCGCCCTGCCAGTCCATGGTCCCCAGCTTTATCATGACCACTCGCCTCTACCCGATGGTTTCCTCCTCTCTGCCACCGTGTACTCGGTCTGCTCTGGGTCGCTTGGCTTGTTTATAAAAAGTGTGTGCTTCCGTCTTGTGGATCCCCGTCATGGATTCCAAGTGAGAGAGAAGGGACCAAGTCTTCCATTCCCTTTGCGTTTCTTGTGGCATCCCCAATGTAGGGTTTTCACACTAGAGACACCCGTGCAAGATATACTGACCGACCTAGGAGTTTTATGGCTGGAGTTAGACGGCCCGTGAGATGGCCCCAGCGCACCCCCACACACCCAGCAAAATTGTGCCCCTCATTGAGATGTTCTGGGCATCCTCTAACTTGCCCAAAGCCAGATTTATTGCTCCCGCTGTAAAGTGTATCTTCTCTAAGCCTCACTTAAAAGCTACCACTTGGCAGAAGATCAAGTTAGAAGTGCAGGATAGCAGGTGATGGCGAGGGGAGGAGGAGGTGGGGGGGAATAATTGAAGCTCTGCAAACTACCAGCTCAATATTTAACCTAGCTGGTAATTTGCCGTGACAATGATGCCACGCACGGAACACAACTCCTATGCAAGAATGTCGCTCTCTAATTAAGAGGGCTCTGCTTTTCCTAGCCACCCGCGATTTAATCACACACGCAAAATGAGACTTGGATCCAGGATCTAAAGGTGCTATTAGAAGGCACGGGCGGCACGCGGACCGGGGACACGTGCTCACACCTTCGATTGTGCCTCAGACCGAAGGGGGACAGCTGCTCAGGCCTCTCACCACCCAAGACTGACAGGCATCTTCCCCAAAGACCTGTGCGTGCCCCTACTGCAAATCATGGCGCTTCCCCCACAGCACCGCGCTCTGGCTGGGAAGACTCAGCGTGGGCTTGATCCTGGAAGAGTAACTTTAATAGGGATTTTCATAAAAAGGGACGTCCGTGGAAAGGGATCTTCCTCTTAAAGAGGGAGAGCAAGACAGGAACCGGGACACACACACAACACCACAACCCCCCCACCCCCACCCCCACCAACCGCAGGCAGAAAGACAGAGGAATATTATTAAAATCATAGCTCTAAAGAAGGATGTTGCCATCGCCTAAATTGACTGCTGGATTCATGGAACGTGGCTAAGCAAGACAAACCGTTTTCTGCTTAATTAGTGGCTCCTTTATGGAAGGTTTGCTGCCTGGAGAGAACCCATTACAGGAGGAGAGCTCATTTATAGGGATGCACCTTCTACAGCTATTCAGATTTTAAATAAATAGCGAAGAAGGGAATGGTGATGGTGGTGGTGGGAGAAGGGGGTGCTATGGAGACGGGGAAGCTTCTACAAAAGACAGGCTTTGCATTTCAAGCCTGAGTGCTGGAGAGAGCAGCTCTCCTAGGCAAACACATAAGCCTCTAAAATTTGAGGCCAACAGAAATGACCTCTGCACCGTGGCTGACTGAAGATATAAATAAACTTCAACGTGAACAGCGGTGTCAACTGGGAGAGGAGAGATGAGAGTCCGGTGGGGGCTTATTTTTAAAAAAAGTCCTGGTTTTCTGACTCCGTTTCAGGGCAAGGCATTCAGGAGCACAATGCCACTGCCTGCCGCGAGCTCCCCTGCTTTCCCAGGCGCCAGCCCCTGGGCTACCTAACCGCCAGGAGGAAGCTGTAACACACCCAGGTTATATATAGGCCGAGTTATCTGCATTTTACAAGCACCAAGCATGTTATGTGAGGAAGCTGTCATTTTTAATGACGGCACACACTTCCAATTACCAACTGGGTAATCCACTAGGGAGCAGGTGCAGTTTCATAAGAAGGGCTCACCATTATGAAAAGTTTACATGCTCACTTCTGAACTGGATATAAATATTTCTCCCCAGGCAGGCGGGATTCAGTTTTTTGCATGGTCTCTCGTCGTCAAGGCTGGAGAAGGGAAGACTGTTTTCTTGAAAATTATACATTTTTGGGACGCCTGGGTGGCTCAGTTGGTTGGACGACTGCCTTCGGCTCAGGTCATGATCCTGGATTCCCGGGATCGAGTCCCGCATCGGGCTCCCATCTCCACGGGGAGTCTGCTTCTCTCTCTGACCTTCTCCTCGCTCATGCTCTCTCTCACTGTCTCTCTCTCAAATAAATAAATAAAAAATCTTAAAAAAATTATACATTTTTGAGATTTAGCAATAGCTCAGAAGCAGGGGGTGCAAGGAGACGGTCATGGAGAGCCTGGCAAAGCTGAGAGGCTGGCAGAATGGTGAGGTTCAAGGTCTTGGAGCACACCCACCAGTTATTGGCAAATTGCAGACTCTTAGGACAGGATCTGGCAATAGAAGTTGTAAGCCCCCTACCCCTACTGTGGTCAGACACGCAGAAGGAACTCAGTGCCCTTTGGTGCACCTTTCATGGCGTCTACACAGTTTCATCTGCGGCGACACAGAACACACGGTCATTATCAGCTGTTGTTCGTGATCTTCCATATAGACCATATAGACCAGACGGCCCCTGATGGAAATGAAGGCAACAATTTGTGAGTCTCCTATCACTCAATTCTTTGTGAAAGCTTTCCTGAACACTCCAGTCTCCAGGGATCTCTCCATTTACTGACATATATTTTTTCTTTTCTTTTTTTTTTAAGTTTTATTTATTTTTTTAAAAGATTTTATGTATTTACTTATTTGAGAGAAAGAGAGAGAGTGAGAGAGAGAGCATGAAGAGGGGAGAAGGTCAGAGGGAGAAACAGACTCCCCGCAGAGCTGGGAGCTGGATGTGGGACTCGATCCTGGGACTCTGGGATCATGACCGGAGCTGAAGGCAGTCACTTAACCAATTGAGTCACCCAGGCGCCCCTATTTTTTTATTTTCTTAAGGAATCTTTCCGCCTAGCGTGGGGCTTGAACCCACAGTCCCTGAGATGAAGAGTCACATGCTCCTCTGATTGACTGAGCCAGCTGGGTGCTGGCCCATTTACTGAGTTTTATTTTCTTTTTTTTTTTTAAAGATTTTATTTATTTGACAGAGAGAGACACAGCAAGAAAGAGAACACAAGGAGAGGGAGTGGGAGAGGGAGAAATAGGTTCTCCGCTGAGCCAGGTGCCCAATGCAGGGCTCGATCCCAGGACCCTGGGATCATGACCTGAGCCAAAGGCAGACGCTAACGACTGAGCCACCCAGATGCCCCAATTTATTGAATTTTAATTTGACTTGTGATATTACTGCTTAGTCCCCAGACTTGCTCCAAATAAACCACAGTTCTTGGGGACAAGGTATCTTAATTTCAAATCACTTGTAAACAAGGAGGACAGCACAGGAAAAGGAGACAGGTGCTCCCATACTCTTCTTGACAATAAAGCCGCCATCACAAATACAATTAAAAGCTTTAATAATCGTTAACTAATAGCTTTGGATGAAGAATCATTGGCATATATTGATTGATAAAGCAAGTTAAATGTGTTCTCAAGAGGCCGCTCCTGCCACACTAGCAGAAATCTAGAGGCTCTCAGCCTTTTCAGAGCCACAGCTCCGTCCATGTGGTAGGTGGGGTGGAAACATCTATGGCTTGGGAGCCTTCCTTTTCTCTCTCCTCCCTACATTCATCTACCTGCTTTTGCTCCAGAGGATTCTAGGACCTGCTCAAATCACCTGCCAGCCTTTGATGGCACACAGAGTTAGAGCCATCATCACTGGGCTAAGGCAGGGAGAAAGCCATCAGAAAAGCTAACCCAACAAGTAGAGAAGGCAGACATTTTCACAGTGCCACAAAGGATAGATGTCCCTGCCCATTGAATACTGGGTTTATTTTTATTTTTATTGAAGATTTTAATTATTTATTTATTTAAAAAGATTTTATTATTTATCTGACATACAGAGATCACAAGTAGGCAGAGAGGCAGGCAGAGAGAGGGGGAAGCAGGCTCCCTGCTGAGCAGAAAGCCCGATGTGGGGCTCGATCCCAGGACCCTGAGATCATGACCCGAGCTGAAGGCAGAGCCTCAACCATTTGAGCCACCCAGGTGCCCCTTATTTTTGTTTTTTAAAAAAATTTTATTTATCTATTTGACAGAGAGATCACAGGTAGGCAGAAAGGCAGGCAGGAGAGGGAAAAGCGGGCTCCCCACCAAGCAGCCCAATGCAGGCTCGATCCCAGGACCCCGAGATTATGACCCGAGCCGAAGGCAGAGGCTTAACCCACTGAGCCACTGAGGTGCCCCTATTTATTTATTTGAGAGAGAGAGTGAGCACAAGTAGGCAGAGGGGCAGACAGAGGGAGAGGGAGAAGCAGATTCCCCATTGAGCAGGGAGACCAATGTGGGGCTCGATCCCAGGACGCTGGGATCATGACCTGAGCCAAAGGCAGATGCTTAACCAACTGAGCCACCCACGTGCCCCAAATACTGGGTTTATGATAGCAATTAGGAAGTATATGTAACTCTAAAATGAACACGTTATACACCAATTCTATCTTAACAAAAAAATTAAAAATGATTGGGGAATATAAACATCCAGCAAATGAATTGGCTCAGTAAATATATGTATCCACACAGCCAAATACCAATTAAAATTATGCAGATCTACTTTTATTGAAACAGAAAAGATGTCCATCCTAGAGTGCTAGGAAAAAAGTGTTACAGAATAGTGTACACAGTATAATCCTATTTCAATTAAAACTACATTTATATGCATGTATGCCTGGAAAAGTCAGCTCCACAAGTGGTTATTGGTGATTTGTAGGATTATGGGTAATTTCCTTTTTCTTATCTGTCGGTTGTTTTCCTACAACAAACATGGATTACTTATGTAAGAGATAATCAATGGGCCGAAGAGACCCTATTCCTTTCCTTTTCAACAGACATTAACCATACTTACCAGCTTAATAACAAATGTACTTAGTTGAGGTTTTTTCAACAAATGAAAATCAAACATCTAAATTCTATCCTTTTTGAGGAAAGCGGATTATTTCCAAAAGTGTTTATAAAAGCCAGAACTCTACCAAGAGTGGATTATGAGACTAAGAGCTAACAAACCACATTTTATGGGGGTGGGGGTGGGGATGGGGTAGAAATCCTCTGATATAAGGAAACAATGAATTTACTAGGGGAGCAGTGGCCTTCTAATGAGTGAAAAGGAAAGGAAACTCAACAACCTGTTTCACTTCCTTTTTTTTTTTTTTTTTTTTGAAGATTTTATTTATTTGACACAGAGAGCGAGCGAGAGAGGCAACACAAGCAGGGGGAGTGGGAGAGGGAGAAGCAGGCCTCCCGCCTAGCAGGGAGCCCGATGCGGGGCTCGATTCCAGGACCCTGGGATCATGACCTGAGCAGAAGGCAGAGGCTTTAACCCACTGAGCCACCCAGGCGCCCCTCCCCATTTTACTTTTTATAAATAAAATCTTAGAAGGCATATTGCTACAGAAACACAAGTCAATATAAACCTTTATACACTGGGCTGCCAAACTTCACTTTTAGACACTATATTAATTATGTAGTCAATAGCCATGGGTTTCATTAGTGTATTAAATACCACGATCAATATTATTTATACTTTTCCAAGACAGGCCACTCAGGGAAAAAAAAGTGGGGGAGGGGGGAGTTTTTGACCCTGTAGTTCAAAAAAGAACAGCACACTAGAGATTAGCAAGGCTTTAATGGAAAGCATAAAACACTGAAAATATGGACAGAAATCAGATTATTGCCCTTTTATTTTCTTTTCTTGCCTCTTTCACAATAAGACTGGAGGAACTCCAAGAACCATTTAAATGAAGGCAAAATGATTAGATTTTTTCCTAATTGCTTAACGCTGATGTCATGGTGTACGCAAAATAAACATTGATCTCAAAGTGAAAGATGAGAAATAGAACATGAAGAGCCTTTTGGGGTAAACCATATCCAAGAGAATTCCAAGAACTGCGGGCCAGAATCTATTTAGGCCATCCTCAGGGACCTAGATCTCTTAAAAGCCTAACTAAGTGGAGCCAATTTCTGATGCTCCTCTCCTGGTGATCTGATTTTTAGTAGGGAAATCAGCTAAACGTCCTCTCTCCGGGGAGCCGCCGTCCCCCAGAACGGCCCGTGGATTCGCCAGTCACCCAGGACACCCGGCGCCGGGTCCAGTGGTCCTGAGATGTGTCAGGGTAACTCACTCCCCACAAGGGAGAGCCGTTGTGAACGTGAACGTGAACATAGGGAATGCTGGGAGGAGTGGAATGTGAGACTGGTAACTGGGCTGAAAGCTAGATTACCACTTCCAACCCACAATTTGTCAATCCAGAATTGTGCCGAAGACTATAATTTTCTAGTCAGTGCTTGATAAACAAGGTCAGGCAGAAAAGAGCTTCCATAAAAATGGTTGAAGCCTCAGCCCCACAGGCAAGTGCAGCCCAATGACCACCGTCTGAGGCTGGGATGTGCCCAAACTATCAGCAGGCTTGAGAGAGACACTGTCTGTTGTGAGGAACAGAAGTCATCCAGCTTAGGGCTGGCCACTTGCCTCCGGACAGAAGACAGGTGAGGACGAAATGGCCAGGCCATCATCGCTGTCCAGCTCCACAATGGGCCGCTGTATGTCGCACCTGCCCGGCCAGGTGGACTGCGACACCGCCTGGATGCTCAGGGAGAGAGATGTGCAGCCAATGCCTAGTGGTGGGTGGCGGCAACCGGATAGATATGATTAGGAACACACAGAGCAAGCTTGCTCTTGCTGACTGAAAGGCCCAGTAGCATAATTACTGTTTTCTTACTAGCTCACTGTCTGTACACATTTTAGAGCCTGGTTGGTGTTAGAATGCTGTGTAAACATCAATAAGATCCCAAAGTGCCTGATGATCAGCATTCTGGAGCACAATGGCTTTTTGTTTGCAGGGTTTTCATTCTTTTAAAAGATGCATTTTCGGGTCGCAAACATTAGGATGAGTGATCTCTATGCCTCAGACTGATCTTTGAGTCTGTAATGAGTTAACATCTCCCCCAAGTGAACATTTATTATGAAGGCTAATTAATTGCTTTCCAGTTACAAGAACCCTTTGCATTCAAAGAAAGTAGGATTCACATGAAGAGAATATTCTGTTTATTAAAACAAAGCAGGGGAAACAAAGGGCTTCTTCCTTCAAAATCCCTTCTATTTAACATAGCTTTAGTCAAGAAGTGAAACATACAAATGCAAGAAATATGTACAGGTAGAAAAAGTATGCATCCACCAATCAAAATGCAACATTAATTGAAGTGAAAACTAAAGCAATGCTTTGTAGTTGCCTGGATGTCCCTGGGGGACAGCAAGTCAATGCTTATCAGCTTTCCTCAGAAGAGACAATTTTGATTAATATCAGACCCATCTGACTCAGTCTATTAAACCCTGAAGGAGGGATATTCTTCAGATATAAAAGATAGGTCTTTGATTAATAATTCTACCCTATTGCCATTCCAAGCATTAACAACTATGTGGCACCTCCAGAATGAGAGAGGCTTTGAATTCCAGAAAGACACACTCACTGAAGTATGGGTTCCGCATGACCCCCTCTTGGCTCCCCCTCCTGAGAGGGAACCCATGTCGTGAAGGTGTCACCGCAGGAGAGGCAGAAACCCTCATTACATAATTTATTTCACTGTCTGCAGAGTTAGGGTCAATTAGTTGTGACATAATTCCTGCTTGAAGATAATGAAATCTTAATAAAACTGACAAAACCCTGAAGACAGAGGGAGTGACTGGCCCCGCGCTACCAGGACGGACGCTGCCGTGTACACCACAGCTGTTGGAGTCCGTTTCCCTTTGCCTCTATCAGTGGGTACCGACGGGCTCCAAGACGCGCCCAAGGGAAGAAAGCGCTTTGTCCACCTGCGCCGTGCAGCTCATGTGGAAATGTCATGGGGGAAGGGACGGAGGGAAGGGGGAAGAAGGAACCGGTTTCACTTCAGCTCTGCTTTTTCAAACTTCTGCCCAATCAGCCCTGCTCTTCTTCTCACATGAGCGCGTTTCTCCTGATGTTGATGATCAGCCTTCTGCCATATTCTTTGTAGTCCACGGGCTTCACGTCCATCACAGTGGCCTTAATTCGAGACTCATCCTTCAAGAAGAGAAAAGCAGTCTGTCAGTGGAGGAAAGCCCGTGGCACGGAGTGCTGGTGGTAACCCCCTTGGCTTCAGGGGTTTCAATGATCCCAGCGGAAGCGAACACAAAGGCATGCGGGACTCAGTGTTCAGTCATCCTAGTACAGAAAACCGTCCCCCGTGAGAGCCCCGTTTGGAACTTCTGGAGCTGGGAGAGTGGACAGAAGCCCCTCTTCAACCTTCCTTTGTGCTCCCAAGCTCTCAGAAACCTAGAATCCAAATGGGATGGGCCTTAGCGGACTGATCTAGGTCACTTTGTTTTCTCTGCAGAGAGGGACACAGGAGCCCAGAGAAGAGAAGTGACTTGCTTGGAGCCACACAGCTAGTTCTGAGAGTGGTATGAATGCAAAAGCATCTGCGGCAGAGGACGAAGGCCTGGTCTGCGGCCATCTCAGCTCTGCAGGAGATACAACCTCTCTGCACCTCACCTTCCTTGTCCGCACCATGAGAGCGCTGCATGAACCTTCAAGTTGTCCCCTGGTCCCGCCTCACTCTGTCATTCTATCACAGACATTTGACTCCCTCATTCAGTGCCTCCAGAAACAAACATCCCTACTAGCAGGTGCGAGGGTCAGGGCATAATAACACAACAGAGTGAGGACCCCCAAAACAAGCAGGGAGGTTTTCAGAACTCCTCGTGCGCTCGTCAGGACTCAACAGTGCCTTTGGAGGCAGGGTGCTGTGGTGCCCAGAAAGGGTGCGCCGTCTGGCTCAGGGGCTCACATGCTTTCGTGAGCATGTGCTCCCCAGCAACGACCTCATCCTACTTATAAGAATGGTGACAAGCAAAGCTCTGTCGCTGCGGGCCAGGATCTTAAGTACGGCCGTGTGCTGGCATATGACTTCTACAAACTACTTATTCTCTGCGTGCCTCCATTTTTTCAGTGGTAAAATGGAGATAACGGTAGTTCCTACATGTGGGTTCCTGCCGGGATCAAGTGAGATAACAGATGTAAAGGGTGTAGAAGAGTAACCAGCAGACAGTCAATGCTCAAGTACTGTTGTTACGAATGGACTGTCCAATCATACGATATTACAGGCGACTGAAAGGAATTTTCAAGGTAATTTTAATTATGTGCAGCCTTTGTTTCCGATACCAACCTTAGGGCCTAAACCTCATGGAAGTGAGTCCACTCAATACCTTACTGTTCTTTGTCAGTACACCAACAAAAATCCCCCAGGTTGTAACTGAAGCGAGCACACAGCATTTCCCTCTAGATGCTCGACAACAGACAAAACAATCAACCTCAGCGCTGGGAAGAGTCAATGAGTAGTAAATGCAGGATGTTTAGCACTGGGTCTGGTCCACAGTATGCAATTAGCTGACAGTTGCCACCGTACTGTTGTTGTGGGTGACAGCAGCTCCCCACTGCTAACCCTTCTGCACCCCAGGAGACCCCACTTACATTGTAGGTCTCTAGTTTCACTCTGATTCTGAATATGAAAGATCGGAAGTTGGCATTCTGGAAAACTTCCTCAAATGCTTGCTCATTCTGCAAAAACAAATGTAAAACTTTAGGCATGGAAGCTATCAGACCATTTGAAAATATACATTAAAATTTTTGAAGGGTGACTGGCTGGCTCAGTCAGAAAAACATGTGACTCTGAATCTTGGGGTTGTAGGTTCGAGCCCCCCATTGGGTTCAGGGATTACTTAAAAATAAAAATTTTTTAAACTTTTTATTAAGATTTTATTTATTTATTTGATAGCGAGAGAGAGAGAGAGAGAGAACAAGTAGGCAGAGTGGCAGGCAGAGGAGAGGGAGAAGTAGACTCCAATTGAGCAGGGAGCCGTACATGGGGCTCAATCCCAGGGCCCCGGGATCATGATCTGAGCCGAAGGCAGAGGTTCAATCAACTGAGCCACCCACCCAAGCACCCCAAGAGAAAAAAAAAGTTTTTGAAAAGACTTTTGAGAAAAACCTCTCTCAAAGTTTTTTACCCTCAGTGGTTTAAATTACTTAGGAATGACTAATCTACAGGTGTCCTTTCATTACATAAAACTGTTTGGATAGAATTTTATTAAAATACTAAAATACTCTACCTACAGTAGCCAAATTCACAGAGACAGAAAGTAGAATGATTGCCAGGGGCCAGAGGAAGGGGAAATGGAGAATTAGTATTTAATGAGTGTACTGAACTTAAAAATGGTTAAAAAGGTAAATTTTATGTTATGCATATTTCACCATAATAATAAAAAAAATTAAACCACTCTTAGAAAACACATTTCTAGGGTGCTTGGGTGGCTCAGTGGGTTAAGCCTCTGCCTTTGACTCAGGTCATGATCTCAGGGTCCTGGGATCAAGTCCTGCATCGGGCTCTCTGCTCAGCGGGGAGCCTGCTCTCCTCTCTCTCTGCCTGCCTCTCTGCCTACTTGTGATTTCTGTCAAATAAATAAATAAATAAATAAATCTAAAAAAAAGAAAAAAGAAAACAATTTCTAAACTTCAAAAAGTTTTGGATGGAATCTAAGGGTTTTGAGTTCAAGCCCCACATTGGATGCAGAGATTTACTTAAAAACAAAATCTTAAAGGGATGCCTGGGTGGCTCAGTAGGTTGAATGTCTGCCTTCAGCTCAGGTCATGATCCCAAGTTCCTGGGACTGAGCCCAGCATCAGGGTCCCTGCTCGGCAGGGAGCCCATTTCTCCCTCTGCCTGCTGCTCCCCCTGCTTGTGCTCTCTCTGTCTGACAAATAAATAAAATAGTAAAAAAAATACTTAAAAAATAAAAATAAAATCTTAAAAAAAAGAATTGAGAGAAAAAAACAGTAAAAAAACACTTTAAGTTGCCATACTGTCTTAGTCTCTGCATTTACAGTGATTTGTGAGCAAGTAAAGAAGGCAGGTAAAGTGGGTAAAGACTAGGAAAAGTTTGAAAAACACAGTTCTCTCCCTCTTTCTCTTGTCCCTCAAACACTATTTAAGCTTTATTTACCTTTTTTAAAAATAAAGTAATCTCTACACCCAATGTGGGGCTCGAATACATGACTCTGCTATCAAGAGTCACATGTTTCACTGACTAAGCCAGCCAGGCGCCCCACTAATTAAGCTTTTTTATTTAAAAAAAAAAAAGTCTGGTAAACGGAAAGAAATCAGAGCAAGGATTTTATATAAATATGCATAAAATTAATTTGCAGTAATTTTATATAAAATTAATCGTTCATGTCAGTAAATATTATCTTTTCAAGCCACATGAGACATGAAAATGGCTTTGTTACACAGAACTCTTGTAAAAGTTACTTCACATATACACACAAAGTCCTCTGGGCTTTCAGATATGTAAATAAAACGACGTGTTAACCTTAAGAAAATTATACCAGTTGCCATTATTCTTCAAGATTAGAGAAAGCATGGAGCATGTCCCCCAAGAATATCATGGTTCCTGAGGGACGTTTCTATATGTCCTCATTCACCAGCAGTAAAAACAGTCAAAGGTAATAAGCTCATAAAAAACCCTGAAAAGCTGCCTCGAGCCTTAAAATCTGATATGAAAATAAAGAACCAGGCAAAACAGAGGAAAGATACCATCATACTTTAAAGTCAATTCTGGTTATTTCTATGAAAGGGCTTGCTGCATTATTTTCAGAGATCTCACAATTTTTAAAAGATGCGTGTCAGGGAAGGGTGGGGACCGAATGGACGAAATGAAGACAGGAAACAATAAGAAAAACACACCAAACGACAAGTCTTTTTTTTCCTGGTGGTGTGTGTGTGTGTTTTTCCTTAGTGTTTTATTTATAAGTTTCCTAACCAATTTAGAGGAAAAGGGGGGGAAAAAAAGTACAGTTAGATGCTAATTTGTGTGGCCCAGAAAAGAGCTTTCATTGATCATCTTTACACATTTTTTTTTAATGATTTTATTTATTTGAGAGAAAGAAGATGAAGGGAGAGGGAGAAGCAGACCTCTGCTGAGCAGGGAGCCCGATGTGGGGATCGAACCCAGAACCCCTGGGATCATGACCTGAGCCAAAGGCAGATGCTTAACCGAATGGGCCACCCAGGTGCCCCCATCTTTACACATTTCCTCTGAGTATCTTTCCTACATTTAGCATAATTAGTAATCTATTCCCTACATTAAATAAACCTAATATATAAAAATATAAATTTATAGAAATGAAATGGATAGTTATCTTAGGAAAGAAAGTTACTTTGTAAGAACTGCCTCTGAAGACCTGGAATAGCAAGTACCTTATATGTGAGTTTAACCCAGGATTTGACTCAGCTTTTCAGGAAGGTGTTTATTATGTTAAAAGGGCACATGTGCACTTCATATTACTTCAGAAGATACCTTCCAGCTCTCAAGTGACTGTAGGCACATCAACTGTAGTGTGCTAACGGTAACAGGAGAAATAAGTGGTTTATACTTGTAAAGTGTTGTTTTTAAAGCACTTTCTTTTTTAAAAGTAGTCTCCACACCCAACGTGGAGCTTAAACTCACAACCCTGAGATCAGGAGTTGCACACTCTCCCGAAAGAGCCAGCCAGGTGTCCATACAGCACTTTTTTATACATTACTTGATTACTCATCGTTAGCATACCCAAGGTGGACAAAATTCGACAGAATCAGATGAGCTCTTAAACAATCATCAGACTGAGAAACTACATACAACACTCAAAAGAAATTAAAAAAAAATTAAAGAGCAAAAAAAGGGTGATATTGGCAACTGTTATAGTAATAAAAGATGAGGCCAACCTTCTCTTTTAACTCCCCAAGATGAGCAGTGCTTTGTCCAATGATGGCCTCTGCAGACTCCTGGAAACAAGTGACCCACTGATTCTCTTGAAAATCAGCAATATTTACCTAAAAGACACATTATATATTAATTTCGCCAAGAAAATAAAAGGAAGACACACTCAGGAGCCTGGAAGATTAACTTTTTCCATCCATTAAAATAATTCCCAGGGGAAAAACCAATACCACTATATATGCTATATATATTCTTTCAAAAGAATGTGGAAAATATTGCAGAAAGAAGTTTAAAAGGTAAGTCTGGATCACAGCAGGAACGTAATATGCTGTGGATATGTGATTTCAGATCTCAGTGGAAATAACAATCCAACTAAACTTTCTTTCTCAGACAGACAATCCAGGTACACCATACTACGTTCCCCTCCAGCTGCAATGCCCTTTGGACTAAAGTTTTCTTTTCTTTTCTTTTTTTTAAGATTTTGCTTATTTATTTGACAGAGAGAGAGATCACAAGTAGACAGGCAGGCAGAGAGAGAGGGGAAAGCAGGCTCCCTGCTGAGCAGAAAGTTGGATGTGGGGTTCAATCCCAGGACCCTGAGATCATGACCCGAGCCAAAGGCAGAAGCTTAACCCATGGAGCCATCCAGGCACCCTGGACTAAAGATTTTGAATGAGCCTCCAAAGACTGATAGCAGGGTCTCTGCATTTTAACTGTACATCCTTCGGTCACTAGTTCCATAAGACTAGTTCTAGTCACTGCTGAACATCCCAGACTATTTAAAAGCCTGAACTTAAGGGGCTTCATCGAGCAGCCAAACTTACCTAGCAACAGAAATGGGCGATCAAGTGTCTTCACTTGACAGTGGTAAAATTAAACAGGGGAGAGTCAGGAAAGAAAGTGGATCACACAGAATCCAGTTGCTAAAGCAAAAGTCTTAGTACAAATAAGAAAGCACAGGGTTTTGTTTTGTTTTGTTTTGAAGGTACCATTTCATGATTCTACATATTTGCTTGGCATACACATGGAGGTTTAATGTCAAAAGTTATGATGAAAAAATAGGGGAGAAGGAAAGTTAAAAACACTCACATATATGAGAGGATATATCACACACTAGGATTCACACCCACAGTTTGTTTACGTCGTGCTATTCCTAGAGGCAAAAAGCACTGCTCAACGGGGCTGAGGAGGGTGACAAAGAAGACACCATCTCGTGAGACCAGTGTGCTGAGATTCCTATTTACGAGTGTCAAGAAAGTCTGAGAAACCATCTAAAACCACTTTCTCCATCCTAGTTCAATGAACTTAACTTTATTTTCTGTAAAAACAGGAAGCTTAAACATAGAACTTTCCTGCTGAACTAACATTTTAAGGGGCAATTAGAATATACAAAGGATAAGTAAAATCCTTTATTTTTTCATCTAAAAAGTTTTTTTTTTTTTTATTTCCTATTACAAGAAAAAAAAAAAAAACGGAAAATGCAGAAGAAACTAGAAATCAACCAAAAACAACCTCAATCAATACTCTGGTATTTAACCTCTCAGTCCGTTTTCTGTGTGCATACATATTTCAAGACTATATCAAACATACCATTTAAAATTTGCCATTTCAATTAATAAACCTGAACATATATTTGCCATTTTCAAATATTTTTAAAAAATATTTTATTTATTTATTTGACAGAGAGAGAGATCACAAGCAGGCAGAGAGGCAGGCAGAGAGGGAGGGGGAAGCAGGCTCCCTGCCAAGCCCAGAGCCCGATGTGGGGCTCGATTCCAGGACCCTGAGATCATGACCCGAGCCAAAGGCAGAGGCTTAACCCACTGAGCCACCCAGGTGCCCCCACTTTCAAATATTTTAACTCGGGTCGGGTTGGCTCAGGTCATGATTTCAGGGTCCTGGGATCGAGCCCCACATGGGGCTCCCTGCTCAGAGGGAAGCCTGTTTCTCCCTCTCCCACTCCCCCTGCTGTGTTCCCTCTCTCGCTGGTCTCTGTCAAATAAATAAATAAAATATTAAAAAAAAAAAAGAAAAAAGAAATCATCAGAGATGTAACAGCTATGTAAAGTTATTTGTTACTGTTACTTTGAAAACTTCGATGCAACTTAAACTTCCTTCATATTATACTGGTTAATTCCTTTCTTATATATCTGTAGTGTGGAATACCATGAAGGCATCAGAATTTGCCAGTTATTTGACTGAGCCACCCAGGCACCCCAAATATAAACATTTTAAAGGCTCCTGATATATTATTGCCAAATCACCTTCTAGAAAAATGCAAGAATACCTACTTTCTTATACCTTTATTATCACTTATGATTTTTCTTTTTTAAAAACACCCTTCGGGGCACCTGGGTGGCTCAGTGGGTTAAGCCTCTGCCTTCGGCTCAGTCATGATCTCAGGGTCCTAGGATCGAGCCCCACATTGGCTCTCTGCTCAGCGGGGAGCCTGCTTCCCCCCCATCTCTCTGCTTGTCTCTCTGGTTACTTGTGATCTCTCTCTCTGTCAAGTAAATAAATAAAATCTTTATAAATAAATAAATAAATAAATCCCCCTTCACTTTAAAGGTTTTTTTTCTTTTTTTTTTTTTTAGATTTTTATTTATTTATTTTGACAGAGAGAGATCACAAGTAGGCAGAGAGGCAGGCAGAGAGTGAGGAGGAAGCAGGCTTTCCGCAGAGCAGAGAGCCCGATGCGGGGCTCGATCCCAGGACCCTGGGATCATGACCTGAGCCGAAGGCAGAGGCCTTAATCCGCTGAGCTACCCAGGCGCCCCACTTTAAAGGTTTTTAAAACAGAAACAATTCTTACAATGCAAAAAAGCCACACTTCCACATCAGTATGCAGTCACATTCCTGAGAAGTCAGCTCTATGAAGGCTAAGACGAACAGATTATCTACAAGAAAAATAACTAAATATAGGCATTGGCTGTATAAGTATAATTACTGTTCTTTAGAAATGCCATTTCAAATTAATTTATCTCCATAACAGTTAGCAGGAGAGTGTCACCAATGCTACAACTGTACTATACACACAGCAGCCGAAATCAGCCGGGTATCTAAATGCAACTTTCTGGTAGGAAAAAAAGCTTTTAGTAGAACAGACTGCTATTCAGTGGAACGGAAGGCCCCTTACTTGCCGGACTTACAGAACAATAAGCAGCTCTTTAGCACTTACTCATCTGCAGGCTTCCTACCCCAAATGATCTTATTTTTGCTGTCGTCTCTCCAGGGCCTGCCACTTGGTAGGGACTCCAGAAACAGCACAGGACTCCCCATCTACCCATTCCACTTACCGCCAGGATCATGCGGTACTTGAAGCTGGGAAATTCACTGTCGCACTTCTCACAGCGGTATAGTCCATTCTGCTGATCAATCACTTTCTTATTGCAGTCCTGAGTCGGGCAGGCCTGATACATACAGTTTTCTTTGCGAAGATACACTACCGTCGCCACAGAGCTGAAATAGTCAGCCTTCGGGAGAAAAGAGTGACATGAGACCTAGAACGCAAGGCCTACATTCGAGAGAGGACTTGGAGGCAGCGCAAAGCTTGCCCTGACATGTAAGCGCTAAGCGTTTCCATGTTCGAATCCCTAAGATCACAATGGCCTTAGAGAGAATAATTTATGCTACAGTTTTTGAAATCACTTGTGCTGACTGCAAAACCTATGAAGATAACAAATGACGTTCTAAAGCGTATTATCCCTTAACAATAAACGCAAATTCGAAATTAGACCAAATTAGTTAATTAAAAACAGAAAAAGACAATATGAAAGACAAAGACTTCAAGAGATGAAGATTTGCTCCTCCCATTCCTCTGACTCTCCAAAGGTAACAGATGGAGGAAATACAGGGGGGAATGAGGCGAACCTAGGGAGCGATGGCCAGCCTTCCTCCCACGGGAAAAACTGCAGCAGTGATTTCCGGGATCTGCATTCCCCTTCATCTTTGTCTAGGCCATGGTGACAAACTTGGTAGAAAGCCAGACAGGAAATACTTTATGCTTTGCGAGCTATGCAGTCACCCTCTCTGTCTCAGCTCCCCACTTTGCAGCTGCGGTGCCCAGGCACCCCCACACGATGTGCAAATGCAGGCACGCAGCCATGTGCCAACCTTGCTCTAAGCCGTCAACCCGGGGAGATGAGGGAGATCTCTGAGAAGTCAACGTAGCAAGGACTAAGTCATGTGCTCCGGCTTTATGCTGTCCCTATTTGTTTTGCTTTTTAACTCTCACGGAGAGGATACAGAGTGAATAATTCTGGGGGATGAACAGCTCCCTCTGGGGCTTCCCAATGTCTCAGACCAAAAAGGCCAAACAATAATGTGAATATTTCAGGGTGGGGCTTCACTCTAGAAGGCTCTAAGAAAGGAAGTCTCTGGGTGCCTGGCTGGCTCGACCAGGAGAGTGTGAGACTCTTGATCTTGGGATCGTGTGTCTGTGCCCCACAGTGGGTGTAGAGATTACTCCCTAGGAGAAAGTCTCCTAGGAGAATGTCTATTGAGTTTTTCTGTATTTCCAGGTAAGATCCAGATTCAATGCATGACTTTAAAGTTTGGGGACCAAATAGGTGCTCTCCAGGCCTGCTTTCTTTTCTTTTTTTAAAAAAAAATTGTTTATTTATTTTCAAGTAATCTCTACACCCAACGGGGGTCCGAGCTCACAACCCTGAGATCCAAAAGTCACACATTCTTCCAACTGAGCCAGCCAGGTGCCCCCAAGCCTGATTTCTTTCTTTCTTTCTTTCTTTCTTTAAAAAAAGATTATTTATTTATTTGACACAGAGAGAGAGAGAGATATCACAAGTAGGCAGAGAAGCAGGCAGAGAGAGGGGGAAGGAGGCTCCCTGCTGAGCAGAGAGCCAGATACGGGGCTCGATCCCAGGACCTCGGGATCATGACCTGAGCTGAAGGCTGAGGCTTTAACCCACTGAGCTACCCAGGTGCCCCTCTTTCTTACTTTTTAAAAAAATATTTTATTTATTTATTTGAGAGAGAGAGAGTGAAAGAGAGCATGAGAGGGGAGAAGGTCAGAGGGAGAAGCAGACTCCCCAAGGAGCTGGGAGCCTGATGTGGGACTTGATCCCAGCATTCTAGCATCATGACCTGAGCCGAAGGCAGTCACCCAACCAACTGAGCCACCCAGGCACCCTCCCCTCCCCAGGCCTGACTTCTTATAACACACTTTAGATCTAAGAGGGAAACTGGGTGTTAAGAGAACCTGAAGAGTTCCTTCAGGTTCCTCTGACAGGGCAACACAGAACTGTCTAATTTTTAATTTTCAAGATGCTGTATGACAGCATCATAACGGGTTGTTGATGACAATGACGGATAAAGGAGTGCAGCAAAATGAGACAGTAATGAATAAAAACTGTATTCTATAATATGAAAATAATAAAAGTAGGAATTGTGGAGGGCATAAAGGAGAAATAAGTGACTTAAATATTGAACTGCTGGCAGAATACAGGTTTAGATCAAGATGGGAAGAGCATCATTACATACAAACAGCGAAAGGAAGCTACAATGAACGTCAAATATGAGAGGCACTTCCTGTCAGAGAATAGTGGCAAACGCTCAGCCCATGAGAGGTTAGTGTCGTGCAGCCAGCAAAGGCCCATGGGAACGGCCTAATGTCTGACATGGAGCCTTGCTAATGCTCAGTGTTGGTTTTGTTTTTTTTTTTAAAGATTTTATTTATTTATTTGACAGAGATCACAAGTAGGCAGAGAGGCAGGCAGAGAGAGAGAGAGAGGAGGAAGCAGGCTCCCCGCTGAGCAGACAGCCCAATGCGGGGCTCAATCCCAGGACCCTGGGATCATGACCTGAGCCAAAGGCAGAGGCTTTAACCCACTGAGCCACCCAGGCGCCCCCTCAGGGTTGGTTTTAACCTTCAAACACATCTTCTTGGTATGTGGGCATTTCAATTTGCAGGAACAATCAGCAAAAATAAATATGGACCTGAAGTCATTACCACTTCATTAAGATCCCTCTAAGAATTAAACAACTCTCCAAGTCCAAGTTCTTAACATTTTTTTTTTTTTTTTTTTTGCCTCAAGACATGTGAGAGCTACAACATGTAGGCATGGCTTCCTCACTCTGGCACTGGTTCTCAGCCGTCATGCCATGCTCTGGTCAGAGCTCCGCTTAAGAACCATAGCTCTGGAAGAACATCTGATAGCCAGTACCAGGAATCAGGTTTGAAAACTCATCTTTTTGCACCGTTTATGTGCTTCTGTGAAGAAAGTCAGGAATGTGGGATACCTTGTCACCATGGCCCAGGTTCTCTGATTTAGCCTCATACAAAGTTTTCCAGTTGGTATTGCTCCCTCCTGTTCCTCCACTCTTTAGATCAGAGATAGAAACACCATCCAAGGCTTGTCCTTCTGAGTCGAACCTGAAAAATAAACAAAGAAATGACAGGCACTTTATATATTTTTTGAACATGCCACTTGTTTCTGAATGCCAGATATAGGCTATCCATACTCCCAACCCCCTACTTGTCCAACTTTCATGGGTCCTGGTCACATGGGCTGAAATTAGTATCTTCCTACTTGTATCTTAAGTGAACTGCAGGAAGGGAATGACCGCTTTTTATCTCAATTGCTTTGATGCCCCCCAGTGGTCAAGAAAGACAGTACCAAAATACAACAACCTTTTCTTAAATTAGCATCTGGTACATAGTTCTTTAGGTTACTGATGCTCATTCTCAGCCAATAGCTGCATTTTTATCATTACTGACATATATCAGCATAGAAAGTGACAGTCCCGTATTATAACATGGTGGCATGTCCCCATAGTAAAAGATCTTATAAGCCTGGGGCATGTGGGTGGCTCAGTTGGTTAAGTGACTTCTAAGCGCCTGACTTCAGTCATAACCTCAGGGTCCTGGGACTGAGCTCTGCCTTGGAATCCACACTCAGTGGGGAGTCTGCTTATCACTCTCCCTCTGCCCCTTTCCCCAGCTTGTGCTCTGTCTCAAATAAATTAAATCTTTTTTTTTTTTTTTTAAGATTTTATGTATTTATTTGACAGAAAGAGAGAGAGAGAGATCACAGGCAGGCAGAGAGAGAGGGGGAAACAGGCTCCCTGCAGAGCAGAGAGCCCGATGAGGGGCTCAATCCCAGGACTCTGAGATCACGACCTGAGCCGAAGGCAGAGGCTTAACCCACTGAGCTACCTGGCACCCCTCAAATAAATAAAATCTTAAAAAAAAAAGATCTTAAAAGCCTGATACAGAGTTTAAAGGATTCTATAACCCAAAGTAATTTAACAGAAGACATCTATTTTCTTGTAGATTCATCTTCTTAGTGAGATTTTACCTATGCCAATATCAAGATTGACATTAATTTATGCCACGTTATTAATAAAAACGATTCTACTTCTTGATCATGTAACAGCTGATATGAAGGAAAGTGGCTCAGAAACATACTTGTGACAGGGAAGAGTCAGTCTGAGATTAAAAACATGCGAATGTCATCTAAAAGGAGGCTGACTTGGGTGCACCTGGGTGGCTCAGCGGGTTAGGCCGCTGCCTTCGGCTCGGGTCATGATCTCAGGGTCCTGGGATCGAGCCCCGCATCGGGCTCTCTGCTCAGTGGGGAGCCTGCTTCTTCCTCTCTCTCTGCCTGCCTCTCTGCCTACTTGTGATCTCTCTCTGTCAAATGAATAAATAAAATCTTTAAAAAAAAAATAAAAAATAAAAGGAGGCTGACTAAAAGCTAACCACATACAGAACAGGCTTTTTACAAAGAGACCATCTAACAGAGTGGTTGCTGCCCTAAGCCACAGACAATTGCCTTCACATTCTGTCAGGTAAGCAGCTAAATCTGTCACAGAAGCACAGCAAAGTCCATAAATCTGTTTCACCACTACTAGCTACACCAGTTTACAGTTTCAGAAACTCCAAGGAGGAATTTGCCACTGAAGATAGCTCATCAGGAATCAACAGAGCAAGGACAGAGGCAGCCCTTCTTACAATAAAAAAATCCCACATTTTTATAACCAAGATCTAACATCTCCAATCCTTGCTTAGGTGGGGTGTGTGCACTGAACTTCTCTTTGATCAGTGCCAGTTGTTTTATTCTGGAGACAGCCGTGTCTTTTGATGTTGACCATGATCACTGTTATTGACAAGTAAAATACGAAGACCTTAATATGGGCATACAATTAACCTAGGGTCGAGCTCTAGGGTCCGAAAGAAAATCAAGCAAAGAGGACAAACCAAAGCTGTGGTTACTTCTGGTCCGATTACAAACAGGCCCTGCCTTCTACCATCCTGCCAGCTCCTGGGATAGTTACATACGGATACATGTGGATACTCAGGAGGCTGGCTTGAGTGACACGAACGCTCTAGTAGCTGTTTCACGAAATTATTCAAATTTTAGTGCTGCTAGTGGTTCACGTTACACTCAGAATAAAAGTGAGAAGTCTGTCACAGGAGCTAATTCTTTAAGTACTAAAACCCTAGGGCAGAGGTGGAAATGGACACACACCCCTCCGGGACTACAGCTACACAAATTATTAAAGCTCAAGCTAGCTGCAGTGTTTTCCCTGACCACATCAATTCTTGCATGCTGTGTTTCAGTTTGAAGTGCTCCTTAAAGGCAGGGTTTTAACACCCTACAAAGCTAGATATAGTGAGGAGATTTTAATAGGCTCTCCTCATCCCCTGAGTGCTTGGGGAATAACAATATAATGCCAACAAAGGCCCATTGTTCCCACCGCACTTTATCAGAGCCCAGTGAACATACACCGGGAGATGTGATCAGCACCAACAACTGGACAGAACAAGGAAGCACATTCCTCCCCCAGCCCACAGAAGCCTGCAGCTTTAAACCTAGGAAACAAAGTGGCCTCCCGCCCACGGTCCTTCAGCACACAGCCGTGAGAGCCTGGCCTCCCCCTACTTCGGCAGGATCGAGGTCAGCAGCAGCACTTCCCTTCGGCTGGCCTCCTCCGGAATCTCTGGGTTTGTCATGGGATTACAGTTTTGTCAGTTTAAGGGCTTTAAGGCCATCCTCTCAGAAGGCATAACGCTTCCAAGAAATATAGGAACTGCTCCATTCAGTAACAAAGCCCTCTGCTCTATAGACGGCTCACATACTGATCATAAGGGCCCAAAGAGCCAGCTCTTCTGACTCAGAGGCTGGGCTCAAATAACTCCTTTGTGTAGCCCCATAAAACCTACCATCCACGAAGCTTATAGGCCTCTGGGATGTCAGGATTCACAATGACCGTGCTTGAAGACAGTACAGAGAGGCTCCGTCCACCAAAATCAGAAACTCTAGCTCCTTTGATAGCCATCACGGGTTGTCTAGAACCATCGAATCTATCAGCCTGAGTAATGACAAAAACACCAAACAAATACAGTGAATAGGTGTCACTAGCAGGAAGAACACGCGGAACGTTTTTATAGAAAAGAAGGAAAACAGTCAATATCAGAGTAAATGCCGTGAGTGGTACATGGAATCTATCCAAGATAACCTCGCACACAAGAATCTGTTCAAAGATACAGCAAAACTAATCTAGAGTCAGAGAAAACATCATTTCACTGTGTAAAACTGAGATCACAGCCATAAAGGGTTTCAGATACTGCCTGGCCAGCTCGATCCTTCTTTAGGAAGGCCTACACGGTGAAAGCCCCACAGCTCTAAGGCAAGACAGCTGCCTGACTCTCTCGGTCTCTGCCCTCTGCACCTGCTCTGACTGCTAAAGGCTAATACTTACATCCTCTCCCCACAGAGTAGCAGTCACCACTTTCCCTGACATGTCCATCAAGTAGATATTTCTCTTGGAAACTTCTCTGTTGTTAGACTTCACTGTGATTTTGGTGGCATCTTCGTAGCTCTTGCAGATCCCAATTATGTCTAAAATATAGGCACAATATGTCGGCAAAATAGGGTCAAGGCCCCCATTACAGCCTGATCAAAGGTTGAATGGCAAGCCCTTAAGTCTTACACTTCCTTTATAGGCTGCAAACAAAACTAGTCATCACAACGCTCTCTGCTCTCATACACAGACTTACCTATAAGTGAGTCCTTAGGCTTGTTCTCCAGGTCTCCAATCCCTGTGAAATCAAACTGAACTGTAGGTAAATGATGACCATCTTCACAGGGCGTGACGGAAGTCTCATTGTTGAAGGTCATCTCGTAGTCATTTTTAACCGCTGTGAACTGTTTGTTAGCAATCTTCAGGATGCCTTTAGAGATATAATAGACCTATACAAGAGGCAAGCCGTGGAACGTGGGTAGATTAAACAAACAACTTCTTACCACCACGCAGTTCGCCAGTGGACAAGAGTCCCCCCACTCCTGCCGGTACCACCCAACAGTTTCAGTTCTCAGGGTAATACCGCCCTACCTTGTTCATGTCGATAAGGGGAAAGAACTTGTCCACTTGCTCATTGAAAGCAGTAGCTCTGATTTCACCCTACAGAAGCATGCAAAAGCAGGTCAGAACTGTGTTTACTAAGTTTTATCCCTGAAAAAGAGGACACTTTAGTGTCAAAATGACATCTTTAAGGCAGTCAACACAAGCACAAATGGGATGTGTGAGAGAGCTACAGACACTCCAGAAGCACACACATTTTTTTTTTAAAGAGATTTTATTTATTTACTTGACAGAGAGAGATACAGTGAGAGAGGGGACACAAGCAGGGGGAGTGGGAGAGGGAGAAGCAGGCTCCCCGCTGAACAGGGAGCCCCATATGGGACTTGATCCAAGGACCCTGGGATCATGACCTGAGCTGAAGGCAGACGCTTAACAACTGAGCCACCCAGGCACCCCCCAGAAACACACATTTTACAGTCACATATTCAAGTTATTCACCACAGTGGAACAACCTGGGTTTAACCTACTGTGGAGCTTTATTTACTTTTTTTTTTTTTTTTAAAGATTTTATTTACTTATTTGACAAACAGAGATCACAAGTAGGCAGAGAGGCAGGCAGGGAGAGAGAGGAGGAAGCAGACTCCCTGCTGAGCAGAGAGCCCGATGTGGGGCTCGATCCCAGGACCTGAGATCATGACCTGAGCCAAAGGCAGAGGCTTTAACCCACTGAGCCACCTAGGCGCCTCTACTGTGGAGTTTTATTAACCTCAAGTTAGACACTTTAAAAAAGGCAAAACAAACAAAAAAAACAAAAGAAACCTAGTGATTTTAATATTCTGACAACAAAAATAAAAATAAATTCTGAATACTGAGTGACACGAATGAATCCCACAAGGAAGTGTGATGAGCCAAATGATTCACCAGCTGCCCTCACGTTCCTACCAAGCAAGGAATTACATCATATTTGGGAGTCATTGCCAAAATGTTATAATACATCATGTTTTCAAGTTGCCTGAGATTTGATTTTCACTTTTACTTTTCCATCAGTCAAAATACCACAGATGGGGGCACCTGGCTGGCTCAGTCACGGGAGCATGAGACTCTTGATCTCAAGGTTGTAAGTTCAAGCCCCACGCTGGGTGTAGAGATTACTTAAAACTAAGACAAACAGGGACGCCTGGGTGACTCAGTGTTAAGCCTCTGCCTTTGGCTCAGGTCATGATCTCAGGGTCCTGGAATCGAGCCCCACATTGGGCTCTCTGCTCAGTGGGAGCCTGCTTCCCCTCCTCTCTCTCTGCCTGCCTCTCTGCCTACTTGTGATCTCTGTCAAAACAAAACAAAACAAAACTAAGACAAACTACAGATGGATAAGAAACTTAAAGAAAGGGCTGAAATTTAAGCCAATTGACAGATTAGACTGATAATCTGATAAAAAATTGGGTTCTGATCATTGATTTTGCCATGCTCTAGGGGTGCCTGGGTGGCTCAGTCAGTTGAGCATCTAACTCTTTTTTTTTTTTTTTAAGATTATTTATTTATTTATTTGACAGAGATCACAAGTAGGCAGAGAGGCAGGCAGGGAGAGAGAGGAGGAAGCAGGCTCCCTGCTGAGCAGAGAGCCCGATGTGGGGCTCGATCCCAGGACCCTGAGATCATGACCTGAGCCAAAGGCAGAGGCTTTAACCCACTGAGCCACCCAGGCGCCCCAAGCATCTAACTCTTGGTTTTGACTCAGATTATGATCTCAGTGTCATGATCTCAGGGCTGTGAGAGTGAGCCCTGGGTCACACACTGCACTCAGTAGGGAGTCTGCTTGAGATTCTCTCCATCTCCTTCTGCCCCTCCCCTACCTCATGTGCGCCTTCTCTTAAATAAACAAACAAATCTTAAAAAAAAAAAAAAAAAAAGTCGAGAGTCGCATGTTCTACTTATTGGGCTAGCCAGGTGCCCAGTGTGACTGTTGATCTCAGGGTCGTGAGTCCAAGCCCCATGCTGGGTACAGAGCCTACTTAAAAAGAATAAATAAATTAAAATAAAAAATTTAAAAATAAAAATAAAATAAAATAATAGGATTTTATTTAAGACCTTTAATCCTTTGGGGCACCTGGCAAGCTCAGATGGTTAAATGTCTGACTCTTGATTTAGGCTCAGGTCATGATCTCAGGGATGAGAGACTGAGTCCTGTGTCTGGCTCTAAGCTGGGCATGGAGCCTGCTTAAGATTCTCTCTCCTCCCCCCTGCACACAACCCCCTCTGGAAAAAAAAAAAAAAAAAGACCTTTAACCCTTTGCCCCCAGAGAGCACCAGAAGACTATAAAAGAGGACAAACAATAGTAACAATCCTGCTTATTTTTGGTCTACTGCTGTTTTTCATCACATAGGCTTGCACAGAGATGAGCCCCATTTCTCAAACTACTCCTATTTCCCCACTTGACAAATACTCACACTTTCATCAAGTAGTTCTATGGAGAAAAGCTTCCCTTCCCCTCGGGAATTGCTCCAGGTACGGATCTGACTTTTGTTGGTAACTCGAGCACAGATAGTCCACCTAAAAACCAAATAGATTATATCAGTGCTCCGAGTTTTACCTGGGAAAGATCTAAAAGGTTCCCTATCGTCTTCCTGTAGCCTCTCTCATCTTCTGCATATTCCGTTTTTCAAAGTAAGCTGTATTTTAACCCAGCTAATTAAAACCCCAAGATGACACACAGGTTTGACGGTTTGTAGAATAAGCAAGTAGGAAAACATACAAGATGATTTAACACTAACTCATTCCCCTGTCAAATTAGTAAATTTATAAACCCTCTCCCTTTTCCAAAAAGCATCACCAAGGCAACGGTATCCCCTTAATGAAAGGTTCTAAGCTAGAAGATGCAGTAATACCAGCAATTACATTCTGCCACTATTTTCAATTATGGGAACTGATAAAACTGGTGTCAAGCTTCTGTCTCCATTCTAACCCAGCCTGAATATAAATACAAATTTATGGAACATGGTGTTGGTAAGCTACCAAAAGAAAACGACACGCTAAAGCAGTATGACCTCAGACAGAGGCCACCAAAACAAAGGAGGTACAAGACCCAATACATAGTCCAGGGGCCCGTACTGAACGCAAGTGCTGGGCACATTGGTTACCTTGGCCATTTTCCCTGCACTGCAAAAAATTCGAAGGTTAGATAAAAACATATCTGAAAGAATTCTAAAAAGAGAACTCATGAATTTTCAATGGCTAAAATTAACTTTTAATGGAAAATATCTGTTCAGGGTATATTAATGTAGCTACACAAACAGTACAGATTCTCTTAGTCAACTAAATCGTAGTAACAATTTTTAGACTAAAAGTCACTTATTTATAGCATGAGAAGATGAAACGCCTTCTAAATTACAACAAATATTTGGGGCGCCTGGGTGGCTCAGTGGGTTAAAGCCTCTGCCTTCGGCTTGGGTCATGATCCCAGGGTCCTGGGATCGAGCCCCGCATCAGGCTCTCTGCTCCGCGGAGGGCCTGCTTCCTCCTCTCTCTCTGCCTGCCTCCCTGCCTACTTGTGATCTCTCTCTCTGTCAAATGAATAAAAAAAAAAAAAATAAAAAATCTTTAAAAAAAAAATAAATAAATTAACAAATATTTATTTTTACTCATAAGACGATAAATGGGTTCTTTAAGCCTTAAATATTTTTCAATTCAAATTCTTTCAAAACAAATGAAACTCCATAGGCTATAGCAGATTGCTTTTCTTGCCATTCTTTTTTTTTTTTTTTTTTAAAGATTTTTATTTATTTATTTGACAGACAGAGATCACAAGGAGGCAGAGAGTCAGGCAGAGAGAGAGAGAGGGAAGCAGGCTCCCTGCTGAGCAGAGAACCCGATGCGGGACTCGATCCCAGGACCCCGAGATCATGACCCGAGCTGAAGGCAGCGGCTCAACCCACTGAGCCACCCAGGCGCCCCTCTTGCCATTCTTTTACAGTAAGAGAGTTAGAGGTTGCCACAATTTGTACCCTCCTCCCCCTGTGGAAGAAAAAAAAAGATGAAACTTACTTTATGTGTGGTAACCCTGAAGTTCACGCATAAATAACTCAAGAGCCCGTAATAACCTCTAACATCATATTGTAGGTACATTCTGAACTTACTCCATGGACTAACTCACTTGGATTGGTAAGGGGTGAGGCTGGCAATGGGTACCACTTTGACCTGTGTTCCTCCAGAACTATTCCCGAGGCTGGTATCTCCAGCTTTTCCAAATGTCTTTGAGGCCCCATAAGTCTTAGATGCAGTGGAACCTTTAAAAACAAACACAAAGGAGGACCATCATTATTCTATGTAAATTTTATATACATTTTGTATTAACTCTCAATGACTGAGGTGTCGCTGGTGAAATCACACAAAATAAGAGGTAAAGTTTTACCTTTTAAGTTTTACCTTTTAAGTAATCGAGAGATATGGAGATCAAATAGAGACCAGAATAGGAAGCTAGAAAAGTGACTGAGAATTGAAGGCTGGGAACACAGAAGTTTACTACTATGTATTTGCTGACTGAAGCTCTGACTGAGGTCAAGGTAATAATTGTGCTGAGTCCAGACACTGCTCTTTTGGAGACCCATCCTACCCACCCCCTCACCCCCCACAAAGATTCTATTTATTTATTTATTTGACACAGAGAGAAAGAGAGAGAGAGAGAGAGAGAGAGCGAGCTCACACAAGCAGGGGGAGCTACATCCCAGGACCCCAGGATCATGATCCAAGCGGAAGGCAGACATCCAACCAACTGAGCCACCCAGATGCCCTGGAGGCTAATCCTTCTTAAACTGTCCTTTGTATCAATGGGCAAGATAATGGGTCAGAGAAAGAAAATCAACCAACCCTCTTGACTGGTAAAACTGAGAGCAGGTCACTAGTTGCCTAAGGAAAAAAAACAAAAACAAAAACAAAAGGAAAGGCTAGGAGGTAAGCGACATAGTGAATAAATCATCCGAGGTGAAGGATACCTATCACAAATATTTTACCTCAAAACATCTTCAGAGAACTCTGTGTTCAACTGGTCTAAAGGGCTGAAGAGTCTAGAATGAAATCTATGGGACTGGGTTTAGTTGGGAGCAAAGGGCAAGAATCAGTTCTTGGTTCAAGACAGCTAGGCAGCTGGGCACCAGGATCCCTTCTGCTTCTTTATCCAAGCCTGAGCAGCTCCCACATACTTGGAAAGAGCAGGTAACTAAAGCCTATAAACACACGCGTTCCTTTATATGCACAGTTCCTATAAAGTTTCAACCTCTAAATGCAGAAAATGCAATTTAGTCCAATTACTTCATATCTTCTCTACCAAAGCATTTCTTTAGGATGGAATTTGGCTGGAAATGTAAATCTACCATTATTCAGCATTTCTTTATTGAGTTTCCGCAGCCTGTAAGACACTATTCTAGGTATTTGTAGCACTTAGTAAAAACTATACATAGACTGTCCTGGATCTTAACATTTTCTATTCTAACTGGGGAGTCAAGAGAGAACTATACGCACAACAGTAATAACTGCCTCAAGATTATGCAAGGCAGCCCATGAACTTCGAAGAATATATGCATGTGTATACATACCTAATACTCTAAGATATAATTATATAACACACACACACATGCTTCCCCTCAACACACAGCCAGTCTTTTCTTCTTTTGCCACCCAGTTGATGTGTGTTTGGACAACATTAACGGATTAAAAAAAAAAATGTTAACATAACCCAAAGATCGACAATTGGGAAAATAAATCTGTGGGAGAAGGGAGAATAACAACATACTATTCGTAGTTCAGCCTAAGGAAGTGACTATTAGATTATTTACCATCTTAGATACTAAATCTATTCTAAGACCTCCTTCAACAGTACAAATTTGGGAGTTGTGTATAAACAGATCCACTTATGGGGCACCGGGGTGGCTCAGTCAGTTAAACGTCTGCCTTTGGCTCAGGTCACGATCTCAGAGTCCTGGGATGGAGTCCCACATCAGGTTCCCTGCTCAGTGGGGAGCCTGCTTCTCCCTCTGCCTCTGCCTGCTGCTCCCCCTGCTTGTGCACTCTCTGTCACATAAATAAATTTAAAAAAATCTTAAAAAAAAAATAGATCCACTTGTAAAGGGAGAGAGATAGGAGATAGATTGACAGATACTGCAAGGTAGTTAAAAATATCAAAGACCAATGGGGAAAAAGTCCCATGTCCCGAAAGTTTCACAGTAACATTAGTTATGTCTTAACTTTGCTTTTCTTAAAATCTCAGCATTGAAAATTAGCAACTAATGGTTGAGGGGAGTTGAGGAGGTGATGTATAAGAAGCTGTGACAGAAAAGAGAACCTCTAAAAATAAATCCAACCTCTAAAAATAAATTCAACCCAAATCATCATTTTCAATAGCAGCTCCTAAAGCAAAGGCCAGAAAGTAAACAAAATGATGCCATTATAGCCTCTCAGGACCTACTGCAGAGAGTTAAAGGGAAAAACTATTTCTCATCCAGGAGTCTGGGAAGCAGAACCTATGACCAATATAAATGATACCATCTTCACGTTAAGATAAATATCCATGAGAACCCCACGTGGGAAACTTGGAGACAAGTGGATTCCAAATAGTTAAAAGGCGAGAATTTAAAAGGTATGTAAATCCGAAAAGTCAAGAGAGTGTAAAAGGTAAGATATGAGCAAGTACCAGATCAACTACTATTAACAGAGGACAGTGCATCATCCTGACAAAAAGAAGCACATTAAGTATCAATAAAAGACTATTTTTTAAAAGATTTTATTTATTTATTTGACAGAGAGAGAGAGCACAAGTAGGCAGAGAGGCAGGCAGAGAGAGGGGGGGAAGCAGGCTCCCTGCTGAACAGAGAGCCCGATGCGGGTCTAGATCCCAGGATCCTGAGATCATGACCTGAGCCAAAGGCAGAGGCTTTAACCCACTGAGCCACCCAGGTGCCCCTAAAAGACTATTATTAATCATTTGTTCAATCACACACTTTACAGTAAGAACTGGGCTTCTCCTTTGCAAGAAACAACGATCATGAATGGCATTTTGAAAATTCCCTTTAGTCCCAGGTTACATTTCAAAACATTCAGAATCCTGGTGCATATAATTAGCACATGTCCTCATGTGGCTATTTACCCATTGCTGAGCTCCCATTCTGCTGCTGGGGCTTGCTGGCTGGTGGACTGGCCGCTGAGACAGGGGGAGGAACTACCTGCTGCTGCCCGTGTCCTGAGGATCAGAAGAAAGACAATTTCAGTGCAAATAATGCAGGTTAAAAGATTTAAACTTAAGTAGAAGAAATACTCAGAGAACGTGTAAATTTTTTATTTTGTCAAAGACTTTCATGGGTCAGAATTCATGCTGGGGTATTCAACTGCGTGCTGTCAATCTGCTAGGGGTTCACTTCTGTTTTCATTATATAAAAGGTTGGCTCCATTTACCTTTCACCTGCTTATAATTGATAGCTTTCAGTTTTAATGAGGTTCTCTCCTAAAGCCTTGCCCATTTCTCCTGCATGAACCTGAAGTAAAGTCACTGGGCTGAATCTGTGACATTACCACTATTTCCATAGCAACAAATCGATGTCATCAACAGAACTGTGTTCGCGGCAGGCTCTATCAGAAGAAAAAGCTGGGTGGTAAGAAAAACCTAAAAGCAGTTCAATTGTCTCTGAAGTGCTCCTGCTTCAAAGGAAAAGGAGACATTCAGAAAGGATTCTACCCTTTCCCTCCCAAACAAAGCAACCTTATTTTGCAACTGACAGTTGGTGGAAAATAAGAATTGAAAGAGCCTTAGGTACCGTGAAGTACTAGGGAACTGTCACAGCAGGGAGAGATGAGATGGAGTTCAGAAGCAGGTGTGTCAAGGCAACGGGAAGATTAAAAGGAAAGGAGGGGAAAGGAACATGTCTCTCAAGCAGAAAATAAGAAATGCCATACCACGAGACTATTTATTTATTCCTCAACCCTTTCTACAAATGTTTAGGAGTTGAAGAATGTTAAAATTGCAAAATACACCTAATTAAAAAAAGAACAGGTTTATGGGATTTGATTTTGCCTTTGTGAAGGCACTAAAAGTAGAAGTCAACCTAATCTAGGCGGCTCACCAAGAGTGCCCGCCGCACACGAGCATAGCTCAGAAAGATTTCCTAGAAAGTCTTACGAACAAAAATGGCGAGCCCTGCTGAAAAGGCTCCCTGCCCGCCACCTTGTCTCTGCCTTCTCCAAACACCAGGCTTATTCCTGCTGGTTTTCCCACGGCCCTCACTCAAATGGGCCTATTATACACTGACTTCATTTCCTTCTGCCAATAGTTCTCTTAACTAGTACAACAAAATGAGAGTTAACTATGCCATTAGAGTGAAATAAATTTAGCATAAAATTAAAAAGGTTAAAACAGAATTGCTTATTCTTCAGTTCTTCCTATGGGGAGAAAAATTAAGACCTTAATTTTATTTTCTTTAATCCCCAATTTCACCCAACCCCCCTCCCACCTCCCTTCTGATCATTGGCAATTTGTTCTCGAGTTAAGAGTCTGTTTCTTGGCTTCTCTTTTTCCTTTGTTCATTTGTTTTCTTTCTTAAATTTCATGTATGAATGAAATCATAAGGTATTTGTCTTTCTTGGACTCCTTTATTTCACTTAGCATAATACTCTCTAGTTTCATCCATGTTGTTGCAAATGGCAAGATTTCAATCTTTTTTTATGCTTGAATAATACTACATTGTATATATGTACCACATCTTCTTTATCCATTTATCTATCAAAGGGCACTTGGACTGCTTCCGTAATTTGGCTTCTGTAAATAATGCTGCAATAAACATGAGCTGCATGTATTCTTTTGAATTCAAGTTTTTGTATTTTTGGGGTAAATACTAGTAATGCTATTACTGGATTCTAAGGTTGTTCTATTTTTAACTTTTTGGAGGAACCTCCATACTGTTTTCCACAGTGGTTGTACCAGTTTGCATTCCCACCAAAGGGCAACCTCACCAACACTTGTTGTTTCTTGTGTTGGTTTTTAGCCATTCTGACAGGTGTTAGGTGTGAGGGGAGATCTCACTGTAGTTTTGAACTGCATCTCCCTGCTGATGAGCGATGCTGAGCACCTTTCACTGCATCTGTTGGCCATCTCAAGATCTTTGGCGACAGGTATGTTCATATCTTCTGCCCATTTTCTAACCGGGTTCTTTATTTTTGGGATATTGAATTGTATGTAACAGTTCTTTATATATTTTGGAGGCTAAGCCTTTATCAGATCTGTCATTTGCAAATACCTTCTCTCATTCTGTAGGTTGCCTTTTAGTTTTGTTGACAGTCTCCTCTGTTGTGCAGAAGCTTTTTATTTTGATGTAGTCCCAGTAGCTTATTTTTGCTTTTATTTCCCTTGCCTCAGGAGATGTATCTAGAAAGATGTTGCTATATGACTGATGTCAGAAAAATTACTGTCTCTGCTGTCTCCTAGGATTTTTATGGTTTCAGGTCTCACATTTAGGTTTTTAATCAATTTTGAGTTTATTTTTGTGTATGCTGTAAGAAAGTTGTCCAGTTTCATTCTTTTGCATGGAGCTGCCCAGTTTCCCCAACACCATTTGTTGAAGAGACTGCCTTTTTCCCATTGTATATTCTTTCCTCCTTTGTTAAAGATTAATTGATCTTATAATTGTGGGTTTATTCCTGGGTTTTCTATTTTCTTTCATTGATCTGTGTGTCTATTTTTGTGCCACTCCCATACTGCCTTGATTACTATGATCCGTACTACAACCTGAAGTCTGGAGTTATTGGTACTTCCAGTTTTGTTTTTCTTTTTCAAGATTGCTCTAGTTATACAGGGTCTTTCGTAAATATTCCATACAAATTTTAGGATTATCTGTCCTAGCTCTAAGAAAAATGCTGTTGATATTTTAAAAAATTAATTAATTTATTTGAGAGAAAGCAAGCAAGGATGCACACAAGTAGGAGGGGCAGAGGGAGAAGGAGAGAGAATCTCAAGCAGAGTCCACAGTAAGTGTGGAGCCCGACATGGGGCTCAATCCCAGGACCCTGGGATCAAGACCTGAGCCGAAGGCAGACGCTTAACTGACTGAGCCACCCAGGCGCCCAATATCTTGAAATTTTAAAGTAAACCTTTTTTTTTTTTTTTTTTTTTAAAGTAAACCTTTTCTTAAACCAGTAGGGAAAAGCTGAGTTGCTCAGTAAACAGTAATGGAGCTAAGTAACTGGAAAAAAACCACAAAACTATTCTTAACCTGCTTCATGAAATATATTCAAAAGACCCAAAAGATTTTAACATTTAAAGATGGGGCTATAAAAATACACAAACCCCACTCCACCCTACTTCCATGGTCTTCAACGTATCTGTCCCATCCTCATTACCATGCCTGCTTCATCAAGTGTCTCCCTGAAGAGGGCATGGTCACAGGACAGTGCTGATCTCTTAACATTTAATTTCTTTAAAAACATAACTAACCTTTATGAGGTACCTAGAGTAATCAAATTACAATGACAGAAAATAGAACAGTGGTTACTAGGAACCGGAAGGAGTAGGGAATGGAAAGTTATGGTTTAATAGATGGGGAGAGTTTGAGACAATGACTGAGAAAGTTCTGTACAAGTGCCTGGCTGGCCCTGCCAGTGGAGCACACTACTCTTGATCTCAGGGTTTTGAGTTCAGGTTGCACACTGGGTGTAGAGATTACTTATTAATAAAATCTTCAAACAAAGCTCTGGAGATGGCTGGCGTTGATAGTTATACAACAATATGAATATACTTAATGCCACCAAACTACACACTTAAAAATTATTAAGATGTAAATTCAGTTAAGTATTTTACCACAATTTTCAGTAACATAACTTGACTATTTACCTGTTCTAGGTTGAATATTTTTTGACATTTTAACATGAGTTAAAATGAATGTATTATAATTTTCTTTCTTTTTTTTTTTTTTTTTTTTGGTGTTGGGGATTTTTAATTAAAAAGCAAACAACAGGGGCACCCGGGTGGCTCAGTGGGTTAAAGCCTCTGCCTTCGGCTCAGGTCATGATTCCAGGGTCCTGGGATCAAGCCCCACATCGGGCTCTCTGCTCAGTGGGGATCCTGCTTCCCCCTCTTCCTCTGCTTGCCTCTCTGCCTACTTGTGATCTCTCTCTCTCTCTCTCTCTGTCAAATAAATAAATAAAATCTTAAAAAAAAAAAAAAAAGATTCTCTTTCCGTCACCCCCTGCCCCTCCCCCCAAAATAATAATATCTTAAAAAACCCAGAGTATCAATCAGGCTTTTAGTTTGTGTTTAAAAAGCCATCGTTTAAAGGTAATCATCAGGAGGTGCGTGGGTGGGGAGCCTGCCTCTCTCTCTTTCGCCCTCCCCCACTCCTTCCCCTATTTGTGCTCTTTAAAATAAAATAAAATCTTTGAAAATTTTGGAATATTTTGATTAGGGACAAGTGCAATAAACCGCTAACTAGTTAAAGCAAAATCTCATCTGTAGTGTGGCGAAGAACTGAAGCCCAAATCCCTGTTCCATTACAGCTCTCTGGTGAGGACAAGGGACTTCAGTTGAAAGTTTATTCCTGTGTTGTTTATTTACCAGGAAAAAAAAAAAATAGAAAAGAAAAGAAAACAACAAAAAAAGTTGGGGCAAGAGTGATGACAAGCTTTACACAAAAGCAGTACAACGGTAACTCCCTTTGCTTAAAAAGTGTAATAAATGTCTTATACGTCTGTTCACAGGTACTAACTCTGAGCCACACAGAACTATGGTGCACAAGAAGCTGGAGCAGTTCTGCTAGCACAACAAAGCATATTTCTTTCTTTTTCTTTTTTTAAAGTAAGCTCTAGACCCAACTTGGGGCTCAAACTCAGGACCCCAAGATCAAGAGCTGTATATTCTATCAACTGAGCCAGCCAGGGATCCCTAAAGTGTATTTCTTTCTTTTTTAGAAGATTTTATTTATTTGAGAGAGAGAGAGAGACAGAGAGAGCAGGAGCGGGAGGGAGAGGGGGAAGCAGGCTCTGCGCTGAGCAGGGAGCCTGATGTGGGGCTTGATCCCAGAATCCTGGGATCATGACCTTAGCCGAAGGCAGCCGTTTAACTGATTGAGCACCCAGGTGCCCTAACGCTTATTTCTTTTAATAAAAAATTGACAGTATGTATATATATTTTTTAAAGATTTTATTTATTTATTTGACAGAGAGAGATCACAAGTAGACGGAGAGGCAGGCAGAGAGAGAGAGAGAGGAGGAAGCAGGCTTCTTGCTGAGCAGAGAGCCCGATGTGGGACTCGATCCCAGGACCCTGAGATCATGACCTGAGCCGAAGGCAGCGGCTTAACCCACTGAGCCACCCAGGCGCCCGACAGTATGTATATTTTTTATACTAAGGTAGATTAATAAGGAAGTAGGTAGAAAACAATTTCACGGTAGCTAAAAAGAATGGCTGATTTGAACTTGCTGATAGGTTGAGAAGCGGAGGAGAGTAAAGGGTAGCCAGCAAGGGATTCATCTGGAATCACATCCACAGGTGATCAATCCCAAAGCCAACATGCATGTCCCAAACAAATCCAACAGGTGATCTATGTGTTATAATTTCTTAGCAGTACATAATACAGTCTAATACATAGCACAGTCTATTACAATCATTGTATTCTCAGACTCGATGAAGGATATAGTACATTTAACAAGAAATCAATTAGGCCTTATAACAGATATATTAATAACAGCTACCAATCTTTGAGTGCTTACTACGCACCAGGTATGAGGTTAAGTGGATTATTCCATTCACTCTTTAGGCCTATGACAAAGATGGTTTTATTATGTTCATTTCACAGATAAGAAAACTAGGCTAAAGAGGTCAAGTAACTTGCCCAAAGTCATACACAGCTAGGAGGAGGCAGAACCTAGTCTTTTTTTTTTTTTTTTTAAACTGGTTTTTTTTGGTGTGTTAAATATTTATTTATTTATTTATTTATTTGACAGACAGAGATCACAAGTAGGCAGAGAGGCCGGCAGAGAGAGAGAGAGGGGGAAGCAGGCTCCCCGCCGAGCAGAGAGCCCGATTGGGGCTTGATCCCAGGACCCTGAGATCATGACCTGAGCCAAAGGCAGGGCTTAACCCACTGTGCCATCTAGGTGTCCCCCAAACCTAGTCTTTTTTTTTTTTTTTTTTTAAGATTTTATTTATTCATTTGACAGAGAGAGACACAGCGAGAGAGGGAACACAAGCAGGGGGAGTGGGAGAGGGAACAGGCTTCCTGCCAAGCAGGGAGCCTGATGCAGGGCTTGATCCCAGAACCCTGGGATCATGACCTGAGCTGAAGGCAGACGCTTAATGACTGAGCCACCCAGGCACCCCCCCCCAGAACCTAGTCTTAACCAGGTTTGTCTAACTAGATCCAACCAGTTCACCACCATCTAGTTAATTTTTAACTGTAAGCAACTAATTCTGGCAGACAAAACTCTAGTTACACAGAACATAACTAGTAACCATGATACACAGCAGTCAGGAAAAGTTACTAAGTCATTCATTTATCAGAGCAGCCCTTAACTCCTGCTATTGGACCACACCTGCAAAGCTGACACAGGAGGTAAGAATTAGCACTGAAACCAAATGGACAACGGAAGTCCTAGTGCATTCTAAATAGTGACAATTGCCTTTCAATTTAATGTGCTGCAACACAGCTGCTGATCACAAAACCTGAAATTAGTCTACGGCAAAATGAAAATCTTTCTAAAAACTAAAATTATACCCCAAAGCAGCAATGCAGAGAATCAACTAATGCTAATCTTCTGTTTTGCGCCACCTGCAAATGAAACCATTTCAAGTACAATGAATCAAGGTGATAATTTTAACACTCTTTTGCTCTATGTCTCTGAACCAGGGGGAAATAGGACATTTAAAAGCAGACTCTATGAGCGCCTGGGTAGCTCAGTCGGTTGAGTGTATGACTATTTCAGCTAGGGTCATGATCTCAGGTTGGTGAGATGGAGCCCTGCATCAGGCTCCCCACTCAGTGCGGCGTCTGCTTCCCTTCTCCTTCTGCCCCTCCCGCTGCCTCTCATTGTGCTTTTTTAAACATATAAATAAATCTTTGGGGGGAAAAAAAAGCAGACTCTGGCTCCTCAAGTTATTTGCAGTCGCACTTATCATTTCTACTATCAGTATAATGGTTAAGTGAGGCTGGCTCAGTCAGTGGAGCATACCACTCTTAATCTCAGAGTTGTGAGCTCAATCCCCATATTGGGGTGTAGAGATCACTTCAAAGAAATCTCAAAATATAGGGACACCTGGGTGGCTCAGTTGGTTAAGCATCTGCCTTCAGCTTGGGTCATGATCCCAGGGTCCTGGAGTCAAGTCCCAAATCGGGCTCCCTGCTCACTGGGGAGCCTGCTTTCTTCCTCTGCCTGCTACTCTCCCTGCTTGTGCTCACACTATCTCCATCTCGCTGACAAATAAATAAAATCTTCTAAAAAAAAAATATATATATATATATATGTATGTATATATATATATATATATATGTATGTATGTATAGGGGCTCCTGGGTGGCTTAGTTGGTTAAGCTGGGTGCCATTGGCTTGCGTTATGATCTCAGGGTCCTGAGATCAAGCCCCACATTAAGCTCCTTGCTCAGTGGGAAGTCTGCTTCTCACTCTCCCTCTCCTGCTCTGTTTGTGCTCTCCTGCTCGTGTGCACTCTCTCTCAAATAAATAAAATCTTAAAAAAAATTACACACACACACACACACACACATATATAAAAAACATGATAACTGAGCCACCAGCTGAGAAAAATTAGCTAACAGATACGCGGTATACAGAGTAACAAAAACTTAATTTCTTACAAGCAAGTACTTTCTTAACAACAACTAAAAATAAATAAATAAATAAATAAATAAATAAAAGCTCAATAATTAAAAATCCCCTTTGGGGGAAAAATCATTTGATAAAATTAAAAAAAAAAAAAATCCCCCTTGGCAGAAAGGGATCAAAATCAGGCTGAAAAAAATTCCAACTAACACCTTTCAATAATGAAAAGTACTTTAAACTAAATATTGCTTGAGAAATTTATGTCTAAGTAAAATATTGTTGGAAATAGTATAGGCACAGAGCAATGATATACATACTGACAAAAACATATAGTGGTAGATACAGAAGTTTAAAATCATCTAGTCCAATATCATATGAAACGAAATGTGTTTTGAAGTTTTATTTCTCACATTTGGAAAATTCTGTAAGTATCTGCATTTAACCTGGTACTCTGCCAAATAATTTCAGTGCACATTTTGGAATTCCTCTGCCTATTTCCAGGGCTGGGTTTAGCCAATTTTACCACTCACCTGATACGTCACAGGTTCTGGGTTAAGTGCTGGGAGGATACAAATCTAACTTTACTTCTCTCCTCACTAATAACAGTTTCCTTGCCTTCACAATAGACAATTAGAAACCATTTCTGTGAAATACACCATAAGGTAATAGCCACTGTAACAAAGCTATTTCCATGATGACCCAAGTAACAAAGTGTTATTGATCTGGTTACAATGAAATTTAATAGCAAATAATCCTGAACAGTAAAATCTTCTCTCATCCCTCTGCACTTTAACAGACCCTGAAGAAAGGGCAGAGTGAGTGGAATGGAGTATGGAGACAAAGGAGTTTTTTTCCCTGGTTCTATGGTTCTGACCCCAAGCGATAATTACCTTTCAACCCTTTCAACTCCAACTTTATCTCAAATACTTTTGCACCTAAAACACAAAATGTCCAAAGCAACCACTCAAATACAACATAAAAAACATCAGAAATCCGGCCAAAGGTGATAAAGTTGAGCACAATCATCTCTCTCTCAACCCTACTGCATCCAAAGATTTCAGAGATGTTAACCATTGCTTTGTCCTGAAGGCTGAGAAGATAACCAATGTGCCCCCTGTACAAAAATTTATTACGGCAAAACAAATGTAATGTTCTAACTTAAAATTTTAGAATTTTACCTAAGTAGGTCCAGCTTTCCCTCTCCAATTTAAGCATCAAATTACTATGTTTTGTGTACATAAACATTAAAATCTAAAAGGTTCCATTTCTGGAGGAAGAATTAGGACCAAGTTTTCCCACTTCTAAAAATCATATAGAGCAATAAGAATGAATATTCACTCTAGACACAAAATGTCCCACATAGAGCTGACATGTTCAGTGAATTGAGGGGGGCAGAGAAAACCCACAAATTCCAAATGATGTGACAAGTGAAGCGCAAAACACCACAAACCGAGAAACCAATTATAAGACAGAAGTGACACAGGAGATTTAAATATAAAAGTGAAATCATGTTAAGTACTAGAATAAAACATGGGTGAATGCCCTAACAACTTTAGAGTAAGGAAGACCTTCCTAATAATGGCTCAAAACTCCAAAGTCATTAAAAAAAAAAAATTGGAAAATCCAACTTCATAAAAACAGCAACAAAAGAACTGCTGTATAGCAAGAGGCCACCATAAGCAACGTAAAAAAGCCTTCACAACTCAGAGACAAAGGACTACTAATGTCCCTACTCTTTATAGAACTCTCAAAGATGGAGAAGAAAAAGACAACTCAAAATAAAAATGGAGAATACAACAGTCAGTTCACAGAGAATTAAAAACTCTCAAACAACTTAAAACATTGCTCAGAAGACAAATGAAGCACTACACTGAGATCCCAGTTTTCACCCATGAGATTGGTAAAAATTCCAAAGATTAATAACATACTCTTGTTGGCACAGCTGTGAAGAAACCAGTATTTTCAGGCACTCGAGTGGGAGTGCAGAATGTCACCATGCTACAGAGGGGAATCCAACCATATCCACCTACCACTGTTGCATCTATCCGTTGATCCAACAACCTTACTTCTGGCAGTCAAACCACCTCAGCCCACACACCCGCACACACATAAAGCTATTCACTACAGTACTGTTTTGATTGTTATAGCAAACCACCCAAGGGTCATCAACCCAAGGCTAGTTAAATTATGGACCAGTCACACAACAGAACACCCTGTAATTGTTTGTTTTTGTTTTTGTTTTGTTTTGTTTTTAAGAGTTTATTTATTTGACAGAGAGAGATCACAAGTAGGCAGAGAGGGGGAAGCAGTCTCCCTGCTGAGCAGAGAGCTTGATGCAGGGCTCAATCCCAGGACCCTGGGATCATGACCTGAGCCGAAGGCAGAGGCTTTAACCCACTGAACCATCCAGGCACCCCAATAAATAACAATCTTTAAAAATAAAAATTAAAAAATAACTAATATAAGCTATTAATTTAAATGTATAAACTTAAAATTATTCAATACCTTTCCTTAAACATACGTATTTCTCAAAAATTGTGTGAGGGAGCCTGGGTGGCTCAGTGGGTCAGGTCTCTGCCTTCAGCTCATGTCATGATCTCAGGGTCCTGGGGTTGAGCCCTGCATCAGGTTCTCTGCTCAGCAGGGAGACTGCTTCCCCCTCTCTGCCTACTTGGGATCTCTCTCTCTCTCTCTCTGTCAAATAAATAAAATCTTTTTAAAAATTGTGTCAGAAACTTTTTTTAAGATTTTATATATTTAATTTCATAGAGAAAGAGCGAGAACACAAGCGGGGGGAGTGGAAAAGGGAGAAGCAGGCTCCCCACTGAGCAGGGAGCCCAACGCAGGGCTCGATCCCAGGACCCTGGGATCATAACCTGAGCCAAAGGCAGACGCTTAATGACTGAGCCATCCAGCCACCCCTGTGTCAGAAATTCTTTTCCAAATATTCATTGATTACCATCATCTCTTCAGATTTAGTTAAAAAAATTAATAAAAAAACCCACAAATAATCCAATTTAAAATGGTCAGAAGACATGAACAGACATTTTTTCAAAGAAGAGATACAGAGAGCAGAAACACATGAAAGGATATTCAACATCACTCATCATTCAGGAAATGCAAATCATAACTATAATGAGAACAACTTCACACCAGTCAGAATGGCTAAAATAAAAAAAACACAAGAAACAACAAGTGTTGGAGAGAATGTAGAAAAAAAGGAACCCTTGTGCACTGTTGGTGGGAAGGCAACTGGTGCAGCCACTCTGGACAACAGCATGGAGGTTCCTCAAAACATGAACCACCAGGACACACACAGGGAAAGGAGAGCTAGGAGGTGGCCAAAGCCACATAATGTCAGTAGTTCATTCGTCTGCCCTTGCCAAATGGATCATGTGGAAGGTGACTGGAAGGGCAATGCAAAAAAACAGCTAATGTGAGCGTGACCAGGCTTATTCTGGATCCCTATTTATTAAAGTATTTTAATAAGTGAAAAGCCTACTTCGTTCATGATGCTCTTCAGCTGTGCATAGTTGGGGATGCTGTGCTTCTCAAAGCTCTACCTGTCTCATGAATAAAGCACATGAAACATGAACGGGCCAAAGTCATTTTCAAAGTTGGATAAATCATAGGTCCAGTGACTGGAAAACCCCGTGCAGGAAGCTATCTGGAAAGCCCAGTCAGCCTGGAAACCACCTGCCTAGCCAAAAATCTAGAAGAACAGCTCTCAGCACAGTGAAGAAGGATTGGAAGGAGCCAAAGGGAAAGATGGATGTTTACTTTATGGAAAAAGACATTTTTCTAAGTTTCAATACAAAAA
Organism: Enhydra lutris kenyoni; assembly: GCF_002288905.1. Lineage (NCBI taxonomy): Eukaryota > Metazoa > Chordata > Mammalia > Carnivora > Mustelidae > Enhydra > Enhydra lutris. The sequence continues at coordinate 1,579,491 of NW_019154110.1, forward strand.
TGTTCAATTTCTCTTCTAGTATTTATGGAACAGCTAAAAGTAAGTGAAGGAAAGGTTTTGTTAAAATTTTTCATAAAAGTTTAAGGTCATGTTTTAAATTTCCTTTTCACTGGATATACTTTTCTCTTACAGTAAGTGTGCCTAGTGATCTCCTGCATTGTCTTGTAAACTCACTGTTTTAGAAGGTGTCATCTTTTCTCATTCAAAGGATTCTTGAATTTATCTTAGAATCTTTATTTGGGAAGGACAAAACCTTTTGATATCATAAAACAGATAAGACCACATTACGTGAGTATTTATTTTTGATGGTATATATTTGAAGTTAATTTAAATTTTTTTCTTTGATTTAACTAATCACAAGTAGAAATAATCAACAGTCTGATTGGGGGCAGACTTTATCAGATTAAAGTCTTCATTAATACAAATGTTCACACATAGAAAAGGAAAAAAAAAAAAAGAATAGAGATACCATATGATCCAGTAATTCCACTACTGGATATTTACCCCAAGAAAATACTAATTTGAAAAGATATATGCATGCTGATGCTTAGTGTAGCATTATTTACAAAAGTCAAATTATGGACTCCAAGTCTCCACTGATAGAGGAATGGATGAAGAAAATGGGGCACTGGGGCACCTGGGTGGCTTAGATGGCTAAACATCTGCCTTTGGCTTAGGTCATGATCTCCAGGTCCTGGGATCGAGCCCCACATTAGGCTCCCAGCTCAGCGAGGAGTCTGCTTCTCCCTCTCCTTCTCCCTCTGCTTGCGCTCTTTGTCTCTCTCTCTCTCAAATAAATAAAAATCTTAAAAAAAAAAAAAGAAAATGTGGCATTATTCAGCCACACACAAAAATCTTGCCATTTGCAACAACATGGATTGAGTTAGAAAATCTAATGCTAAGAGAAATTAGTCAGAGAAAGGCAAGTATCATATAGGATGTCACTCATATGGGGAATTTAGGAAACAAAACAAATGAATAAAGAAAAAAAGGGAAAAACCAAAAACCAGACTCTTAACTATGGAGAACAAACTGACGGTTACCACAAGGGAGGGTGGGTGGGTGGAAGGGGGAAATAGGGAATGGGGACTAAGAGTACACTTATCATGATAAGCACTGAAAAATGTACAGAATTGCTGAATCACTATATTGTACACCTGAAACTAATAAAACACTGTAGGCGAACTATAATGGAATTAAAATTTTAAAAAATTAACTGAAAATTACAATGACTGAGAAAAAGAACATACCAAATAGGATTAATAGCAGATGAAACAAGATTAATAAAGGGATCAGTGAATCTGAATGCCCAGCAATAAAACTATGCAAAATGAAAAAGAAGAAAAAAAAACAAAACAAAACAAACAAAAACCCAGCACCCATGAACTATAAGACAACTTCAAGCAGCATATATATAAAAAATTGGAGACTCAAAGGATGGGGAAGACATTTAAGAAATAATGGCCAAAAATCTTCCAAATTTGATGAAAATTATACACGTAGAGATCTAAGAAGTTCCATGAACATCAAGACAAAAGACAAAGAAAATGACACCAAGGTATATCACAATCAAATTGCTCAAAACTAATGACAGAAAATTGTAAAATGGTCAGCGAAAAAGTCATGTTAAGAACAGAGACAAAGATAGAGATGATCACAGACTTCTCATGGGGTAACATGAAAGCAAGAGGACATCTTCAAAATACACAGAAAGAAAAATCTAGGGGCACCTGGGTGACTCAGTTGGTTAAGCAGCCAGTTATGTGCTGCCTTTTGACTGACTCAGGTCATAATCTCAGGGTCCTGGGACTGAGCCCCTCATTGGGCTCCGCAGTCAGCAGGGAATCTGCTTCAGGACTCTCTCTCCCTCTGCCCCCATCCCTCTAAAATAAATAAACCAATCTAAGAAAGAAAGCAAGCAAGGGAGGGAGGGAGGGAAGGAGGGAAGGAGGATGAATCTACCTGGAATTCTATGCCTAGCAAAAATGTCTTTCAGAGTCAAAGGTGAAATATTTTTCAGACCTAAAAAGCTGAAAGAATTCATGACTTGCAGATCTCCACTACAAGAAAGGCTAAATAACAGTGGAAGATATCAATCCAGACAACAGAAATGGCAACTACATAAATAAATATATAAGATATTAAGTAAATCTCTTTAAAAGATACCTAATTAAACTAAAACAATAACAATGTACCAAGAGGCTTATAACATAGGTAAGATGTGTGACAAGCATAGCACAAGACCTGGGAAGGAAGAGAAAAAAGTAAGATTCTTACACTGTATGTGAAGTGGTATAGCATCACTCAAAGACAGACCCTGATAAGTTAAAGTGCATATTATAAGCCTTAAACAAACCACTAAAAATAGTAAAATACAGACAATAGTAAATAAGTCCACAAAGGAAATAAAAGGAATCACAAAAAATATTCAACCCAAAAGAAGGCAGATAAATAAAAAACAAATAGCAAGATGTCAGACTTAAACTAACCATGCCAATAACTATATTAAATATAAATGGTCTAAACACCCTAGTTAAAATGTAGAAATTATCAAACTGGATAAAAGAGCAAAACCCACTTATACTCTGCTTAGAAGAAATACAGTTAATATAGGTGAACAGTTAAAGGATGAAAAGAGATATACCAAGCTAAACTAATTAAAAGAAAAATTTAAAAAAGTTATATATATATACTTTTTCAAACCTGATTCTCTAGGATTTTTATTATCAAAAACAAAGTGGTTATATTAATAGCAGACAAAGATTTCAAAGCACAGAATTTTGTTAATGATAACGTCATTTCATAATGATAAAGAAGTCAGTTCATAAAAAGAACGTAATAATCCTAAATGTTTAATGCACTTACTAACAGAGTTTCAGAATACATGAAGCAAAACCTAATACAACCTCAAGGAAAAAAATAGAGAAATCCACAGTTATAGTCAGAGATTCCAAATCCTTCTCAATAACTGATAGAAGAAGTCAACAGAAAATCAGTACTTGAACAACTACAATCAACCAACTTGACTTAACCGACATTTATTTATTTTATAGGACACTGTGTCCAACAACAGAAAACAAATTCTTCTCAAGTACATACAAAATTTACCACAAGAAATCACAACTTGGGACAATAAAATAACAGGATTCAGGTCACATAACATATGGTACTTACCCATAGTCGAACTAAATTATATATCAATAATAGAAAGATCTCTGGAAAAATCTCTAAATACTTGAAACCAAATGTACATAAAAGTAATATAATGTTAAAGAAGAAATTAAAAGGGAAATTAGAAAGTATTTGAACAGAATAAAACCTGTAACACCAGAACTTGCTTGACGCTGTTAAAGCAGTGCTTAAGGGTAAATTTTTAACACGAAACAACTCTAATTTTAGAAAAGAAGAAAGGTCTCAAATCAATGAGCCCAGCATTCACATATAGCAATGGAAAGAAAGAACACAGTAAAATGCAATGTAAAGAGAGGTAAGTAAACATTACAGATCAAGGCATAAAAAAAATCAACAGTATAGATAATATAAAAAGAGGGGGAAAAAACCCCCAATGAAACCAAAAGCTGGTTCTGTGAAAAGATCCATAAGACTGATAAATCATTTAGCTAGACTGCAAAAAAAAAAAAAAAAAAAAAAGGAACACAAATGATCAACATCAGGTATGAGAGAAGTGACTTCACCGCAGATTCTACAGACACTAAAAGGCTAATAATGGACTATTTTATTCACATTATCAAATATGATAATTTCTGCCACTTAATTGGGGTTTATCAGACAATTTACTTTTATTTATTTATTTTTTTAAAATTTTATTTTTAAGGGGCGCCTGGGTGGCTCAGTGGGTTAAGCCTTTGCCTTTGGCTCAGGTCATGATCTCAGGGTCCTGGGATCGAGCCCCGCATCGGGCTCTCTGCTCAGCAGGGAGCCTGCTTCCTCCCCCATCCCCACCTGCCTCTCTGCCTACTTGTGATCCCTCTCTGTCAAATAAATTAATACAATCTTAAAAAAAATTTATTTTTAAGTAATCTTTATGCCCAATATAGGACTTGACTTTACAACCCTGAGATCAAGAGTCACATATTCTATTCTACCAACTGAGCCAGCCAAGCACCCCTAGCCTGTTTACATTTATGCAGGCCAATAAATCCAACAGCTTATGTGACATGGTTGAATTCCTTAAAACACAATCTACTACAACTTACTCAAAAAGAAACAGATTATCTGGATAACCCTACATATACCTGCTAAAAAAAAAAAACTGCATTTGTAGTGGAAAACGTTTCTAAAAAAATGTATCAGCCCCAGAGAGCTTCATTGGGAAACTCTACTAAACATTTTAAGTAAGAAGTAATAATTCTACATAAACTATTTTAGAAAACCTAAGAGGGAACACCTTTTTTGAAAGATTTTATTTATTTATTTGAGAGAGAGAGAGAGAGAGAGAGAGAGAGAGAGAGCTTAAGAGGGGGGAAGGACAGAGGGAGAAGCAGACTCCCCACTGAGCAGGTATCCCGATGCAGGAATCGATGCTGGGACTCCAGGATCATGACCTGAGCTGAAGGCAGCTGCCGAACCAACTGAGCCACCCAGGTGTCCCGAGGGAATACTTTCTAACTCATTCTATGAGGCCAGGATACTACGACACCAAAATTAGACAAGGGTATTGTAAGAAAATTACAGCCCGATATCCCTCATAATACAGACATAAAAATTTCCAATCAAATCAAATCAAATTAAATGGTTAAATCAAGAAAGTTCAGCAAATGAAATCCAACAATATATAAAAAGTATAAATAGATCATGATGACAAAACTTACCCCAGAAACTACAAATTGGTTTAGCATTCAAAAATCACTGAATATAACTCACATTAAAAAACTGTATGATCATCAATAGACACAGAAAAAACATTTGACAAAATTTACCATCTATTCCTGATAAAAACCCTCAGCAAACTAGGAATTGAAAATAAACTTCTTCATACTGATAAAAAGAATCTACGAAAAACCCACAGCCAACAAAACACTTAATGGAAAAAGACCATGCTATCTCCCTAAAAACAGGTACAAGAAATAATGACTAATAAAGCTAAATATTTTGGGGGGGCACCTGGATGGCTCATTCGCCTTCAGCTCAGGTCATGATCCCAGGGTCCTGGGATCGAGTCCTGCTCAGGGCTCCCTGCTCAGCAGGAAGCCTGCTTCTTCTTCTCCCACTCCCTCTACCTGTGTTCCCTCTCTCACTATCTGTCGAAAAAAATAAATAAAATCTTAAAAAAAAAAAAGCTAAGTATTTTTTTTTGGTTATGTACTAGCCATTTGTTTTCTCCACAGAGAACACCCTCTTCTCATCAAATGCCTGATGCCTGCTTGCTTTCCTACTGGAGTATTTTTTCTTGGAAAAAATAATTTCAACACTAATACCAAAGAGTACAAAAAATAATTTCCTCTTGTAAAAAAATTCAGTAAATATTAAAGATATTAATCTTTTGTCAGTCCCATCTTTTTTTTTAAAGATTTTATTTATTTATTTGACAGATCACAAGTAGGCAGAGAGGCAGGCAGAGAGAGGGGGGGAAGCAGGCTCCCTGCTGAGTAGAGAGCTTGATGCAGGGCTCGATCCCAGGACCCTGGGATCATGACCTGAGCCGAAGGCAGAGGCTTTAACCCACAGAGCCACCCAGGCACCTCTTTTTTTTTTTTTTTCAAAGTAAATTCTACCCCCAGTGTGGCTCAAACTCACCACCATGGATCCAGTCACATGCTCTACTGACTGAGCCAGCCCAGGAGACCCTATCAATCCTATCTTTTTTAACATTTTAACCTATTTAAGTTCACATACCTTTCTATTTTTACCACATAAAAATTTTTTTTATTTCATTGTATTCAAATATTCATTGTGAATTATCCCAATCCAGACGCAGCCCCCATTGTCTTTATTATTTTCGGTGGTTTCATTTTCTAACTTTTATTTATTTGTTTATTTGAGACAGAGACAGAGAAAGCACAAGAAGGTGAAGGGGGACAAGCAAACTCCCTGCTGAGTAGGGAGCCTGATGCAGGGCTCCACCCTAGCACCCCAAGATCATGACCGGAATTGAAATCAGATGCTTAACCAACTGAGCCACCCAGGTGCCCCTCTTTTTCTACCTTAAAAAAAAAAAACAACTCTGGTGGGCACCTGGGTGTTCAGTCGGTTAAGCGTCTGCCTTTGGCTCAGGTCATGATCCCAGGGTCCTGGGATCGAACCCTATATCAGGCTCCCTGCTCAGCAGAGAGCCTGCTTCTTCCTCCTCCCTCTGCTGCTTGCCCTGCTTGTGTGTCCTTTCTCTCTCTCTGTCAAATAAATAAAATCTTTTTTAAAAAATCTGGAATTTATTTTGGTGAACAGCGAGGCTCTAGTTTTTTTTGTTTTTTTTTTTTTTAAAGTGGGCTCTAGGGCGCCTGGGTGGCTCAGTGGGTTAAAGCCTCTGCCTTCAGCTCAAGTCATGATCTCGGGGTCCTGGGATCGAGTCCCACATTGGGCTCTCTGCTCGGCAGGGAGCCTGCTTCCTCCTCTCTCTTCTTCTGCCTGCCTCTCTGCCTACTTGTGATCTCTCTCTGTCAAATAAATAAATAAAATCTTTAAAAAAAAATAAAATAAAATAAAAAATAAAGTGGGCTCTACACCTAACATGGGGCTCGAACTCATGACCATGAGATCAAGAGTCATATGCTCTACTGACTGAGACAGTCAGGTGCCTCTTTTTATTTTTATTTATTTATTTTTTAATTTTATTTTTATTAGGCTTGGTGGGGGGCAGATAAGCCATCTCCTTTCACACGATTCTTTGCCTTTCTCTAGAATGATCACTGTCTCTTATTTAAAGTAATTAAATTGTTCTCATTTCATTGGGCCTTTTCGTATATTTTCACAAGAAAATAAAACTCTGGGGCACCTGGGTGGCTCAGTGGGTTAAAGTCTCTGTCTTCGGCTCAGGTCATGGTCTCAGGGTCCTAGGATCGAGCCCCGCATCGGGCTCTCTGCTCGGCAGGGAGCCTGTTTCCTCCTCTCTCTCTCTGCCTGCCTCTCTGCCTACTTGTGATCTCTCTGTCAAATAAATAAATAAAATCTTTAAAAAAATAAAATAAAACTCAGTCAACAGATAATCACTGCTGAGAGGATTCTGAGAAGATGGCGGGGTAAGAAGTACCAGGAATCTACCTCTTAATCTAGAGTATAATTGCACTGGCAGAACCTGTCTGATAGAACTATAGAATCTGAGAGTCTATGGAAGGCTTGCAACTCCCAGGAGAAGATCTGGATGGTAAACTGTGATCAATTCCAGCTCTTAGCGCAGTAACCACTAGCCACCCCTGGAGCCGCAGCTAAGTGGCAGGCTGCAGTGCACCTGTTCCTAGAGCAGCTTGCACAGTGGGGAATGAGGCAGGCAAAATGGACCCTGCCCTCCAAATATTGGGGATCTGTGCTCTTAAAGCTGCTTTTGATCACAGAGGGGCAAACAAAGAGGTGGGTGGCCACTGTTGTTGCCCTTTATTTAATAAAAATATAAAATAAATAAAAATAAAAATTAGGCACCAGGGACATAGGGAAGAATAAACAAATAATGGTCTCCACCTTCATGGAGTTTACTCACGGCCTGGCAATAAACACAGAAATTATTCTAACGACTACTGGTATGCCGAGTGCTCTCAAAAAAATACAGATAATATGCTTTACATGTTTTTATTTTATTAGTTTTTAAAAGATTTTATTTTTAAGTAATTTCTACACCCAATCTGGGGCTCAAACTCACAACCTCAAGATCAAGGGCTGCATATCCTACTGCCTGAGCCAGCCAGGAGCACTTGATTTGTATATTTTTTTCCCAAGATTTTTTTTTTTTTTCTCAATTGAGTAAACTCTACCCCCAACATGGAACTCAAACTTATGACCCTGAGACCAAGAGTCACATGTTCTGCTGACTGAGCCAGCCAGGTGCCCCTTGCTTTACAATTTCAAAAAACTAAATAAATACATACATACATACATACAAAAACGTGCATTTAAGAAAGCACATTTCTCATTAACATTCCTCTATATATTTGCTTTTTTTTCAAGTTTTATTTAAGTAATCTCTACTAGACCCATAGTGGGCCTCAAACTCATGACCCCGAGATCAAAAGTCACGCATTCCTCCGATTAAGCCAGCCAGGTGCCCCTATGTATTTATTTTTAATCTATTATAAATGGGATATTTTTCCATTACATTCTCTAACTTTTCCTCTTTTCCTAATGCGAGCTTGTGATATTGTGATATAACAAGTATTTTTTGGCCTTCATCCACAGTTCCTGGCAAAGAGCTCTTGAAACCCTTATAATTTCCAAAGTGATAAGAGGAATACAGGCAGCTTATTTATAGGAAACCCATTTCAATCACACCTGAGTGTCAGTGAAGTGACTCTGGAAAGCCCCTAAGGATGGGGATGGTTGCCAGGGGAACCAACCATGTGATTAGAGTTCGAACTTTCAGCACCCACCCCCCACCTCTGAGGATAGAAGAGGGATTAGAGGTTGAACCAATTATCGATGACCAATGATTATTAAAATCATGTCTAACTAAGGAGGCCTCCTTAACAGCCAAAAGGATGGGGCTTGGGAGCTTCTGTTGGTGAAGACATGGCAGTGCTGGGAGGACAGTGTACCCTGAGAGAGTACAGAAACTCTGCACCCCTTCCCACACGCCTTGCCCAGTACACCCCTTCTACCCGGCTGCTCTCTGAGTTCTCTGAGCCACTCTCGCTCATTAATCTAATTGAACCTGAGGAGGGGGTTGTGGGAAACTCCAATTTTCAGCCAGTTGGCCAGAAGCACAAATAACTACCTAGGACCTTTGATTGGCATCTGAACTGAGGTTTGGGGGTAACAGAGGGGTGTGGAGGCAGCCCTGTGGGCCTCAGTCTTTACCTGTGGAATCTGATGCTAAATTCAGATAGAGAGTATCATGACTAAACTGAATGGTAGGACAACTGGTGGTGTCCGTGGAAAATGAGAGAATTGCTTAATGTGGGACAAACCCCACACTTCTGGTGACAGACAAGCCAAAAGTATGAAAGAAGCTGTACACGGAGAAAAACAGAGGAGAGGGTTTTCCTCCGGAGTCCTACTATCATTTCTTTAGCACTGAAAATCCTGAAAGATTAACCTGGTTCCTAAACCCCCAAATCACTAGTCTTAGTAAGACCAACAAATCAAACTGAACCCAAAAGGTAGAATTCTGGATCTATAAAGACGTATTGAACTGAGAGCTACAACCTATAAAAAAGAATTTTACCTTCATTATAGGGCACAGGATTGCCAATCTTTAATCCAACGGCTTCAGCTGATTTCAAAATGTCTAACTCCATCAAAATAACTACTCTCCTATGAAGGCAAAGAAAAGAAACAAGTTAGAAAAAAATGAATTCAGAAGCCCTTCAAATGACAAGCTACTTAAAAAGCTTTCCCCCAATAATTATTTCAATAAAACGATTTCCGTTCGTCAACGGGTTTTCATTACTGAATAACTTGAGAAAGATATGATATCAATTCCTATGTAAATATTTTCCTTAATCTTTCACTGCATCATTACCAAGGCTTTTTATGATTGCAGGGTTTTCATTTTCCATCTAGTTCTTTAATTAAAATGCAGTGTCCTTACCACAAACCATATCTTCAAGGAGCAAATGACACGATCAGAATTTAGATTAAACACAATAATATGTGGCACAACAAAAGATGATCTGTTTTCAGAAACATATACTTACCTAAACAATTACCTTTGCCCAGTGAAAAATTATGCTTGTAACTATTTTTTAATGTAATTATTATCTAAGAACCCAAGAGTTCTTTCACCTACTGTTGACTCTGATTAAAACCTTTCAATAGGGGCGCCTGGGTGGCTCAGTGGGTTAAAGCCTCTGCCTTCGGCTCAGGTCATGATCCCAGGGTCCTGGGATCGAGCCCCACATCGGGCTCTCTGCTCAGCAGGGAGCCTGCTTACCTCTCTCTCTCTCTGCCTGCCGCTCTGCCTACTTGTGATCTCTGTCAAATAAATAAATAAAATCTTAAAAAATAAAATAAAACCTTTCAATAACTTCCCAAGAACCTTAGCCCCAAAATAAAACCTTTCCCACACAGCTTACAAGGCTCTGTGTGATCTGGCCTTGCCAGTCTCTCTCCAGCTCATCTCATCACTGAGATGCTCTGCTCTCCAGCCATTCTGCTTGCTTTCGGCTCCTGGTTTGCGCCATGCTCTCTCTTGCCACAAAGCCTTTGTACATGCCGCTCACTGACTGGCATGGCCTTCTCTCACTCTGCCCTCAGCTAGAGCTCGTTTTTTGCTCTCATCTCAAACCACTTCTTCAAGAGACACTTCCTTCATCTTTAGCATAGATTGGATTTCTGTTATACTTTTCTCTACAGTCATGACTTCTTTCCTTCACATCACTTCTCTCGGGTTTAATTAATATATATTAATACAGAATTATGAACATACACTTTGTGTTGATTTAACTACATATATATATAAATATTTTATACACCCTTCATTTCATTATTATCAATCTCTCCTACCAGATGGCACTTTCAATGTAAGTAGATGGCCTCCAGGTATCCACAGCTGTTGCTCACTACGGACTTGAATGACAATGTCATGATCATGTGTGTATTTGAAAAAGAAATGAAGCATGAAGAAGGAATTTGAAGGGAACACACCAGAGGCAAGGAGACCAAAAGGTGGTGGCCTCTATTAGAGTCATGGCAATGGTGATGAAAAGAAGTGGATGGTTTAAAGCAATATATACATATTTTTTTAGGATTTTATTTATTTATTTGAGAGAGAGAGAGAGAGCACGTGCACAAGCAGGGGGAGGGGCCAGGAGAGGGAAAGAGAGAAACTCAAGCAGACTTGGCACCAAGCACAGAGCCTGATGTGGGGCCCAATCCCACAACCCCAAGACCGTGTCCAAGCAAAACCAAGAGGCAGACACTCAACCAACTGAGCCAACCAGGTACCCCTAGAGCAATATTTAAGCAATAACAAACCCAACTTCATCACGTATTCTTCAAATGGTCAAAATATAGTCTGATCGTTAGATTTTTGGATTTTTATATATAATTGGTGAGTTTCTGTTACCTTTATCGGGCTTTCACATCAAAGTTATATTACTTCAATAAAATAAGCTTGAAACTATTCCTGACAATTAGATATAGATTTGCTATAAAAACTATCTGATAGAAATATCTGGTAGAGGGGCGCCTGGGTGGCTCAATCACTGAAACGTCTGCCTTCAGCTCAGGTCATGATCCCAGGGTCCTGGGATCGAGCCCCACATCAGGTTCCCTGCTCAGCGGGAGGCCTGCTTCTCCCTCTCTCATTCCCCTTGCTTGTGTCCACTCTCTCACTGTGTCTCTGTCAAATGAATTAAAAAAAAAAAAAAATCTGGTAGATATTTACCTTCTAAAATTATCCAAATTACTCCAGGCTTATCAATAATTTAGCATTGGCTAAATACCAAAACCTAAGAAAAAATAAGCTCAAAAAATTAATTTTATCTTTACATATATATATATATATATATATATATATATATATATATATATATATATATCCTACTTAGCAAGATGAATCCAGCAGCATATCAAAGGAACATACCAATATCTACTTACAGAAAACACAGATGACAGGGACACATTACAACTTTACAAAGATACAACCAGCAAAATCCAGACTGTGGGAAACTGCATGAGGCTAAAAGGTAAATGACCTGGTTTCTTTTTTTAATTTTAATCTCTCTCTCTTTTTTTTTTTTTTTTAAAGATTTCATTTATTTATTTGACAGGGAGAGAGAAGCAGACTCCCTGCTGAGCAGGGAGCCTGATGTGGGCCTCGATCCCTGGGATCATGACCTGAGCCAAAGGCAGACACTTAACTGACTGAACCACCCAGGTGCCCCAACCTGGCTTCTTTAACAAATGAACAGTAAGGTGCTAACTAACTGGAATTTAAGTAAAAACTTAAAGCTACAAAAACAAACAAACAGTAAGGGAGAAAAAAGATAGTGGAGGAACCGACAGATTAAAAAGACTTAAAAGGGGGCGCCTGGGTGGCTCAGTGGGTTAGGCCGCTGCATTCGGCTCAGGTCATGATCCCAGGTCCTGGGTTCAAGCCCCGCATCGGGCTTTCTGCTCAGCAGGGAGCCTGCTTCCTCCTCTCTCTCTGCCTGCCTCTCTGCCTACTTGTGATTTCTCTCTGTCAAATAAATAAATAAAATTTAAAAAAAAAAAGACTTAAAAGAAGTATCAACCTACTACAGTGTGAACTTTACTTTGGATCCTGATTCAGATGAAATTATTCACACAACACACACACACACACACACACACACACACACACACACACACGAAGAGCTGGAAACAATGCTGACAGGATATTTAATATTCCTGGTGTAAAATGGTATTTTTTTAAAAAAGAGTTGTCTTTTGGGTGCCTGGCTGGCTCAGTCAATAAAGCACATGACTCTTTTAATCTCAGGGCTGTGAGTCCAACCATGGAGACTACTTTAGAAAAATGATTAAATTAAATAAATAACAAGGGGCGCCTGGGTGGCTCAGTGGGTTAAGCCTCTGCCTTCAGCTCAGGTCATGATCTCAGGGTCCTGGGATCGAGCCCCACATCGGGCTCTCTGCTCAGTGGGGAGCCTGCTTCCCCTCTCTCTCTGCCTGCCTCTCTGCCTACCTGTGATCTCTGTCAAATAAATAAAATCTTAAAAAAAAATTTTTATGAAAAAAAATTAAATAAATAACAAAAAATGTTATCTTTTAAAGATATATACTAAGATATTTATGGATGAAATAATATGGTGTCTGAGATTTGCTTCAAAGTTATAGAACAGGGTAGATGTGGAAGAGAGATAGTATAACAAGACTAGTATCAGGTGATAATTTGAAGCTGGATGATGGGATACGTGGGGTCACATATCATATTCCTTTTTTATTTTTAAAATTTTTTATTTAAATTCAACTTAGTTACCGTACACTGTATTACTAGTTTCAGGGGAAGAATTCAGTGATTCATCAGTTGCATCTAACACCCAAGGCTCATTACATCCAGTCCCTCCTTAATGTCCATCACTCATTTAGCCCATCGCTCCACTCAGCTTCCCTCCAGCAACCCTCAGTTCCCATAACATATTTTTTAAAAAATTTTACTTATTCATTTAACAGAGAGAGAGCACAGGCAAGGGGAGCAACAGACGGAGGGAGAAGGAGAAGCAGGTTCCCCTCCGAGCAGGGAGCCCAATGTGAGACTTGATCGCAGAACCCTGGGATCATGACCTAAGCCAAAAGCAGACACTTAACCCACTTAGCCACCCAGGTGCCCCTCCATACCATATTGTTGAATGAAAAGACTTAGTATCAAATACTATATAAATTTAATGCAATTCCTTGCATTCCAGTGAGACTTTTGTTTTCTTCAGCTTGACAATATAACTCTGGAATTCATATGGAAGAATAAAGAGAAGAGCAGCCAAGAAAATTCTGGGGGGAAAAAAGTAAAAGAAGACCTTACCTGAAGATACTAAACTATTTTACAGATGACACTTTAACTGAAAACACCATGGCAGATTTAATTACCTATGTTGGTGACAACATGAAGAAACTGGAACCCTCATACACTGCTAGTGGGAATATAAATCAGTAGCCACTTCGGAAAACAGTCTGGTACTTCTTCAAAGATTTAATCATAAAGTTACCATATGACCCACAATTCCATTCCTAGATACATATATATAAAACAGAAAATGTCCACACAAAAACTTACACCCAAATGTCCATTGTGTTATTCTTTTTTTTAAATTTTATTTATTTTTTAAAATTTTACTTCTTTTAAAGATTTTATTTATTTATTTGACAGAGACAGAGAGAGATCACAAGTAGGCAGAGAGGCAGGCAGAGAGAGAGGGGGAAACAGGCTCCCCGCTGAGCAGAGAGCCCGATGCAGGGCTCGATCCCAGGACCCTGAGATCATGACCTGAGCCGAAGGCAGAGGCCTTAACCCACTGAGCCACCCAGGCGCCCTCTATCAACATATTAAAAACCATTCTAGGGGCGCCTGGGTGGCTCAGCTGGTTAAGAGACTGCCTTCAGCTCAGGTCATGATCCTGGAGTCCTGGGATTGATTCCCACATCAGGCTCTCTGCTTCTCCTGCTGACCTCTCTCCTCTCATGTGCGCTCTCTCTCTCTCTCAAATAAATGAATAAAATCTTCAAAAAAATAAAAAATAAAATAATAAAAAAATAAAAATCATCCTATACTTTAAATGGATGAATTGTAGCTGTATGTGACTTATATCTCAATAAAGCTGTTACTAAAAAAAAGAAAAAGAAAAAGAACAAGGGGTGCCTGGGTGGCTCAGTGGGTTAAAGACTCTGCCTTTGGCCCAGGTCAAGATCTCGGGGTCCGGGGATTGAGCTCCGCATCGGGCTCTCTGCTCGGCGGGAAGCCTGCTTCCTTCTCTCTCTCTGCCTGCCTCTCTGCCTACTTGTGATCTCTGTCAAATAAATAAATAAATAAATAAATAAATCTTTAAAAAAAAAAAAAGAAAGAAAGAAAGAAAGAAAAAGAACAAAAACTATGGCACTGATCATTATCAACAATAGCCAAACTATGGAAAGGGCCCAAATACCCATCAACTGATAAATGGATAAAAAAGGTATGTGTGGTATACACACAAAGAACTATTACTCAGCCATCAAAAAGAATGAAATCTTGGGGTGCCTGGCTGTCAGTGGGTTAGGCCTCTGCCTTCAGCTCAGGTCATGATCTCAGGGTCCTGGGATCGAGCCCCACGTCGGGCTCTCCACTCGGTGGGGAGCCTGCTTCCCCCCGCTCTCTCTGCCTGCCTCTCTACCTACTTGTGATCTCTGTCAAATAAATAAATAAATAAATAATCTTAAAAAAAAAAAAAAGAATGAAATCTTGCCATTTTCAATGATATGTATGGAGCTAGAGTGTATCATACTAAACAAAAGTAGTCAGTCAGAGAAAGAAAATACTGTATGACCTCAATGATATGTGGAATTTAAGAAACAAAACAGATGAACATATGGAAAGGCAAAAAAGAAAAAGAGAAGAAAGCAAACCATAAGAGACTCTAAAGTAGACAGAACAAACTGAAGGTAGAAAAAGGGAGGTGTGGGGAATGTGGGCATTAAGGAAGACACTCATTAGGATGAGCACTGGGTGTTATATGTAAGTGATGAATCACTAAATTCTACTCCTGAAACCAGTATTACACTGTATGTTAACTAATCAGAATGAATTTATTTGAGAGAGAGAGAGAGAGAAAGAGCAATCAAGGAGGATGGACAGAAGGAGAGGGAGAAGCAGACTCCCCGTTGAACAGGGAGCCCCATGCAGGGCTTGATCCCAGGACTCTGGGATCATGACCTGAGCTTAAGGCCAGCACTTAATCGACTGAGGCACCCAGAATTTAAATAAAAATTGGAAACAAACAAAAAAAGAAATACCAAACGAATTTTGCAAGGTTGCTTCAACAACGTGAATATATATGGGACGCCTGGGTGGCTCAGCTGATCAAGTGTCCACCTCTTGATTTCAGCTCAGGTCATGATCCCAGGGTTCTGGGATCGAGCCCCACATTGGGCTCTGTGCTCAGCGGGGAGCCTGCTTCTCCCTCACTTTCCCTCTGTGCTCTCTCTCTCCTCTAAAAAAAAAAAAAGAAAAGAACTACAGATTCCATGAACATATGAAAAGACACTTTATCTCACTAGGGAAATATAAATTAAAATGATGATTAACAATTATTCGTAATAATAAGAGTATCCAGTATGTTGACAAGGTTAAGGAAAAATAGGTTTTTTTGTTTTGTTGTGTTTTTTAGATATCAGCTTTTTGAGATATCACTCATACCATTCCACTTACCCAACCCTGGAAAAACACTAATCTGTTTTTTTGGATTTGCTTACTCAGAAATAAGCACTCTTACACAAAGCTAATGGGTAGATCAACTGGTATATTTTCTGCAAGACATGTCCTTTGACCCCCACAATACTAATTCAAGCAATCTGAGCTTCAGAAATAGCATGAGCGCATAAAGATAAACTGAAGCCCTGTATGGCATAAGCCTAAATGACCATCAAAAAAGTAAAGGGTAAATAAACTTGTACAAACACACACAGGTTCTCAACAGAAGAAAGAACACAAGACATGCCACCATTCTGACGTGGTGGAATAAAACAAAGCCCATGGGAGTGAAATTCTACCCCTGATTGGAGAATGAAGCCCAAGTTTTTGTACTCAACCTGAGCAAAGCTCTCTACCCTTTCTCATAACCAAACCTCAGAAGACAGGAAAATAGATAGAAAGCACCCCTCAGGCACTCCATGGTGGGCTGGAGTGGCAGATAACAGGTCCCATGTGGGAAGGTTGGCAAGGAGAGGCACCTGGCCTAAACCACGTCAAAGCAAATATGAAGTCTGACAGAACTATCCACATCAAACACGAACAAGATAAAAAGAAATGACAAAGCAACAATGCAACATTTGAAAGTGTATAAAAATAAAAGGAACAAAGGAGGCAGAGACAATTTAAAGAATCCGATCTAGAAGAAAGCATAATCCAAGAAAGGGAATAATACTTTCCAACAGTGGTTTGAGAAATAGGACTAAGAATTTAATGAAATAAAACTCAAAAGATGAGATAAAACAAGAGATTGGGAAGAAAAAGGGAGCTCAAGAAGTTAAGACAAAAGTAGAGCAAAAGTAATACCATTATACATCTAACACTTAAACATGATAAATGTCAAAAAACAGCAAGGAGAAAGGTAAGAACTGAACTACTATTATGTTGCAAAATCTTGACTTAATTCAATATATGCATTAGAAAAAAAGACTAAAGCAAACTGAAGACACAAAGGGAGGACAGTATATAAGTAAAATTTAAAGCTCAAGTGAAATAGAAAATAGCATTATAGACTCTGCAGACTGAAAGGGATACCATATAACAGAAAAAAAAAATAGTAATAACGACTGACATTAAGACATAGCCTGGTTAAGTCACTGAACCTGAAACATAACCAAAGAATTTTTCCATTTAATTCATAGAATCTATTCAAGTTTTATCAACTATTTAAATGATGTCCTTATGGGGCGCCTGGGTGGCTCAGTGGGTTAAGCCGCTGCCTTCGGCTCAGGTCATGATCCCAGGTCCTGGGTTCGAGCCCCACATCGGGCTTTCTGCTCAGCAGGGAGCCTGCTTCCTCCTCTCTCTCTGCCTGACTCTCTGCTTACTTGTGATTTCTCTCTGTCAAATAAATAAATAAAATCTTTAAAAAAAAAAAATGATGTCCTTATTAGCAAAAGGATCTAGTCCAGGATCACTTGTTATATTTAATTATCAAATCTCTCAAGACTCCTTCAATCTGGAACAGTCTCTCAGTGTATACAACTTTTTTACTTTCATGCTTGAAATCTGAAGAGCAGAGGTCATTGGGACGCCTGGGTGACTCAGTCAGATAAGCATCCGACTCCTGATTTCAGCTCAGGTCGTGATTTTGGGGTCCTAGGATCGAGCCCCATGTTAGGCTCCATGCTCAGCAGGGAGTCTGCTCTCTCCCTGGCTCATACTCTCTCTCTCAAATAAGTAAATGAAAGAAAGAAAGAAATCAGAGGTCACTTATTTTGTAGAATGTCCCTTCATTTACCTAAGGCTTCCTCATGATTAAATACAAATTGTGCATTCTTGGCAAAAGTATAATATTAGTGATGCTGTGTTCTCATTGCATCCTATCAGGCAATACAATTTTCTATTTGTCCCATTGCTGGTAATGTTAACCTTAATCATTGCAGTAAAGTGCTGTCTGCCAGGTTCTTCCACTATAAAGTTGCCTCTGCTCTTTTTTTTTTTTTTTTTTAAATTTTTCTAACCCTTCTCATTTCTTTTTTTTTTTTTAAGATTTTTTTTTAAGATTTTAAGATTTTATTTATTTATTTGACAGAGATCACAAGTAGGCAGAGAGGCAGTCAGAGAGAGGAGGAAGCAGGCTCCATGCTGAGCAGAGAGCCCGATGCGGGGCTCGATCCCAACACCCTGGGATCATTACCTGAGCCAAAGGCGGAGGCTTTAACCCACTGAGCCACCCAGGCGCCCAGCCTCTGCTCCTTTAACAATTAGTAATTACATTGTGGGTAGGAACTTTAACCCCATAAATAACTTGTTACTCTGCAAAGTTTCACCCATTTCTGCGTCTGTGGTAGACTGAATGGCCCCCCAAAAGATATCCACCTCCTAATCCCTGAAACCTGTGAATGGGACAACAAGGGACTTTGCAAATGTGATTAAGGATTGAAATTTCTCAAGATTATCCTGGATCCTCTGCTGGGCCCTAAATGCAACCACATGTATCCCTGTAAGAGGGAGGCAGAGCTGACACAGACAGGAGGCAATGGGACCGTGGCGGCGGAGACTGGACTGAGGTACTGAAAAGCCAAGGAATGCTAACAGCTACCAGGAGCTGGAAGAGGGAAAGAATAGATCCTTCTCTAGAGCTTCCAGAGGGAGCATGCCACTGTCAACACCATGATCTCAGCCCAGTGAAACTGATTTCAACTTCTACCTCCAGGCAAATAATTTCTGTTGATATAAACTACCAAGTTTGGGACGCCTGAGTGGCTCGTGGGTTAAGCATCTGCCTTTGGCTCAGGTCATGATCCCAGGGTCCTGGGATGGAGTCTCACACTGGGGCTCCTTGCTTAGGTGGAGCCTGCTTCTCCCGCTCCTCCTCCCCCTGCTTGTGTTCCTATCAAGTACATAAAATCTTTAACAACAACAACAACAACAACAACAACAACAAACCACCAAGTTTGTGTTAATTTGTGAGAGCAGCCACAGCAGCTGTTTCCTGTATAAACTAACCCCGTGTTGGTTACCAAAGGGCGATTTTTCTAATCCCATCATTCCTTCTACATTTGTTAGATGGCACTCTGTTTTTTTTTAAATTTTTTTTTTTAATTTATTTGACAGATCACAAGTAGGCAGAGAGGCAGAGAGAGACAGGAGGAGGCAGGCTCCCTGCCAAGCAGAGAGCCCGATGCGGGACTCGATCCCAGGACCCTGAGATCATGACCTGAGCCGAAGGCAGAGGCTTTAACCACTGAGCCACCCAGGCGCCCAGATGGCACTCTGTTTTAAGGAAAGCCTTTCTCTTCCCCCATTTTATTCCTCTATTCAGTATGGACTTATGAACTCCTATTGTATTTAACAGGCTATAATCTGTTCCCATTTTTTTTTGTTGTTTTTTTATTAACATAGAATGTATTATTTGTTTCAGGGGTACAGGTCTGTGATTCATCAGTCTTACACAATTCACAGCACTCACCATAGCACATACCCTCTAAAAAGGTCCATTCCCCCTCTGTTCCCATTTTTATTGTGGTTTATAAATTGCCTTAGATTTGGCAAGTGTAAGATTCTGTAAGCCAGTTTCTCTTTTTGACAGGGTCCCATCTCCCTTTGAGCACTTCCTTACCATCTGACACATTAAGATATTCCAGGCTCATCTTGTAATTTCCATGCCGGTACCAAGCCACCCTCCAAGAAGCCCTAGTTCTTTTAGTGTGAAATGGCATTCAAAAACCAAGATCTGGTGCTAAGTGGGCTCACAGCTATTGGGGTGTTGTTGTTCCAAAGCCCTCTCAGTAGACAGATCTAGGGAATACACACATACATGCACAATATATGTATACTCATATGCCCACCAAATCTGAACAGATGTCTTTCCAAAGACAATGGAACAGTTAGCTAACAGGTGCATGAAAAGATACTCTACATCATGAATCAGGGAAATGCAAATCAAAACCACAATGAGATAGCACTTCACAATTGTTAGAATGTTTATTATTCAGAAGACTAGAAATAACACGTGTTGGGAAGGATATGGAGAAAAAGGAACATTTGTGCACTGTTGGTATAAATGCAAATTGGTGTAGCCACTATGGAAAACAGTATGGAGATTCCTCAAAAAGTTAAAAATCAAACTGCCGTAAGATCCAGCAATCCACTTCTGGGTATTCATCCGAAGAAAACAAAAGTACTAACTCAAAAAGATATATGCACCCCCATGTTCATTGCAGCACTATTTACAAAAGTCAACATAGGGAAACAACCTAAGTGTCCACCAACAGATAAATGGACAAAGGAAGTGACACAGGGCACCTGAGTGGTTCAGTTGGTTGACTGTCTGCCTTCAGCTCAGGTCATGATGGGGAGTCTTGGGATTGAGCCCCATGTGGCTGGGAGTCAGCTTCTCCCTCTGCCTCTGCCCCTCCCCCCTGCTCATGAAATGGTCTCAAATAAATAAAATCTTAAAAAAAAGAAATTATCTCTCATACACACAGAAATATTATTCAGCCATAAAAAAGAACAGAGTCTTGCCATTTGTGAAAACACGGATGGACTTCCAAGGCATTATGTGAAGTCAGACAGAGAAGGGCAATTGCTGTACGATCTCTCTTAACACGCAGAAATAAATAACAAGCTCATAGATACAGAGAACAAACACACTGGTGGTTGTTACAGGCAAGGAGTAGGAGATGGGAGAAATTTTGTATTTAGTTTAAATAAATTGAGTTGAAATGAGATACAATAAAACAAGATTGAAAAAAAAGAGAGAACTATTTATTTATTTATTTAGTCAGCTCCATACCCAGCATGGAGCCCAACAAAAGGGCTGAAAGTCACAACCCTGAGATCAAGACCTGAGCTGAGATCAAGAGTCAGACACTCAACCGACTGAGCAACCCAGGCACTCCAAAAAAATGTCATTTTAAAACCCCAAATGAAATGTTCACATCTATATCTACTCATCTACCAAAACCTTGAGTTCACTCTGAAACCTTCCATTCTAATCCAGAATCACAGATTTCTCCCTTGGCTATCTCCCATAGCCTTCACTGTATTTATTAGATCAATTCCCCTCACAGGTGACCAATCTCCTGTCACCACCTGCCACCGCTACACACATGGACACTCTCCTCCGAATGCTCCTTCCTAGAGCTTCCAAACCTAGTTCTAAGACTGCCACCACACTGTTACAAACAAGCACCTCCTCTCCCCCAACCTGCTGCTGGGCCGTACCCCCACACCCCCAGATGCCTTCATCCCTTGCTCAGGGTCCAACAGCCACACAGACTCTTGCCTCACCCTACTCGGGTTCTGACAACCCATTCTGGACCATGGCCACCCTCTCCCCACATTGTGTTCTCCTTACCTCTCTCCAACCCGCTGTCTAGCCCACGAAGATACCTTCCTCACTTTGGGCTAATACCTGGCTCCATGACATCACCACCGCCACCACCATCCCTCCCTTGTAAACATCTACCTTGCCTGGCCCCACCTAATGGCTTTGGACTGATATATTCAGGAAGGAAGAGAGCAATAACAATATATATATTGTCATTCCACTATCAAAATTATTTCTATTTATCCACCAATTATTGATAAATGCACACTGTGAGATATCTGGAATGATGCTCATTAAATCATGATACAGTTATTTCTGGGTTCTATGAATTTTAGACAATTTTTTCCTTCTTTGTACCTTTTATTGCACTACTTGAATCGATGATTCTGTGTGTCATTTTTATTAAAATAATTTTATTTTCTAAAAATACACAAAGAGCTATGAATATATTCTAAGAAGCACTGGTGAAAAATTTCAAATAGTGAAATACTATATAATATTAAATGTTAACTAAATTATGGTAATTCTATACAATGACATACTAAGTAATATATGACATAAAGGGGGGATGCCTAGGTGGCTCAGTTGGTTAAGCATTTGGCCTTTGGCTCAGGTCATGATCCCAGGGTCCTGGGACTGAGTCCCACACTGGGCTCCTTGCTCAGTGGGGAGCCTGCTGCTTCCTCTGCCTACTCTGCCTGCCGCCCCCCAACTGAATTACATATATGTATATGACATAGAGGTTTATCTAGGGACATGTAAAAATGACCACTATTAAAAAAGTATATAAAACATATTATGAATTTTTTTAAAAAAAGTACAAACTTGTAAGTACTTACATTTATAGAAAAATTTTGGAAGGATAACAACAAATTTTTAAGAATAGTTATTCATAGACAGTGGAATTACAGTTATTTTTGTGTATGTAAGCTTTTTTTTTTTATTAAAGATTTTATTTATTTATTTGACAGACAGAGATCACAAGTAGGCAGAGAGGCAGGCAGAGAAGCAGGCTCCCTGCTGAGCAGAGAGCCTGATGTGGGGCAGCCTGAAGCAGGACGCAGGGATCATGACCTGAGCCGAAGGCAGAGGCTTTAACCCACTGAGCCACCCAGGTGCCCCTGTGTATGTAAGCTTTGTTGTTGTTTTTTGTTTGTTTGTTTTGTTTTGTTTTGTCTGAAGTAAGCTCCACACCTAGTGTGGGGCTAGAACTCACAGCCAGAAGTTGCATGCTCTACTGATGGAGCCAATCCCTATTCATCTGAGTTTTATAATTTACGTATATGTTACTTGTATAATAGAAGTTGTTTTACGGAACAGAATGACAAGAACACAAAATTCTATCAGGATGAGGATCCCACTACATGCTACAGAGAACTAAGTAACTGTCAACCTAGAATTCTACACCTAAACTCATTTAACTGAGAATGAAACATTTTTAGATGACAGATTTTTATCATTCAAGAACCTTCCCTATAAGAGCTGCTAAAAGATATTCTTCAGGAAAATGAGAACTGAACTAAAAAGGAAGGAGTGTGATGAAGGAGACAAAGGGAAACTAACTATGGGAAAGTTTAAGTAATGGCTGTCTATATAGACTATACTAATTCAAGGAAATAAAAAGAAAGTTGACCTAAAACACTGAATATAGACCATTTTGAGACATTTGCTTTACTTGAGAGGATGGTAAAAATACAGACCTATTTTAGAATCTCTGTTAATTCATATGTGGATTTATTTTTTAATGTGAGAATATCTTCAAAACAAACAAACAAACAAAAAATGAAAAAAAAGAACACAGCACAAATAAAGTACATTTCAAACCAGTAGAGGAAAAAAAAGGAAAAATTCAATCAATCCAAGGCAAGAAAAAAAATAAAGCAAAAACATGGTAAAAACACAAAAATTAGAAAAAAAATCAGTAATAAATTAAGCAGAATAAACTCACCAACTAAATCTCAAATTGATCTCTAAAATCATCTGCTGTTTATAAAAATATCCAAGGTTAAGAACGGAGAAGCTCAAAGTCAAAAGAAGGACAATGATACAGCAAACAAATACAAAGCAAAACGTACAGATAATATGGTAACATACACTGACATACTCTTATTAAGGGAATGCTTGCTACATTTGTTTCCCATGTGTTCTGTGATTGGAAATAAAAAACTTAAAAGCCTCTCCCCAACAAAAAACGTCCTATTTTAGCAACAGTTACCCAGGAGTGACAGTGCTGCTAACCACGGCACCTGTAGCATGTAGCATCTGTCAGTATTCAGCATACTCTACATTGGCTGAATAAAGTTCACCATGAAAGACTGAAGAGTGCAAAAAAGGGGCAGCGTTACATAACTAATCACATCAGTTTTGCTCTTATAAGTAACCCTTTTTCATGAACAGATACTTCAAAAGCAAATCCTAAAAACAGTGCTTCTGAAGAGATTAGAAATAAAAGTTCTGCATTCTGCTTTAATCTCCTGCTTTGAAATTTCCAATTTGTTTCCATATTTCTCTTCCTTTGGTGCCATGTTTTAGTCACCCAAGTTCAAATCTCAATAGCTGTAAACTCTTAGCTGAAAGCTCATCATTGTCTTGGATTCCTAAATGAATTTTGGCATCCAGTGGACTTCTCTGTTGAAAAATTAGTTCCCATTCCACAACACAATAAACCCAGAGAAAACCCCCCCAAAACAAAGAAAAACACCACATACCTTCCATCTTTCAGGGTGTTAACAATGAATCGGTTAATCTGGCAAATACAGTTGCTAGACAATTGTTCTTTCTCAACAAGAGGGTTCAACTGTGTTGCCAACATGAAAGCTGAAAAGCATAGAGATAACTTTAGTCCCCACAGCATTTCAGGCAGGACAATCTGAAGGCTGATCACACCTGGACTAGCAAGGGAAAAACAATGCCTTGACTATGTTTCTGAAAGTAAAACCACTCAGATTCTGCATAGTGAAAAAGAATATAATCTACTGCATTAAACATCTGCTGGTACTTTGAAATGTATTTCCTAAAGTGCCCAAAATAATTTTTTCCATCATTCAGGTTTCATGACAAAGACTAAAAAGTCTCTTCCATGTTCTTCACCTTGTGACTAGAGATAGCAAGCAGTAGTCTGCAAATTCTCTTTCTCCCTTGTAAAGTTTCCAACATAGAAATAAATCCCCAAAAAGGCAAGTATGGGACAGCTAACCCATTATATTCACTAAATGTCAATACCATCCTGAGGGAAATTAATCAAAGAAAACAGAGCACCAGTTAGAGAAAATTAATTAAGCCAAGTGGCAGCTTTCCACTAGATCCAGTCTATTGTGAGAACGCTCTCTGCTAGCCGTAATTCCGTCTGAATGAAGTGCATGGCCAAGCAAATGTACACTTCTGAAATGCCCCAAATTATTGCAGTCAAAGTGCTGTGTGTTCTTTCATTATTTAAATGCAAATTCCTAGGTTTATATGTCATACTTACAGGATAGAGTGTTCAAGCCATCACTCATAAGCAGTCGATAACGGGGTGGACTATTCCCTGTAATAATGGGACGGATGTTCTAGGAGAGAAAACTTGATTCATTAGTCAGGTTGTCTTCCCAGTCCCCAGGGATAAGTAAACTTAAGTGGCAGGAGAGTGGGTTTGCCATTAGTTCAACAAACACTGAACTGCTTGCCCATTCTCTTGACACCTAAACCCAAGCAAAAGAAAACTGGATCTGATGATTTTCCCACCACCGTCTCTGTATTAACATTATCAAACACAACCTAGGTGAGAATAAAATGAGTTTCAATACTCTTCTGTTCGCTCTCAACTCAAATTTGATTGAAAATTAAGGACAAGGTGCTACATAGAAAACATGCTAAAAATACAAAATGGGGAAAAAAAATCTTTGCCCCAAAGGGGCTTACAAATGAGGCGGAGACAGAGGCATAGAGACATAAGAGAGTTATGCACATGACATGGGGGCACAGCCAAGACATTTATCACAAGTTGAAGGAAATCAGAAGCAGCTCTCCAAAGGAAGTGAAATACACAAACAGAGCTTTAAGACGAGTGGCAGCGAGTTTGGGAGTAACAGGGAGATCGTTAGGCCTGTGACTCAGAATCTGCTGGTATGATCCATGATGCTGCTTCTGTGCGTTTTTTAAACTCTCCCTAACATTTAAGGACCCCTTAAATGAATGATAGGGTTAATGAAGAATTTTAAGCAGTTCCATTCATTGCAGGCAGATCTGACCAAGACAAACCTCAGGACAGGAAGAAAAGTAAGGAGGCGGGAGTAATTATGGGTAGCACTACAGTACCCATCAATTGTGGAAAGAACAGAAAGGCAAAGCCTCAAATCTGAACCCCCAAAGTTAGCTCTGGTTAGCATGATATTAAAAAAAAGAAAAGAACAAAGAAAGGCCCGCTTCCTCTCTTAGGGTTACAACAAGACTGACCTACTTTTTGGGATGATGGAGAGAATTTCCTAAAGTGGACAAATCTGTGTATGCTTCATCAAATGTAATTTGTAATTACATCCAAGTTTTTTTAAATGTTTGACATAAAATATTCAAAGGTACTCACAATGACTTGGAGGATGGGTTTTATGGACGTATCTCCCTGTTGCATTATGGCCTGAAAGAGTAAAAACAGAATGAGATACACATTTAAATCATGACCAAAATCTGACATATTTTTACAGCTTGGTATTTGGAATAAGCTACAGAGAACATTATTCAAGAGGCTTTTTGGAGGGGCGCCTGGGTGGCTCAGTGGGTTAAAGCCTCTGCCTTCGGCTCAGGTCATGATCCCAGGGTCCTGGGATCGAGCCCCACATCGGGCTCTCTGCTCAGCGGGGAGCCTGCTTCCTCCTCTCTCTCTGCCTGCCTCTCCGCCTACTTGTGATCTCTGTCAAATAAATAAATAAAATCTTTAAAAAAAAAAAAAAAAAAAAAGAGGCTTTTTGGAGCTTATCATTTGAAAATCATTTAAGTTTTATCACTGTGGACAAATCATAAAATCACAGAAATGAGATACATGCTTACCAACAAGGATACACTTACTACATCCAAAATACAGGGGTCACATATGTACTCCTTATTCAGAACAGCACACTGATTTGACCGTAGTGCCCATTAATAGAGAATTAGGTAAGTATGGCAAATCCTTAAAAGAATATCATGCAGCCTTAAAAAGATGTTTATATAATACTGGTTACCTCTTGTGAGAAAACTGATAAGTGGGGGCCACATGTGAGAGGCAGATCTCACACAATCTTCTTTTCATACCTTTTGAATTTTAAATCTTTTAACTCCATTAGCAATCATGAAAATAATATCTTAAAAAGGGACGCCTGGGTGGCTCAGTTGGTTAAGCATCTGACTCCTGATTTCAGCTCAGGTCATGAACTCAGGGTTGTGAGATGGAGCCCTACATCAGGCTCCACACTAAGATTCTCTCTCCCTTTCCCTCTTCCTCTGCGCCCCCCAAATAAAAATCATTTAAAGTAATATCAGGGGGTGCCTGGATAATGCAGTTGGTTAAGCATCTGGATCTTGGTTTCAGTTTGGGGCTTGGGTCATGATCTCAGGGTCTTTGGATCAGACCCCATGTTGGGCTCCTCACTCAGCACAGAGTCTTCTTAGGTTAACCTCTCCCTCTGTCCCTCCTCCCCACTGTGGTGCATGTGCACTCCCTCTCAAATAAATGCATAAATCTTTAAAAAGTAAATAAATAAAGGTAACCACTGGAAAAACTAACAGCAGTGAAGACTGGTTCTCTGGACTCTACTTTTGTTCATGCTGAAATAAATGGTACCAGACTAGCTCTTCCAACCACCAACTAAAACCTGGACAAAAATATATAAACTGTTTTCAAGGGTGCCTGGGTGGCTCCATCATTAAGCATCTGCCGTCAGCTCAAGTCATGATCCAGAGTCCTGGGACAGACCACCGCATCAAGCTCCCTACTCAGTGGGAAGCCTGCTTCTCCTTTTCACTCCCCCTGCTTGTGTTCCCTCTTTCCCTGTCTCTCTGTCAAATAAATAAATAAGTAAATAAATATAAACTGTTTTCAAATACAAGACAACAAGTAGACCAAGACTGTGATCACTGAAATGAGGGGAACCCTATGACCATCCTGGCCTTCAGCACAGAGGTACTTCTAGACCACTGCATGAACAAGGGAACCCAAGAAGGAATGGGTATCCCTACTGAGCACAGATCCCAGTTCAGGGAAGCAAGTTAGCTGGATTTCATGGATGCAGAGTACCAGAGATGAGCGAGCCACACTGAGAAAGAGCTTCAGTAACCTATACAGGGGTTCCCTTGAGTCTCTGGCTGAATTTTAAGTTGTGCATACACAGAATGAGATTCTACAAGACCAGGCAAAGAGTTATTAGAGTTATAAACTGAAAAATTAGTGGAGCTCACACAGGCTAGAATATAGATGAGTTCTAACCAGCCAGAGGACAGAAAACTCAATTAACATCTGCTGCGTTCAGTAGAAACCCCAGAAAGGGCATGCTTTAGAAGCAGAACTAAACTAGACCAAAGCAAAAGCTATTCTAGACCCATTCCAATCTCTGAGGGATCAGCTGATTTGCAAGTAAATTAACAGTCTGCCAAAACAATTCAATATTCTTTTTAAGATTTATTTATTTATTTGAGATAGAGAGAGCGCATGTACACAGGCACACATGCACAAGTGGGAGGGACAAAGGGAAAGGTTCTCAAGCAGATTTCAAGCTGAGTGTGGAGCCTGACACAGGGCTTGATCCCATGACTGGAGCCGAAACCAAGAGTTAAACGCTTAACCAAGCACCACCCAGGTGCTTGGTTTATTTTAAAATTAAAGAAATTTTAAAATACTCTGTTAACAATATGGGAAGGAGGCAAAAAGTACTTCTGCGGCACACTAGAGTACTAACTGCTACCCCGAGGAAAAGCATTCGTGCAGTTGAGTTGTGAGCTGAACCAACTGCTTTTTTATAGAACACCATTTTTATTTGCAAGGCCAAAGGACAAACTGGTTATTCAAACTTCAGAATTCAGCAAGTATTTTCTCAAAAATAAGGTGAACCTGTTTTTAAGGAAAACGACAGTTATTGTCAATTATACAAGGGTTTTTAGTGAAATCAGAACTTTTGAAAACTTCTATTCACCAACAA
Source organism: Enhydra lutris kenyoni (assembly GCF_002288905.1). NCBI lineage: Eukaryota > Metazoa > Chordata > Mammalia > Carnivora > Mustelidae > Enhydra > Enhydra lutris. The sequence goes on from NW_019154110.1 coordinate 1,607,935, forward strand.
TGAGCTTTATAGCTTCTCCATGTTTACAAACTTTTCTGATTAAATTAGTAAGATTAATAAGCATAAATTTTGGTTATATAATAAAACATACCAATATTTGGAAGATCTGCATAATGCAGTGAGTCAGCATTTTCCAAATGACCAATGCATGGCATTATAAATAATGCAGAGGCAAAAGATCCATTCAAAATGCAAGACAGACCAATTCTTTTTTTTTTTTTTAATTTTAAATTAAAATTAAAATTTGAGAGAGAGAGCAAGCGAGCATCAGCCGGGGGCGGGGGGCAGAAAGACAGGGAAAATACAATTTCCTATTTGTTTTGAAAAATATAGCTGTTTTTCACAAAACATGTTATTTATTTTTAAAAAAGTTTTACTTATTCCTCAGAGAGCGTGATCGAGCAAGCACAAGCAGGGGGAGTGGCACGCAGAGGGATAAGCAGGCTGAGGAAGGAGTCCCTGCTGATCAGGGAGCCCAACACGGAGCTTGATTCCGGGATCATGACCTGCACTGAAGGCAGATGCTTACTCGATTGAGCCACCCAGGAGCCCCAAGATAGACCAATTTTACATTTCAAATAACCTTTAAGAAACTACCATTTGTTGAGTTTTGATTAGAATTAGAGAAAAACTTTGTCTATTCACAGCCATTTCTGACACCATATGTGTGGGTTTCCACGTGAAGCAATTCTCTGCAGACACCAAGTGGATGTCCTACAAATCAACTGTGATACTACCTAGAGTTAGTGTAGATCCCACAGGTTAGAGGCTGTCCCACAAGATCATCCCTTACTTACTTCAGATACCAACCTCAAGTAGTGGGTCCTTAGGATGCCCACACTTCTGCCTTACTTGCCTACAAATTGGGGGTTCCTATGACCCCCCTCCTCAGGCTCAAAGAACTCAGAGAAACATGTAACTGGTTTATTATAAAAGATATTATAAAGGATACAAATGAACCACCAGATGCAGAGGTAAATAGGAGCAAGGTCTGGAAGGGTACAGAGCATAGGAATTTCTGCCCCTGTGTGGAGTTTGGGGTGTGTGACCCTCCTGGCATGTAGATGCATTCACCAACCTATAAGCTCTCTGATCCCTGCTGTTCAGGGTTTTCTGAAGGTCCCATTGCCTAGGCATGATTGATCAAATCACTGACTATCGGTGACTGGATCCATCTCCTGACTCTCTGGGGGACAGTGGCAGGATGGGGAATTTAGGGTTGAAAGTTCCAACGCTTTCTCCTTTTTTAAGATTTATTTATGTATTTGAGAGAGTGAGTGAGCTCACGCACCACAAGTGGAGGGGGCAGAGGGAGAGGGAGAGAGAATTGACTGAGTACAGAGCCGTACTCAGGCCTCGATCCCAGGCCTTTGAGATCATGATCTGAACTGAAACCAAGAACTGCATGTTTAACTGACTATGTCACCCAGATGCCCCAAGACCAAATACATGTTTCTTATTATATTATAATATCACAAGGATCAAAAAAGAAGCCTGAAATATTAAAATACTCCCTCTTTTTCCAACTACATACCTGAGGCCAGATTTCCTTCACAGAGATCACCCCCTCAAAAAATATCAATATACTGAATGCAGAAGCTGATATGAAAATCTAGCTGTCATATCTTCTAAAGCCAGATGTTAAAGCAATGTGCCAAAATGTAAAACAATATCAATTTTCTATTTGTTTCGAAATATATAGCTGTTTTTCACAAAACATGTTATTTACCTTTTTTTTTAAAGGTTTTATTTATTTATTCAGAGAGAGAGAGAGAGAGCAACCACAAGCAAGGGGAGTAGCAGGCAGAGGGAGAAGCAGGCTCCTCACCAAGCATGGAGCCCGGCGTGGGACTCAATCCCAAGACCCTGGGATCATGATCTGCGCCAAAGGTAGCTGCTTAACTGACTGAGCCACCCAGGCATCCCAATGTTATTTATGTTAGAAGTTTATTATTACCTTAAATGTATAAATATTTTTAAAATATTTGTTATAATTTCAAATTTGGTGAGGTAGATATCTTATTAAAAAAGTTCCATCTTAAAACGATGTTTTTTAAATTTTTTTTTTAATTTATTTGACAGAGATCACAAGTTGGCAGAGAGGCAGGCAGAGAGAGAGGGGGAAGCAGGCTCCCCGCTGAGCAGAGAGCCCGACATGGGGCTCGATCCCAGGACCCTGGGATCATGACCTGAGCTGAATGCAGAGGCCTTAACCCACTGAGCCACCGAGGCGCCCCTTAAAACAATGTTTTAATAGTACTTTAAGATCGGGGTGCCTGGGTGGCTCAAACTGTCAAGCTCTTTTTTGGCTCAGGTCATGACCTCAGGGTTGTGAGATCAGGCCGTTTCAGGGTCAGGGGCATGGGCACTGGGCATGGAGTCTGCTTGAGACTTTCTCCTTTTGCCCCTCAACCCGCTTGAGTGTGCGGTCACTCTCTCTTTCTGTCTCTCTCTAAAATAATTAATTAAATGAATAAAAATCTTTAAATTAAAAAGGTATTCTTTTTTTTTTAAGATTTTATTTATTTATTTGACAGAGAGACACAGCGACAGAGGGAACACAGGCAGGGGGAGTGAAGGAGGGAGAAGCAGGCTTCCTGCTGAGCAGGGAGCCCAGTGCAATGCAGGGCTCCATTCCAGCATGACCTGAGCCAAAGGCAGACGTTTAACAGACTGAGCCACCCAGGTGCCCCCAAAAAAGAGTATTCTGAGATCAAAATGCTTGATGTTGAGTGTAGCATAAGAAACAGAGTTGTCCAATCACTGTGTTGCACACCTGAAACTAAGATAATGTTGTGTATCCACCATACTCAATAAAAAAAAAAAAAAAAAAGAGAGAGAGAGAGAGAGAGAGAGAACCACAAAATATTTATGTCTCTTCTCCCCCAATTCGTATGTTGAAACCCAACCCCCAGTGTGATGGGGGCCTTTGGAGGTACTTAGTTTTTTTTAAAGATTTTTTTTTTTTTAAGATTTTATTTATTTGTCAGAGAGAGAGAGAGGACAAGCAGGCAAAGTGGCAGGTAGAGGCAGAGAGAGAAGCAGGCTCCCCCCTGAGCAAGGAGCCCGATGCGGGCTCGATCCCAGGACCCTGGGATCATGACCTGAGCCGAAGGCAGCGGCTTAACCAACTGAGCCACCCAGGTGTCCCTGGAGGTACTTAGTTTTAATGAGGTCATGAAGGTGAAGATCCCATATCAGAATTATTGCCCCTAGAAGAGGAAGAGGCAGCAGAGTTCTCTTTTCCCACAAAGATGAGGTCATGTGAGCACACAGCGAGATGGCAGCTGCAAGCCAGGAACACAGCCCTCATCCAGCACTGAATCTCCTGGAACCTCAATCTCAGATTTCCCGCATCTATGAAAACTAAATCTGCTGTTTGCACCACCCAGTCTATTTTGTAATAGTGGTCCGAATGAGGGTGAAGTGCTCTAAAGCAATCCTTGAAAAAGTTAAGCAAAGAGTACAGCTAATAAATCAATAGTGGAAATAAATTCAAATCATAAAACATACTCAAATAATCCAGAAGTCAGGAAGAGCAAAACAACAACAACAACAAACAGATGGGACAAGAAGCAAAATATAAAACTTAAAGCCAAACATGTAACTATATTAAGTGTAAATGGTTCAAGTACTCCAATTAAAAGGCAGAAATTGTCAGAATGGGTAAGGTCAAACTATTTGCTGTCTACAAGAAATACACTTCAGGGGTGCCTGAGGGACTCAGTGGATTAAAGCCACTGCCTTCGGCTCAAGTCATGATCCCAGGGTCCTGGGTTCGAGCTCAGCAGAGAGCTGTATCTACCCCCCCCCCACTTCTCTGCCTACTTGTGATCTCTCGCTCTCTGTCAAATAAATAAATAAAATCTTTTTAATAAGTATGTAGAAGAATATGAAAGATTAAACTATCAACCAACTTGACCTAATTAAATCTTCTAACAATTGCAGAATACACAGTCTCTTAAGCGCACCTAGAATATTTTCATCAAGATTCCATACACTGGGAAATAAAACAAGTCTCAATAATGTTAATGTTAAAAGACTGAATTCAGAGAGTATGTTATTTGACCACACTGGAATTAAACTAAAAATCCTAACAACAGGGGCGCCTGGGTGGCTCAGAGGGTTAAAGCCTCTGCCTTCAGCTCAGGTCATGATCCCAGGGTCCTGGGATCAAGTCCTGCATCGGTCTCTCTCCTTGGCGGGGAGCCTGCTTCCTCCTCTCTCTCCTGCCTCTCTGCCTACTTGTGATCTCTGTCTGTCAAATAAATAAATAAAATCTTTAAAAAAAAAAAAATCCTAACAACAGGCTGTCTAGAAAACTTCCAAATATTTGGAAATTTAACAGTAAACTTTTTTTTTTTTTTTAAGTAATCTCTATACCCAACTTGGGGCTTGAACTCACAACCTAGAGATCAGGAGTCGCAGGCTCTACCTACTGAGCCAGCAAGGCACCCTGTAAAAAGTAAACTTCTAAATAACCCACCTGCAGAAAAAGATACTGCAAGAGAAGTTAGAAAGTATTATTAACAGAATGAAAATGAAAATACAATCTATCTAAATGTATTGGATTCACCAGAGCAATGCTTAGTGGGAAAATTATAGCTTTAAATGTTTAAAGAAAAAAGGTCCAAAATCAATGATCTAAGCGTCCACCAAAGAAGCCAGAAAAAGAATCAACTAAACTCAAGCATGTAGAAGGAAGGAATTATTAAAAAGAGCAAAAAATCAATACAATAGAAAATGGATAAACAACAGGAAAAAATAATTAAACCAAAAGTTGGTTCTCTGAAAAGATCAATAAAATTGATAAACCTCTACCTAGTCTGATCAAAAAAAAGAAAAACAAATATTCTCAATATCAGAAAGGAGAAATGAAAAAAAAAAGAAATGAAAAATGCATCACAATAAACCACGTATATATGAGATAATAGGGATTTTAGAAATAACTTTATGAGGGGCGCCTGTGTGCTCAGTCCTTAAGCATCTGCCTTTGGCTCAGGTCATGATCCCAGGATCCTGGGATCGAGTCCCACATCGGGCTCCCTGCTTGGCGGGAAGCCTGCTTCTCCCTCCCCCACTTCCCTTGGTTGTGTTTCCTTTCTCTCTGTGTCTCTCTCTGTCAAATAAATAAAAATCTTTAAAAAAAAAATTAACTTTATGAAACAACTTAGATTAAGTGGGTAAGTCCCTTGAAAAACACAAATTATCAAACTGACATACAAAATGTAGAGAAGCTAGATAGTATTATATTTATTAAAGAGACTGAATTTGTAATTTAAAATATTCCAAAAGAGATAACACTAGGTCCAGGTGGCTTTACCGGTAAATTTTATCTAACATGTAAAGACCAAAAAAAAAAAAAAAAAAAGAGAAGGGGCACCGAGGGGCCCCGGGGTTTAAGCCTCTGCCTTCAGCTCAGGTCATAACCCCGGGGCCTGAGAACAAGCCCCACATCGGGCTCTCTGCTCCGCAGGGGGCCCGCCTCCCCCCCCCCCCCCCAGCCCCCCCACCCCACCTGCCTCTCTGCCTACTTGTGATCTGTCAAATAAATAAATAAAATCTTAAAAAAAAAATCAATCTTCCATAAACAATGTTAGGAAATAAAAGAGAACACTTTCCAACTCATTTTATGATGTTAGGTTTACCTCAAAGAAAAAATAAAGTCATTCTAAGAAAGAAAAACTACAGAGGCGCCTGGGTGGCTCAGTGGGTTAAGCCTCTGCCTTGGGCTCAGGGCATGACCTCAGGGCCCTGGGATCATGCCCCACATCAGGCTCTCTGCTCAGCGAGGAGCCTGCTTCCCCCTCTCTCTCTGCCTGCCTCTCTGCCTACTTGTGATCTCTCTGTCTCTCTCTGTCAAATAAATAAATAAAATCTTAAAAAAAAAAAGAATGAAAAAACTACAGACCTATATAACACTCATGAATGTAGATGCAAACACTACACATTCACTAGATAGTTAACTTAAAAAGATGACAAAACTAAGAGCTGACATGGATATGGAAAACAGTTTGGAAATTTCTTACAAACATTCACTTAACATACCACCCAGTGATTAATTAACACTCCTAGGCATCTACCCCAGAGGAATGAAAATATATTTCCACAAGAAGATTTTTACATAAATGTCCATAGCATCTTCATTCATAACAGCCAAAAAATGAAAATAACCCAAATGTTTAACAGTAACAGGTAAATTAAACAAATTATGTTTATTTGTACGACGGAGTACTACTCAGCAATAAAAGGTACAAACTACTGAAACAACATGGATAAATCTCAAAAAACATTTTGCTGAGACAAGAAGCCAGACACAAGTTTACATGAAGTTTTATTTATTTATTTTTTTAAAATATTTTTACTTATTTGACATAGAGAGATGGATAATGAGAGAGAGCACAAGCAGGGGGAGCAGCAGGCAGGCAGGCAGGCAGGCAGAGGGAGAGGGAGAAGGAGAAGCAGGCTCCCTGCCGAACAAAGGGCCTGATGTGGGGCTGGATCCCAGCACCCTGGGATCATGACTTGAGCTGAAGGCAGCCGCTTAACTGACTGAGCCACCCAGGTGCCCCAACATGAAGTTTTAAATAGTCAAACTAACCTTTGGAGATATAAACCAGACATCAAAACTCTAGTTTACCTAGGCTGGAAGCAAGGACTAGGCAAGGAGCAGGAGATCAGAGTGCTGTATACATTTGCCAAAGCTCATCAAACTGCACACATCTTGATGACTTTTTATTATATACATTACAGTTTTTATTAAGTGTAAATCAGTGCTGAGTTTCAATAAAGGTGATTTTTTTTCTTAAGTTTCTAGGGAACAGAACTGGGGCAGGGTGGGGCAAAAAGTCAGTAATTTAATAAAACACCTTTCTGTTCTATTTGATTTTAAAACCACATGCATGTATTAATTTATTATTTTTAATTTGTGTCATCATAAAGTGAATATAAGATTAAATCTTCTGGGACATACAACATGATATGTACACTTAACACAAAATTGCCTTAAATTTTCCAAATTAACATTGCATCTAAAACACAAAGTAAACCCAATTTAAACAATGGACAAGAGACTTTAGGAGACATTTTTCCAAAGACCTACAGATGGCCAACAGACACACAGGATCCTCAACACCACTATTCACCATGGAAATGCAAATCAAAACCACAATCAGACTGGCTACTATCAAAAAGACAAAAAGTATGAAGTGTTGGCAAAGATGCGGACGAACGGGAACCCTTGTGCACTGTTGGCGGGCAACATAAACTGGTGCAGCCACTATGGAAAACAGTACGGAGGCTCCTCAGAAAATCAAAAACCAAACTACAATGTGATCTAGCAATTCCACTTCTGGGGATGTACCTGAAGAAAACAAAACACCAATTCAAAGAGATACATGCATGCCACGTTCACTGCAGCATTATTTATGATAGCCAAGGTAAAGAAGCAACCTAAGTGTCCATAAAGAAATGAATGGCTAAAGATACACACGTGTGTGCACACACAGAGGAATATTAACCATAAAAAAGAATGAAATCTTGCCACTTGTGACAACACACGTGGACCTACATGGTATTACGCTAAATGAAATAAGCCTGACAGAGGAGACAAATACATATGATTTCATGTTGAATCTTTAAAACAAAACACAAACAGACTCATAGAGGAAACAAACTATTGGTTACAAGAGTAAGGAGTGACTGGGGGTGCAGGTGAAATGGTGAAGGGGATTAAGAGGGTTCAGGCTTCCAGATCTAAAATAAATGGGTTATGGAGATGTAATGCACAACACAGGGAATTTAGTCAGTAACAATGTCATAACTTTGTGTGGTAAGAGAGTAACTAGATTATCCTGGGGATCATTACTCCTAATGTATAAAAATACCAAATCACTATGATGAACACCTGAAACTAACAGAATACTGTATGTCAATTACACTTCAGTTAAAAAAATACAAAGCAACAGAATATAATAGTCAAGGGCACATGTATTCAAATCTTCACCCCACTGACAAAGTATTTAACTTCTCTGCACTTTAACTTTTTCATTTGTGAGGTGCAGGTAATTATAAAAATCTACCTTACAGAGTTACTGTAATTACTGACTATTATAGATAAAGTATCTGGCACATTGGAAAAGGCAAAAATACTAGTTTCCTTCCCCTTTCTTTATATTACCCAATAAATTAAGATACAAATGCTATTTATTCTATTTACCATAATACTTCCATGTACAATCTCTTCTTTTATGATGTTAGCTCTTGCCCCAAATGCCTCTATTATTTATGTTAGTTGCTTACCCTTTGGGCCTGTGTCTTTTGAACGAAAATGATACTACTTGCTTTAGCTAATGATAATCACAGTTGGCAAAGGTTCCCCACACTATCACCATAAACATAAAAATTTTCTTTGTCATTTATGAATAAAACTTAAGTAATGCTTGACCTAACACTAGAAATATGTTTCCAAAGTTTTGAATACAGCAAAAACCAAGTGATCAAATTATTAACACCATAATCATTCTTTCTAAAAGTGAAGAACAATTCCTAATTTGCCTTAAAGTCACAAGGTGGGGCTCCTGGGTGGCTTAGTCATGCGCTCTCGCTTGCTCTCTCATATAAATCTTTTTTTTTTTTTTAAAGATTTTATTTATTTATTTGTCAAAGAGAGAGAGAGAGAGAGAGCGAGCCCAAGCAGGGGAAGCAGCAGGCGGAGAGAACCAGGCTCCCTGCTGAGCAAGGAGGCCGATTTGGAACTTGATCCCTGGACCCTGGGATCATGACTGGAGCCGAAGGCAGACACTCAGACACCCTAACGTCCCAATAAATCTTTTTTTTTTTTTTTTTTAAAGGTGCAAGGTAGCAGCTGTAAGTAAATGAGAACTACAAGTTCAATCAATTCTCAGGTTTAATTGTTCCTAATTTATTCAAGTAGTAACTCCACTCAGCTGTTTTTCCCCATTTATCTCTGTCTTTTTTTTTTTTTTCACTGCCTCATATGCAACTAGCAAACATTTACTGTATATCTAAAACTTGCCATCACTGCTTCAGGTCTTTAGGAGACTACTTTGAGCAAAAAATAGATGTAATTTCAGGCCTCCAAGAATTTACAGTCCAGTGGGGAAAACAAAAACTAATATTAGTCAAATAAAAAGCAAATAAGTATAAAATTACATTTGCGATAATTAAGAGGTAATATATACTGAACATTTACTGTGTACCAGGCATGGACTAAATAAAGCACTTTAAATGTAATAGCTCACCTAATTCTCCCACTAACCTTAGGCAATAGGTACTAGGTATAATTACTCTCATTTTACAGAAGAGAAAAGGCAAAGTTTAGTATCTTGCCCAAAGTCACACAGGTAATACATGAACAAGCAGGAATCAGGGTCTCAAAATAAAGGGAATTAGGCTAGTAAGTTGAGGAAGGTTTCTCTGAAAAACTAACTGAGCGGAGACTGACGTTTCCCAGGGAGGGGAGAGTGAAGAACCACACAGGCAGATGGAAAAGAACGGGCAAGACTACAGAATATACCAGGAATTTAAATTAAAAAAGAAAAAAGAAAGACACCAAGAAATGGAAAGACATTCCATAGTCGTAGGTTAGAGGAATAAATATTGTTGAAATGTCTATACTACCCAAAGAAATCTAAACTTTGATGCAATCCCGATCAAAATGCCAATAACATTTTTCACAGAACTAGAATAATCCTAAAATTTGTAAGGAACCACAAAAGACCTGACATAACCAAAGCAATCTTGAAAAAGAAAAACAAAGCCAGAGGCATCACAATTCCAGATTTCAAGTTATATTACAAACCCATAGTCATCAAAACAGTATGGTACCGGCACAAAAGCAGAGACACAGTCCAATGGAACAAAATAGAAAAACCCAGAAATAGGCCCACAATTACACGGTCAGTTAATCTTCAACAAAGGAGGAAAAGAATATGCAATGGGAAAAAGACAGTCTCTTCAACTAATGGGCTTGGGAAAACTGGACAGCAACATGCAAAAGAATGAAACTGGACTACTTTCTTACAGCATACAGAAACACAAACAAAATGGATTAAAGATCTAAATGTGACACCTGAACCATAAGAATACTAGAAGACAGCAGAGGCAGTAATTTCTCTGACATCAGCAGTAGCAACATCTTTCTAGATATGTCTGCCTCCTGAGGCGAGGGAAATAAAAGCAAAAATAAACTACTGGGACTACATCAAAATAAAAAGCTCTTGCACAGCAAAGTAAACAGTCAACAAAACCAAAAGACAATCTACTGAACAAGAAAAGATATTTGACAGATCTCAGAAGGGCTTAGTATCCAAAATACATAAAAAACTGCTACTACTCAACACCCGAAACACAAATAATCCAATTAAAAAATGGGCAGAAGACACGAACAGACATTTCTCCAAAAAAGACATCCAGATGGCCAACACACACAAAAAAGTAATGACTCATTACTTTTCAACATTACATTTTAACACACATGAAAAAGATACCTCATCATGGGGGAAATGCAAATCAAAATTACAATGAGCTATCACTTTACACCTGTCAGAATGGCTAAAACTAACACCACAAGAAACAAGTGTTGGCAAGGATGATGTGGAAAAGGAACCCTCGTACACTGCTGGGAATGCAAACTGGGCAAAAACAGTATGGAGGTTCTCAAAAATTTAAAAATAGAACTACCTTAGGATCCAGTAACTGCACTATTGGGTAATTACTCCAAAAATACGAGAACACTAATTCGAAAGGATACATGCACCCCCATGTTGTGGCAGTATTATTTACAACAAACTATGCAAGCAGTCCAAGTGTCCACTGATAGACGAATGGATAGAGAACATGTTTATGTTGGGTGGAAATCAGTAGTCCAGGCAAGAAACAATGGTGCCAGAGTGGAAGAAAAATAGATGGATTTAAGAGATACGTTGTGGAGGTAAAACACGGATTTGGGTGATGGACTGAACCTCTAAGGTGATGGAAGTTTGCAGGAAGAATGATTCCACAATTTTTGGCTAGCATATCTTGATGGATAATAGAGCTATTGATCCAGACAAGGTACACCAAGAGGCCCAAACTTAGCAAAATAACGAATTTGCTTTGGGACACGCTGAATTTAAAATGCCTTTGAGGTATCAGGTAGGCAGACATATTACAGAGGTTTCTCTTTCAGAGTAAAGGTGGCTCCGGAAAAAGAAATGTGTGAGCAACTGACATAGTTGGTAATGGGATTGTCTTGGTAGCAGAGGGCCTAGGACAGGACATAACCCTCAGTAAACAAAAACTTACAACGAGCGACCGGCAAATAAGACGAGGAAAGACAAGCCAAGTCAGAGAAGCCAAAACGGAGTGTTATCAGAAAGAAGTAATGCTCAAAACTGGTCAAAAGGAGTAACTCTCAAACACTGCTGAGAACTCAGGTTAAGTTAAAAACTGAAAAGTGTCTGTTAGATTTAACGACTTGGAAGCACTGCTAACTTCTGCCAGGGTTCTTTCTATAGCGATCGAGGGAACAACAGATTGGAGTCTGTTAACGGGAGGTGAGATGAAAACTGACAACTCTAGAAGTTCGGCCGTGGATAGGGGAAAGGAAGAGGGTGATGCGGGACGATCAAGTTAATTCTGCTTCGTTTTCTTAAGTAGAAAAAACATGGACATGTTTAAAAGACGATAGTAAAAATTTTTCGAGGAGATGGGTGAGAATTCTAGGGAGTCACCCGACGGTACCCCCCAACCCCGCCAATCTTCTCCCGCGTTTTCTCCCCATCGCCTCCAGCTCCTCTCTCCCTTCTCCACCCCCACAAGCCCAGGACCCATAGCCACCCTAGCCCGGCTGCCCGCAGGTGTCTCCTCACCGCAATGGCCCCCTCGCTCAGGTGGCCCACCATGACTGCGCTGCGCCAACTCCCGCGCTCCGGCTCCTCCGCACCTCCCGCTCACTCCCGGGACCCCGCGTGCTCTAAAGCTATTGGGCTAAGTAGCTGCAGGCACCACCCCCGCCTTCTGACATGCGCAAAGCACAAGGGCGGGCTTAGGAGCGGAGCAGCCACCGCATTGGCCGAGGCCCTGCGAGCAGCCCACGTGACATGCCAGAGCCCGGGTTCAGGACCTCGTCACGCCACTGCTGCGCCTGGGGGCGGGGCCCGAGCCGTGGGGCGCGCCAAGGATGACGCGGGTTCTTTTTCTGGGCGTGAGGTCCAGTCCCGAGAGCTTTCCTAGACGGTTCTCGGAAAAAAACCTGGCTCGGGCCTTTGCTGGGCCGACCGACTCTTAGCCCAGAAGAGAGAGCTATTCCCTGACACCTCTGCTGCTAGCCGTAGGCAAAGCAGTAACTTGATTCCTTCGGCAATCCAGGTGCCGAGCTCCCGCCATTGCTAGACCCTGAGCTTGGCACAAGGGAAATCTGCGAAGGTAAATAGGATCCGGTCCCTGCCCTCAGAGGAGAGCATAGTCTGTCGAGGGAGCTACCGCAGTGAGTAGCCCTAACTCCAGGTAGACATGATTTGGGCCTCAGGAGAGACGCAAAGTGTGCTGCGTTCGCAGATGGAAAATCAGGGAAGGCTTCCTGGAGGCGGTGCCATTTAAACTTGGTCTTGAAGGGTGTGTGCAAATTTGCGAGGTGGACTCTGAGGGAGGGATGCTCCCGGAAGAAAGCATAACCTATGCAAAAACTAGGGAGGTGAATAGCCTGACAAGCTAAGGATAGCTTTAAGTAGCTCAGGACAGTAGGTTACAAAGGAAGAGGTGAGACTTGGGCATTAGAAAATGAGCCCAGGGGTCAGATTTGTACTGGGCTTTCCTAAATGCTTGGAGGAGCATTCATTGATTAAGGCAGAGGACTGACATCTGTTTAAATATGGAGGATGAATTGAATTTAGGGGGTAGGGTAGGGAACTGAGGCCATGGAGACTAGTTATGACACTGGAAAAAATGCCAGACCAGAGATGGTGAGGACTTGAATAAAGAAATGATCTGGGAATTGACAGAAAAATCTAAACTGTGTAAGAGATAGAAACATTTGTTAATTTAATAGTAGCTGGGGAGAGAGAAAATTCTGGAATGCCTCAGGTTTCTCACCTGAGGAGCTTGGGAAGATGGAGGTTTAAGAGGCAAGCCTGGTGTGTGGAATAAAGTAGGCCTTCAGTAAATATTTCTAAATAAAAGGATGCTCAGTGAATATGTGTGAGAGAAAATAGATCCTCAGGATGGAAACTACAGGAAAAGACCACAAGAATGATTTTTGTTGCTTCACATTTATTTGAGTGAAATCTTGATTATTTTTTTCTAGACTTGTGCATTTGTAGAAATCTGAATTCCTTATTTTCTTATTCATTTTAGAGACCTAAGGTAGAATGGATCTGCCTGTGGATGAGTGGAAATCATACATATTTCAGAAATGGTCTTTGCTCCCAAAGTCCATTCAGGACACAATTTCTACGGCAGACACTTTAAAGGATATCTTCCTTCACTCCTCTTCGCTTCTTCAGTAAGTGTGTGAAAGCTTTAACCTGGGAAATTTTGATCGAGAAAATGTTCTCGTTTGTCATTTGCTCTCACTTTCTATCTCTTTTTCATGGAAGGATTAAGTTTAGATTTTATATTTCTTGCTATTTCCAGTTTTTCCTAACCTACAATTACAGAACAGTTGGGGATGCTAATGGCTTTTTTGGTATCAATGTTATGTTTCAATAATCAATGCCTTGCTACAGAAACTAGGCTGTGAACTTTGCTATCTCCCAAAAGATATAGTGGGCATTTACTAGCTACGCATAGAAATTTATAGGTGCTCAAATTGAGAAAGGACTTTAGAAGTCATATAGTCTAACCCCAGGATTTTTCACACTCTCTTGACTGACTAACGTCCTCAGTAAGAAATATATTTTAGGGGCACCTGGGTGGCTCAGTGGGTTAAGCCTCTGCCTTTGGCTCAGGTCATGGTCTCAGGGTCCTGGGATCGAGCCCCGAGTTGAGCTCTCTGCTCGGTGGGGAGCCTGCTTCCCTCTCTCTCTCTCTCTCTCTGCCTACTTGTGATCTCTGTCAAATAAATAAATAAAATCTTAAAAAGAAATAACTATTTTATATCACAGCCTAGTATGTACATACATAAATAGAAAATTGAAACAAGAGTTTCCCAAAACATTCAGTGAATTTTTATCAGACACCTGTTTGTGCCAGCTGTGCTAGATGCTTAGAGAACAAAAATACATAGTGAGGGGCGCCTGGCTGACTTAGTCGGTAGTGCATGTGACTGTTGTTCTTTTTTTTTTTTTTTTTTTTTTTTAAATTTTTTTTTTTTTTCAGAGAGAGGGGGAGAGAGAGCGAGTGCAGGCAGACAGAATGGCAGGCAGAGGCAGAGGGAGAAGCAGGCTCCCCGCCGAGCAAGGAGCCCGATGCGGGACTTGATCCCAGGACGCTGGGATCACGACCTGAGCCGAAGGCAGCTGCTTAACCAACTGAGCCACCCAGGCGTCCCGTGACTGTTGTTCTTAGGGGAGTGAGTTCACGCCCCACACTGGGCAGTAGAGCTTACTTAAAAAAAGAAAAAGAAAAAATATACATTAGTAAATAAAAAATAGGCACAGATACTTACTCTTGAGGAGCTTAGTTCTGTCAAAGGAGGGACAGACAGTAAACATAAATAAGCGAAGTATATAGTATGTTAAAAGTGCTATGTATAATAGAAAACAAAATTAAAATAGAAGAGGGTAAGGGAAATAGGCAGTGTCAGGAGTGAGATTGGAGGTTGTAGTATTAAATAGTGTGATCACTTACGGTTTTGCTGAAAAGATGGAAGTTAAGGGGCACCTGGGTGGCTCAGTGGGTTAAAGCCTCTGCCTTCAGCTCAGGTCATGATCCCAGGGTCCTGGGATCGAGCCCTGCATTGGGCTCTCTGCTCAGCTAGGAGCCTGCTCCCTGCCCTCTGCCTACTTGTGATCTCTGTCAAATAAATAAACAAAATCTTCAAAAAATTTTTCAAAAAAAAAATATTTTATTTATTCGACAGAGAGAGAGAGATCACAAGTAGGCAGAGAGGCAAGCAGGGGGTGGGGGGAAGTGGGCTCCTTGCTGAGCAGAGAGTGGAGAGCTGGATGTGGGGCTTGATCCCAGAACCCTGAGATCATGACCTGAGCCGAAGGCAGAGGCTTAACCCACTGAGCCACCCAGGAAAAAAAAAAAAAAAAAAGATTTTATTTACTTAAGAGAGAGAGTGAGCGAGAAAGAGCATGAGAGGGGAGACAGTCAGAGGGAGAAGCAGACTCCCTGCCAAGCACAGAGCCTGTTGAGGGACTTGATCCTGGGACTCCAGGATCATGACCTGAGCCAAAGGCAGTCAGTCGCCTAACCAACTGAACCACTCAGGTGCCCCTAGGCTCTTTCCTTTCCACTCTGTTTTCTCAACTGATACAGTCTCATTCATACCCATGATGTCAGTTACATCCTATATGCTGATTACCTTGAAAATTCTATGTCTAGCTCTCACCTCTCTTCTGAGACTCAAATCTCTAAATCCAGCGGACTACTTAAAGTCTCAAAGATACTTAAAATTCAGGGGCTCCTGGGTGGCTCAGTCTGTTAAGTGTCTGCCTTTGGCTTAGGTTGTGATCCCAGGGTCCTGAGATTGAGCCCCATGTTAGGCTCCCTCCTCAGAGGGAAGCCTGCTTCTCCCTCTCTCTCTCTGATTGCCACTTCCCCTGCTTGTGCATACACACGCTCTCTCTCTCTCTGTATATATCTATCTCTCTGTCAAATAAAAAATATAATGTTTTTAAAAATCCTTAAAATTCAACATACCCAAAATCAAACTCATAGTCCTTTCCAGTGGTACCTATCTTAGTAAATTGCACTGCCTTATTTCAGTTCCTAAAGCTAGAAACCTGTGAACCATTCTGTAATTTTTTTTTTAAGATTTTATTTGTTTATTTGACAGACAGAGATTATAAGTAGGCAGAGAAGCAGGCGCTGCGGGGGTGGAGGGGAAGGAGACTCCCCTCTGAGCAGAGAACCCGATGTGGGGCTCGATCCCAGGACCCTGGGATCATGACCCGAGCCAAAGGCAGAGGCTTTAACCCACTGAGCCACCCAGGCGCCCCAACCATTCTGTATTTTAAAATAACTCATGGTGGGTGGCCTGGCTGGCTTAGTCAGTGGAGCATGCAACTCTTGATCATGGGATCATGAGTTTGAGCCCCACATTGGGTGTAGAGATTCCTAAAAAAATAAATAAATGTTTTAAAAAATAGAGGAGGCCCAAATTCAATGCCCAAACAGTAGGTTTATCTCCCGGGACATTTACTGAGTTCTTAGGAAGTGCAAAAGGCCGACCAAAAAGGCAGAATAAAATTTCTGCTGTCTCAACAATGGTGAGTAAGATCCCACTAGTAGAAAGGGGCTTGGAACAAATGTTCTCCCCCTTAACACATTTGCCAGATTTTGAACATTTATAGTATGGAAGGTTAAAAATCTAAGCTCAGAATGTCCTGAGACCAAAGATTTTAGGCACGAGGAGACAGAGACCTTCCAGGCTTTCAACTAAAAGCTTAGGAGGGGGTACCTGGGTGGCTCAGTCATTAAGCATCTGCCTTTGGCTCAGGTCATGATCCCAGGGTCCTTGGATTGAGCCCTGAATCTGGCTCCCTGCTCGGCGGGAGGCCTGCTTCTCCCTCTCCCACTCCCCCTGCTTGTATTCTCTCTCTCTCTCTGTCAGGTAAATAAATAAAATCTTTAAAAAAAAAAAAAAAAAACTTAGAAGGACCAAACCAAGGAACAGGGAGAAACTAGGGGTTACTGGCTCAGTCAGTAGAGTGTGCAAGTCGTGATTTTGGGGTTGTGAGTTTGAGCCCCATGTTGGATGTAGAGATTACTTTAAAAAAAATCTTAAGTGAAAAAGAAACAGGGGCGCCTGGGTGGCTCAGTGGGTTAAGGCCTCTGCTTTCAGCTCGGGTCGTGATCTCAGGGTCCTGGGATCGAGCCCCGCATCGGGCTTTCTGCTCAGCGGGGAGCCTGCTTCCTCCTCTCTCTCTCTCTGCCTGCTTCTCTGCCTACTTGTGATCTGTCAAATAAATAAATAAAATCTTTAAAAAAAAAAAAAAGAAACAAAAGGTAGCCCCCACCCTGATCCAATTAAATTTTCAATTAGGTGAAGATTAGCCGGCCCCTAACCCTATCTGCCTAACATAGGAGAGGGGGTACTTTGACAGTGGAAAATGTCATCTAGCTTTATTGGGTCTTCTGTGCACAGTCAGGAACACAGTAAAAGATTACTAGACATGTGGGGCACCTGGCTGACTCAGGAGAGTTTGTGACTCTTAACCTCAGGGTCATGAGTTTAAGCCCTATGTTGGGAGTAGAGATTACATTAAAAAATTTTTTAAATAAAAAATTAAAAGTAAAAAGTAATAAAGTACCTTTCAAAAATGAATACAAAATAAAGGTATTTTCAAACCCCCCCCGCCAAAAAAAAAAAATTCTGAGTGACCATTCTGCAGATTAGAGCCTCAAGAAATACTGAAGAAGGGGCGCCTGGGTGGCTCAGTGGGTTAAGCCGCTGCCTTCAGCTCAGGTCATGATCCCAGGGTCCTGGGATGGAGCCCCGCATCGGGCTTTCTGCTCAGCGGGGAGCCTGCTTCCTCCTCTCTCTCTGCCTGCCTCTCTGCCTGCTTGTGATCTCTGTCTGTCAAATAAATAAATAAAATTTTTAAAAAAAAAAAAAAAAGAAAAAAGAAATACTGAAGAAGTTCCTAGTTAAAGAAAAATCATCCCAGGGCGCCTGGGTGTCTCAGTTGGTTGAGTGACTGCCTTCAGCTCAGGTCAAGATCCCAGGAGTCCCAGGACGGAGTCCAGTGTCAGGCTCCCTGCTCAGCAGGGAGTCTGCTTCTCCTGCTGACCGTCCCCACTCTTGTGCTCTCTCTCATTCTCTCTCAAATAAATAAATAAAATCTTAAAAACAAAAAAATCATCCCAGATAGAACCATGCAGTTGCAGAAAGGAATGAAAGGTACCAGAAAAGATAAATATGTGACTAAATATTTTTAAAATCATTATTTAAAATAATGATAGTAATGATGTTTTTATGGGACTTAGAACATTTAGAAGTGAGGCATGGTAATAGACAAATGGGCAAATGGAGGTAAATTGTTTTAAGGTTCTTCTGTATAGTTTGGGAAATGGCAAAAGTACTAACTGAAGATGATAAATGAATCAGGGATTCATTTTGTAATCCCCAAGAGAGCCACGAAACATATTTAAAATTTTGCAATAAAATCAAGGTGATTCTCCCCCTTTTCCTACGTGGTAGGTGTATAATCCAATGTTCTCTGCATCCAAATCCCTGGAATTTACAAATATGTTAAGTTAGGTCGCGGAGAGAAATTAAGTTTGCAAATGGCATTAAGATTGCCAGTGAGCAGGGATGCCTGGGTGGCTCAGTTGGTTGAGCAGCTGCCTTCGGCTCAGGTCATGATCCCAGCGTCCTGGGATCGAGTCCCGCATCAGGCTCCTTGCTCATCGGGGAACCTGCTTCTCCCTCTGCCTCTGCCTGCCGTTCTGTCTGCGTGTGCTTGCTCTCTCTCCCTCTCTCTCTCTCTGACAAATAAATAAATAAAATCTTTAAAAAAAAAAAAAAAAAGATTGCCAGTGAGCCAAGTTTAAGATAGGCAGAGTAGCCTGGATTATTCCGGTGAGCCCAGTGTAATCACAAAAATCCTACAAAGTGGAGAAGGGAAGCAGAGGGTCAGAGGGAGATAGAACTAGTGAAAGAATTGTCAGAGAGACGCAGCACTGGGGGTTTTGAAGGTAGAGAAAGGGAGATACCAGCCAGAGAATGTAGGCAGCCTCTAGAAACTGGAAAAGGTTAAGAAAGCAGATTCTCCCCTGGAGCCTCCAGAAAGCAACACATCTTTATCAACACCTGGATTTTAGCCCATTGAGCTCCATGATAGAACTGTAAGATAACACATTTTTGTTTAAGCCACTAATTTGGTGGGAATTTGACCAAAAAAACCAATGTGCTCCCTTGACCTCCCTGATCCAAATTATTACCAGTAGCCAGACCGTGACTATCTGGTTTCCCAGATGCATACTTACCTCCCTCCTGACTATTTCCTATACCCCAACAGGAATCATTTTTCAAAACAAATCAGATTCTATTGCTCTCACTTAAAATCTTTCAGGAGTCGTCTTTGCTCTTACAAGAAAGCCTAATTTCTCAACTTAATATAGCCAGCAAGACATTGCAGTCGGCCACTGCCTATCTACCTGCTTCCTCTTTTTTTCTTTTCTTTTTTTTTTTTAAGATTTTATTTATTTATTTGACAGAGAGAGAGAGATTACAAGTAGGCAGAGCAGCAGGCAGAGAGAGAGGGGAAGCAGGCTCCCTGCTGAGCAAAGAGCCCTATGCGGGGCCCGATCCCAGGACCCTGAGACCACAACCTGAGCCGAAGGCAGAGCCTTAACCCACTGAGCCACCCAGGCGCCCCCCCTTTTTTTTTCTTTTAAAGATTTTATTTATTTGAGAGAGAGAGAGCATGCGAGAACACAGGAGGGGAGTGAGAGGGAGAAGCAGAGAGACTCCCTCCCTGCCAAGCAGGGAGGCTCAATCCCAGGACCCCAGGATTGTGACCTGAGTCAAAAGCTGATGCTTAACCAACTGAGCCACCCAAGTGTCCCTGCCTGGCCTCCTCTTCACCCCACTCCTATTCTCAGCATATGGGCCTTCTTTAACTTCTTGACATGCACTCTGCTACTTCTTGCCACATGGCCTTGACTCCCTGTATTTCTTCTGCCTGAAATGCTTTTCCTGGCTTCTCTCTTCTCCTCTACACCCGAATTAAGTTCTGCTCATCCTTCAGGGTCACCCAGATCTTTCCTCAGGAAAGCCTTCTCTTGTGTCCCAGTGGCTCACTTGCACTTTTTATACATTTACAACACTACCTAACTTTCCTTTTTATATTTGTGTAGTCATTTGCTTATTGTCTATCTTCACTACTGAACTATAAACTCCATGAGGGTACATCTTGTCTGTGTCTCTTTCTCTGTAGACAAGAGCAGTGCTCTGTCAAAAAAACGAAACAAAAACCCAGGTATTTAATAAACACTGATCAGATGACAGTTTGGAAATATGTACAAAGCTCTTTACCAACTGGCACGTATTAATACTCAACATGACATATAAATGAGAGCTTTTAACGCATACCTTTGAAGTTCAGTGTTAACATCTTTATCTCTGTGCCAGCAACTATCAATAGTGTCTCGCACATAGAAGGCACTCAGATTTTGGTTGGAAGAAATAATGAGCACAGCATTGAGCCTTGGTAGTTTGGGTACAAACTGGGTACAATTGGTAATAGTTGGGTTTGGGGTTTATTTTTTGTCCGCTTGTTAGTCTTCTTTTTCACAAATGTTCACAAGTTAGAAATACATTCATCATATTTGAAATGATATTTAATGAAGTTTAACAGGAAAGTTTCTCTTTTACCCTTCTCATTCAGTTTCACAGAAATAACCACCGTTTATTGGAGTTTTTTAGTTCTTCTTATGTATTCTGCTATAATTGTAAATAAATACATGCATATCTGTTTCTTTATTCTGTTGGATAATATTATGTGCTTTGTTCTAGGATGTTTTTCTCCATGTCACACCTTGAACTTTTGGGCAACCCCGTGATATTACATGTATAGCTATGCCATAATGTAGTTAATTCTTTCCCTGTTGAGGGGCAATTATATATATATTTTATTATATATATTATATATATATATATATAATATATTATATATAAATATATTTATTATATATATTTTAATATATATTATATATTTTATTTATATTATATATATTTTTTAAACATTTTATTTATTAAATAAATAAAGATATTTATTTATTTGACAGAGATCACATGTAGGCAGAGAGGCAGACAGAGAGAGAGAGGGAAGCAGGCTCCCCGCTGAGCAGAGAGCCCGATGTGGGGCTCGATCCCAGGACCCTGAGATCATGACCTGAGCCGAAGGCAGAGGCTTAACCCACTGAGCCACCCAGGCGCCCCGAGGGGCAATTATGTTATTTCCACTTGTATTTTTACTGTTACAAACAATGTGACAGCGAACAACTTTTTTTTTTTTTTTTTTAAGATTTTATTTATTTATATGTCAGAGAGAGTGTGTGCACACAAGCAAGGAAAGAGGCAGGCAGAGGGAGAAGCAGGCTCCCTGGTGTTCTAGAAGCCTGATGCAGGACCTGACCCCAGGACCCTGGGATCATGACCTGAGCCAAAGGCAGATGTTTAACCAACTGAGCCACAAGGGCATCCGGACAACTTTTTTTTATATGTTTTTGTATATGTATTTAAGAATTTAAGATAGATTCTTAGAAGAGGTATGGTTGCAATCACTCGTTATGAGTATTTTAAAAATTTAATAAATACTGACAAATTGTATTCCAAAAAGACTTCACCAGTTTACCATGAACAACGTATGAAAATCACTTCCGTATAATCCTTGAAGAGACTAGAAAGCAAGTCTTTGATTTTAATTTTGCCAAACTTCAGGATAAAAGTGTCTAGTACTTGTTTCGTTTTTTGTTTTGCATTTTTCTGATTATTAGTGAAGGAATGCATCATTTCTGACATCACAGCCCATCTATATTCCTTCTACAAACTGTTCGTTTGTGTCCTTTGCCCGTTTTTTACTGGGTTGTCTGTCTTTTATGAATTTATAGGAGATCTTTAAAATTCCGGCCATGTAATTCTTTGCTATATATGTGAGTAATTTTTCTCCTAGTCTGCTATTTCTCTTTGTTTTACTTGCAGTGTTTTTGCATTGTATATAAATTGTGTGTGCTTTCATTTTTATATTAGGTTTATCTGTCATTTCTTATGGCTTTTGAGTTAGGTCTCTTGCTTAGGATGGTCTACTCCAAGATTATAAAAATATTCTTAATTATTTTCTAACATCTTTTTTGTAGTTTTGTATTTTAGTTTTCAGTATCAAGTCCATCTGGAATTTAAAGATTTTATTTATTTGTCAGAGAGAATGAGCACAAGCAGGGGGAGCGGCAGGCAGAGGGAGAAACAGGTTCTCTGCTGAGCAGAGAGCCCGACGCGGGGCTCCATCCCAGGACCTTGGGAATATGACCCGAGCCAAAGGCAGAGGCTTAACCCACTGAGCCACCCAGGCGCCCTAGACTCTATTTCTATGCCAAAACTAAAGGGTTTTTACTGTGTCTTTATAGTATCATATTAGAATTCTGTCAGTTTCAAGGGACAGAAACCTAGCTCAGTTAGGAAATGTGCGCACTATGAAACTAGGATATCCAGAGGCAGATTTTAATCCGTTGCCTTGGATGGCATCAGACTTTATCTCTTCATCTCTCAGACAAACTCTACACCTGATGGGCATAGTAAACAGTGGTAGGCTTGAGCACAACCTGAACCACAAGGAAAGAGGCCATCTTTCCTGAGAGTTTGGGCAGAAAAGGTCTGGTTTGGACTCCAATCAACCTGATTTTGACTGCCAGTGAATCCTTTCAACCAAAGGTTTGGGGCCTTTCTGGTTGGCCAGGCCTATTAGCACATGCTCAGCCCCTTTGCCACATTAGGGTAGTCCCTACTTCAGCCACAAGAAATGGTTTTCTCCCTGAGATCTTATTATCAAAAGTAGAAGGAAGGAGCACTCAAAAGCATGGAAGTCTGGTATAGACATGGCTTCTCTTTGGCCAAGTTCCCACACACGTGTATACTCATTCTTTTTCAAGAATATCTTGGGTATTTTCTGTACATTTCCCCCTTGTAACTTTTGTTGGCTTGTCAAGATCTGTAAAAAATACTGGGTTTTGGGGGCATCTGGGTGGCTCAGTCAGTTAAGCGTCTGCCTTGGGCTCAGGTCATGATCCCAGGGTCCTGGGATCAAGCCCCGCATCAGGCTTCCTGCTCGGTGGAGAACCTGCTTCTGCCTCTTCCACTGCCTACTGCTCTGCCTACTTGTGCTCTCTATCTCTCTGTCAAGTAAATATGTTCTTTAAAAAAACAATACTGGGTTTTTGTTGGGGATTATGTTGGATTTATAGATATAGTTAGGAGACTTGACATCTTTACAATGTTAAATTTCCTCATCCAAGTAAAGGGTATATCTTGCCATTTGTTTAGGGCGTCTTTTATAGCCTTAAGTTTTATTGTTTTCTTTGTATGAGTCTTATACATTCCCTCTTAGATTAATTCTTACTTATTGTAAGTTTTTGTTATTATTGTGAATAAGACTTTTTCTCCCCCAATTACATTCTCTAACTGATAATTGGTGGTATAAATAAAAGCTAGGAATTTTTTCTTATCTTATAACTGGCCAACTAACTGTATTTTCACATATTTTATTGTTTTTATGCCAATTCACTTGGAATTTTTAGGTAAATAGCTGTATCTACAAAGAATAATCCTCTTTTCTAATATTTTTATCCCTTATTTTATCTTTTAATTATCATAGCATTAGTTAGACCTCCAGTACAATATTGAATAGTAACAGCCAGTTAGGACATTTGCCATAGGTTTATAGTACATACCCATTTTCAGTTTAAGGGAAGTTGCCTATATTGTATCATAAATAGGTATTGAATTTTATCAAATACTATTTTTAAATATATTTTGGATGAAACGGTCATTTTCCTTTTCTCCTTTGATTTGTTACTATAGGACTTACATTTGTATATGTACTGAAGTTGAACTGTTTTGGAGATAAACTCTATTATCCATCTTTCTTTTAACGTGGCTTGATTCAGTTTTCTGATATTTTTAATTTTATATCTATGTTCATTAATTATATTAGCTTACATATTCTTGTGTGTGTGTGCATGTATGTGCATGTGCCCATGCTTTGTCAACTCTTGGTATCTGGGTTATGGTGGCTTTCTAGCATGAATTGAAGAGCTTCCCATTGTTTTCTATGCTCTGAAATAGTTCATATAATGTAGGGATCATTTGATTCTTAAAGACTAGTGGAAATATCCTGTAAAAATGTGTAGACTAGGTACCTTATTAAATGGAAATATTTTTAGGATGCCTGAGTGGCTCAGTTACTTAAGCCACTGAGCTTTCAGCTTAGGTCATGATCCTAGGGTCCTGGGATCAAGTCCAGCATCGTGCTCCTTGCTCAGTGGGGAGCCCATTTCTCCCTCTGCCTGCCACGCCCCCTGCTTGTGCTCACTCTCCTTCTTGCTCTAACAAATAAAATCTTTTTTTTTTAATTAATTAATTAATGGAAACATTTTCCTTTATTTTTTAAAAGATTTTATTTGTGGGGCGCCTGGGTGGCTCAGTGGGTTAAGCCGCTGCCTTCAGCTCGGGTCATGATCTCAGGGTCCTGGGATCGAGCCCCACATCGGGCTCTCTGCTCGGCAAGGGGCCTGCTTCCTCCTCTCTCTCTGCCTGCCTCTCTGCCTGCTTGTGATCTCTGTCTGTCAAATAAATAAATTTAAAAAAAATTATTAAAAAAAAAGATTTTATTTGTTTATTTGGCGTAGACACAGCAAGAGAAGGAACACAGGCAGGGGGAGTGGGAAAGCAGGCTTCCTGCCCAGCAGGGAGCCCAATGTGAGGCTCCATCCCAGGACCCTAGGATCACGACCTGAGCCAAAGGCAGATGCTTAATGACTGAGCCACCCAGGCACCCCATATTTTCCATTTTTAGTTGAAATTTTTATCGGAATAATACACATATAGCGCAAGAAGTCAAATAGTAATTCACAGCTTATAAAGAAAAACAGTAACCCTTTGTCTCATTCTTCCCCATTCCCATTTCCCAGAGGATGCTGCTTTAATTGTTTTCTTGGGTATTTAATTTCATATTTCTAAACAGTATGCTAATACTGCTGTTTTTTGAACTTTTAGCTATAGATGTCAAATTTTGCTCTCTCAACTCCAAATCACGTGTATATACTTTGTTTTTGCCTCATCATCGTAACTATATTATAGCTTTTAATGTAATATAATCAATAGAATATAATGTTGGTTAAACAAATGTCTGTGTAAATACTACTCATATGAACCACGAAGTAGACTTCGAATTACATTTCTCTTCTTGTACAATTCTTGTTTTCCGGGGCGCCTGGGTGGCTCAGTGGGTTAAGCCACTGCCTTCGGCTTAGGTCATGATCTCAGGGTCCTGGGATCGAGCCCCGCATCGGGCTCTCTGCTCAGCAGGGAGCCTGCTTCCTCCTCTCTCTCTGCCTGCCTCTCTGCCTGCTTGTGATCTCTCTCTGTCAAATAAAGAAAAACTTAAAAAAAAAAAATTCTTGTTTTCCCTGTAATTAATAATTACCTCCATTTTAATTTTTTCTGTGTATCTGTCACTGCTTCATCCCCAAACTGCTTTACTTAGAACAAGGTAGCTCTGAAGACATGTTTGTAAAACTATTCAATCATAATCTGAAGTGACCAAAACATTTAAACTTACACTCTATATGCATGCCCATTAAATAAAAGTATGAATTGGGCCTTTAAAGTTTAAACCCAGGCATATACTTTTCTTTCTTGCTGGTTTAGTCTTTGAGGAATGTTTTCCCAAGACAGGTAACTTTTATCAGTATCGTCCTTTTGAGGACGATGACCCTCCCTCACAATTAATAATATCTCACTGTCTTGGGAGATCCTAAACAGACTCATCCACACTGTTTGTTTTGATTTTATACTGATTCAGCTGGCATACCTTGTTGTACCAGAAAGCAAGGAAGCACTAAAAGATTAATGGATTTGTATATAAGGAGAACATAAGAGACAACCTGAAGAGGTTTCCACTGGCCAAAGTTAGAACAAATGGAGCATCAAAATGTATTATAAAAAGTTTCTTTTTTTTTTAAGATTTTATTTATTTATTTGGCAGAGAGAGAGATCACAAGTAGGCAGAGAGGCAAACAGAGAGAGAGGGGGAAGCAGGCTCCCCGCGGAGCAGAGAGCCCGATGTGGGGCTCGATCCCAGGACCCTGGGATCGTGACCTGAGCCGAAGGCAGAGGCTTAACCCACTGAGCCACCCAGGCACCCCTAAAAATAGTTTCTAACATTGAATTATTTTAAGTCTATGGTGATACTCAAAGACATAAATAAGTAAAAGAAAGAAAGGAGGAAACATTTGTCTTACAGAAAGCCAATTAATAAATTTAGAAATAATGATAGAACTAGAAAATCACCATTTTATAACCCAGGATAATAACCGATTGTGGCAGTGGTCATCGATGGATGTTCAAACCATTAGAAGAAAGACCATTGGGGGCACCTGGGTGGCTCAGTGGGTTAAAGCCTCTGCCTTCGGCTCAGGTCATGATCCCAGGGTCCTGGGATCGAGCCCCGTGTCGGGCTCTCTGTTCCACGGGGAGCCTGCTTCCTCCTCTCTCTCTCTCTGCCTACTTGTGATCTCTGTCTGTCAAATAAATAAATAAAATCTTTATTAAAAAAAAAAAGAAGAAGAAGAAAGACCATTGGAACAGGTTATTCACATGGTTTCAAAGTATGACCCTTAGATTACTTACTAAGTTCAAAGGGAAAGGTATCTTTACATTGGAGAGATCCACAATCACCACTTTAACCAGGCAGCCAAACTTAGCATCACCAATGGGGACTACTTGATATTATATGTCTCCTGACTTGAAGCAATAGGAACTATACAGATTTGTCTATGTACTAATATCCTTGACAAGAATTGTTTAATCTGAACCTGATCATGAGGAAGCAATGACACAAAACCAGAGTGTGGAACATTTCTTGGCCTTGAGTCTTCAAAAAAGTCGGTCATGAAAAACAAAAAAATTATCAGACGTACTATCCTCTCTGTACCCTGTGCTGAGGCTAGGACTTGATGCTTTGCCGGTTGACAAGAGAGGCTTTCCCTTTGTAGGTATCTAGAGAGAAAAGGCAAGACTGGAAGAAGAATCTTGATTCTTTTTGTCTGCTCCCTAATTAGAATCTACATGAAAAGAATGAAGTTGGACCTTTACCTTATACCAGATACAAAAGCTAACTCAAAATAGCCCAGGGACTTAAAACTTCAGCACTAAAACTATAAAACTTTTAGAAGAAAACCTAAGGCAAAAGCTTATGACCGGCCGGCAATATTTTCTTGGATATAACACCAGAGACACTGACAACAAAAGAAAAAATAGACAACAAATGAAAATTAAAATACTTGGTGCATAAAAAGATAACAGAGTAAAAAGGCAACCCATGGAGGGGCACCTGACTGGTTCAATCAGTAGAGCATGCGACTCTTAATGTCAGGGTCATAAGTTCAAGCCCCACGTTAGGCAGAGAGATTACTAAAAATAAAAATAAAGACTTTTTTAAAAAAAAACATCCCACAGGGGTCATGATCCCGGGGTCCTGGGACCGAGCCCCCTATCGGGCTCTCTGCTCAGCAGGGAGCCTGCTTCCTCCTCTCTTTCTGCCTGCCTCTCTGCCTATTTTTGATCTCTGTCAAATAAATGAATAAAATTTAAAAAAAAAAAAGCATCCCAGAGAATGGGACATAATATTGGCAAATCACGTATCTGATAAGAATTAATATTTAGAATATATAGCGAACTCTTAGACTCAACAGCAAGAAAACAAACAACCTGATTAAAAAATGGACAAAAAGGGCATCTGGGTGGCTCAGTCAGTTAAGTGTCTGCCTCCAGCTCAGGTCATGATCCTGGGGTCCTGGGATCAAGCCTCACATCAGGCTCCCTGCTGAGCAGGGAGTCTGCTTCTCCCTCTCCCTCTGGCCCTCCCCACTACTTATGCTCTCACTCACTCATTCTCTCTCAAATTAAAAAAATAAAAAACTTTAGGGGCGCCTGGGTGGCTCAGTGGGTTAAAGCCTCTGCCTTTGGCTCAGGTCATGATCTCAGAGTCCTGGGATTGAGCCCCACATCGGGCTCTCTGCTCAGCAGGGAG
>NW_019154110.1:1635957-1791874 GCF_002288905.1 Enhydra lutris kenyoni
GGGGGGTGGCTCAGTGGGTTAAAGCCTCTGCCTTTGGCTCAGGTCATGATCTCAGAGTCCTGGGATTGAGCCCCACATCGGGCTCTCTGCTCAGCAGGGAGCCTGCTTCCTCCTCTCTCTCTGCCTGCCTCTCTGCCTACTTGTAATCTCTGTCAAATAAATAAATAAAATCTTAAAAAAATAAATAAATTTAAAAAATAAATAACTTTAAAAAGATGGACAGATTACTCAAGTAGTTCTCCCAAGAGGATATATAAATGGCCAATAAGCACATGAAAAGTCATTAGGGAAATGCAAATCAAAACTACAATGAAATAACACCTCACATTCATTAGGATGACTCCTAGGGAAAAAACCCAGAAAATAGCATGTGTTGGTGAGGATGTAGAGAAACTGGAGCCTTTGTGCATTGCTGCTGGGAATGTAAAGTGGTATAGCCACTCTGGAGAACAGTGTAATTCTAGACAGGCACCTGGGTGGCTCAGTGGATTAATTGTCTGCCTTCAGTTCACGTCATGATCCCAGGGTCCTGGACTAAAGTCCCTTGTTGGGCTCCCTGCTCAGTAGGGAGTTTGTTTCTTCCTCTCCCTCTCCCCCAGCTGGTGCTTTCTATCAAATAAGTAAATAAAATCTTTAAAAAAATTAAAACTACGATTACTGTATGATCCAGCAATCCCACTTTTGCATTTGTACCCCAAAGAATTGAAAACAGAACTTGCACAGATATATTTGCACACCAGTGTTTATGACAGTATTTTTCACAATAGTCCAAAAGGGAAAAAATCTAAATGTCCATCCACAGATAAATGGGTAAACAAAATTTGGTATGTACAGAGAATAGAATATTCTACATCCATAAAAGATGAAATTCTGATACATGCTACAATAGGGATGAATCCTGGGAATAGTATGCTAAGTGAAATAAGCCAGGCATAAAAGGGTAAATATTGTATGATTCCACTTCCTGAAGTATCTAGAATAGACAAATTCATAGAGACAGAACATAGAATAGAGGTTATCAGAGGCTAGGGTAAAGGAGGAGTGGGGAGTTATCTTTTGATGAGTACTGAGTTTCAGTTTGCAGTGGTGACGAAGTTCTGGAAATGGATGGTGGTGCTGATTGTACAATATTATGAGTGTGCCCAATGCCACTGAACTATACACTTAAAAATGGCTAAAATGTAAATTTTTTCATGTGTATTTTACCACCATAAAAAGATTAATTGGAAAAATTGTTTTATCTCACTTCCTCGAATTCTTACTATACTATTCCAGAAGAAAATTTGAAATATTAAAAAAAAAAAAACATCCAGTTGCTTTTGAAAACTTTGAATCAATTACTGAGTTAACTTGGTGCCTAAAGAAAAGAAAATGAGTATAGCTAAGTTGTTAATTGCCCTGAAGAACAATTAGACAATATTGAATTTATCATCATTTTGGATTAGGATAAAGAATATCCATTGTTAGGCAAGAAGAGTTTTGCAGTTCACCACAGTCTTTTCATTTGAATTAGGATTTTCGGGGTTAACCTAATTTAAGACAAAAATAAAAAAGAACAGGCCTTATGGTACACCAGATATGCATGGGGTATCGTCCTCATAATGTTTTAGACTGGAATTTATTTAGAGCAGACAAGCATACTTTAAAGATTTTATTTATTTATTTTAAAGAGAGAGCCCCAGTGTGGGGAGGAGCAGAGGGAGAGGGACAAGCAGACTCTGCACCGAGCACAAAGCCGAACACGGGGCTCGATCCCAAGACTCTGAGATCATGACCTGAGCTGAAATCAAGAGTTGGGATGCTTAACCAACTGAGCCACGCAGGCTCCCCAAACACACCTTTTAAATTAAATTAAATTAAATCTTTTTAATTTTCGTTTTTGTGTTGAGATTTTTTCTATATTGTGTTTAAATACTAATAAGGTATTTGATATTAATTCATGCATAGTAACGTTTTGTGAAATTTCAATATATACATACTCAGATGCACCACACTGAATCATAGTTTAAAAGCTATTCCCTACTACTGGTCTTTGTAAGCAAAAATTTGAAATACACTTTTCTAAACATTCTTAAGTTTTGATTTTGATTTCTTTGACCCAAGAGTTGCTTAAGAGAATTTTTAGTTTTCATGTTATGTGTATTTTATTTTATTGCTTTACAGTCAAAGAGAGAACCTAGGGTATTCTATAGTATTTCTCCTTGATGGAAGAAAGGTACAGTCCCCATTGCCAGTGTGTGTGTATATTTGTGTGTGTATTAGATCAAATTTGTTAATTTTACTATAAAATAGAGCATTTGTATACTTATTTTTTTTTAGCTTTTCAGGTTAAAATAATTTCAGAATTACTTGAAAAAATAGTACCAAGGAATTGTGTTAGGGCCACCTGGCAGCTCAGGTGGTTAAGCATCTGACTGTTGATTTTGGCTCAGGTCATGATCCCAGGGTCATGGGATCGGGCTCCCTGCTCACTGGGGAGCCTGCTTCTCCCTCTCCCTTGGCTGCTCCCCCTGCTTGTGCTCTCTCTCTCTCTCTCTCTCTCAAATAAATAAATAAATCTTTAAAAAAAGAAAAAGAATTGCTGTATGATTTCCTTTGTTAAATACAAGTCAACCAAGTAAATTTTAAAAATCAAATTGGCTTTATTAATTGATTCATAAATTGAGCACCATCCTGGGGTGCCTGGGTGGCTCAGTCAGTTAAGCATCTGCCTTCAGGTCGTGATCCCAAGGTCCTGGGATTGAGCCCTATATCGGGCTCCTTGATCAGTGGGGAACCTGCTTCTCCCTTTCCCTCTACGTTTTCCCTCTTCTTATGCCCTCTCTCTCAAATAAATAAATCTTAAAAAAAAAAAAAAAAGAAAAAGTTGAGCGGCATCCCATCTAGCAAGTAGAGGGGAGCTCCAAAGGGCTACAGGAAGGGAAGGTTTTTAAAGGTAGAAAGGGGGTAGAGAAGAAGGAAATTATTAGCAAAGAATCCATTGTTTTAGGCAAGGTCACTCTTCCCCATTCACATTACATGACACAATCTCATGTATCCCAGGGTTTTACAGGTACTCCGATTTCAAGTTCAATGGTTAGGAGCTTCTCTTGAAATAACAAATGTGTGCTCTTTTTTGTTTATTTCTTCATGAAGGCCTGAGGATGAGACGTTTTTAAAAAGTCTCGCTAGCGGTTACCTTGTGGGAAAGGACCCCAACGCTCCCCCTTTCTACAGAGAAGAAGGAAATAAAAAATTTCAGAAGAAGGATTATGTGGGAGCCACAGTACTATACTCTAAGGTAAGGCACCCCCAGCTCAGCAGAAGGGGCTATGTTAACAATTTAGCAATGTGTATTTAAGCTTTTTGCTGAATTGTGTAGCCACTGGTTGCTTTGTTTATAATTTGTGAATTGAATTTGATAAAGAAAGGGCGCCTGGGTGGCTCAGTGGGTTGGGCCGCTGCCTTCGGCTCGGGTCATGGTCTCGGGGTCCTGGGATCGAGTCCCGCGTCGGGCTCTCTGCTCGGCGGGGAGCCTGCTTCCCTTCCTCTCTCTCTGCCTGCCTCTCTGCCTGCTTGTGATCTCTGTCAAATAAATAAATAAAATCTTTAAAAAAAATAAAAAAATAAAAAAATAAAAAAAAAAAGAAAACCGGCAAGGGCACCTTGGTGGCTCATTGGGTTAAAGCCTCTGCCTTCGCCTCAGGTCATGATCTCAGGGTCCTGAGAAGGAGCCCCACATCGGGCTCTCTCTCCTCAGCAGGGAGCCTGCTCCCCCCGCCCCCCCATCTGCTGCTCTGCCTACTTGTGATCTCTCCCTCTTGCTGTCAGATAGATAAATAAAATCTTTAAAAAAGAAAGAAAACCGGCAGAATTCTGCTGTTGGTTATATGCCAGGACAACAGGTAGTTTGTATTGTGTGTCCTGGGTTTCATCCAGAAACTTCTATTCTCAAATTCCCACAGACACCTTGTAGCACTATAGGCTTATTGGACCCCTGGCTCTGCCTTGCCCAGTGTCTGTTAGCTGTCATTGAATTGCATGCCATTTTTATCTGATGACCAAAGAGGCTGTTGGTTTGATAGCCCCAGTTTAGAGAGCACCTCGATTTTTAGCTAGCCACAGTGATAGTTTACAACCAGTATGACTTAGAAGTCTGAAAGGAAAATAAGTTCAATTGCCGCAGCCTATTTGAACTCCATTTGGAAGGTTGTCAACAGATGCAGAGATACCTAGGAGATATTGTGAGTTTGGTTCCAGACTACCTCAGTAAAGCTTGTCAAGTGAATTTTTTGGTTTCCTGGTGCATCTAAGGGTTGTTTACACCATACCGTTGTCCATTAAGTGTGCAATAGCATGATGTCTACAAAAAATGTATACATACCTAGGGCGCGTGGGTGGCTCAGTGGGTTAAAGCCTCTGCCTTCGGCTCAGGTCATGATCCCAGGGTCCTGGGATCGAGCCCCACATCGGGCTCTCTGCTCAGCGGGGAGCCTGCTTCCCTTCCTCTCTCTCTTTGCCTGCCTCTCTGCCTACTTGGGATCTCTATCAGATAAAATCTTAAAAAAAAAAATGTATACATACCTTAATTTAAAAATACTTTATTGCTAAAAACAATACCACCATCTGAGCTTTCAGCAAGTGATTGTCACTCTTCCCAGCTCGCTATAACAAATATAATAATGATGAATGGCTTGAAGTATTGCAGGAATTAACGAAATGTAACACGCAACGTAAGCAAATGCTATTACACGGTGCCGACAGACTTGCTCGATGCAGGAGTGCCACAAACCTTTCATTTGTGGGGGGAAATAATACCATGTCCGAAAAGCACATTAAAATGAGGTATGCCAATATTTAAAATTAAGCATCACTGAGCTAGATTTTTATGAGAAAGAGTGGCTTTTACCGATCTGCTGCCCTTACTGTCCGGCTTCCATGGTAGAAACTGAAACAGGACCCCTGAGAGACTTCTTCTATAACATTTAAGAGATAAATATGGGCCTAAAGCAAGAGTGAACCAATCCCCTGCCCCCCCATCTGTGATCTTGCATATTGAAAGAATGAGTATGAACTTGAATGGTGTACCCCTACTCTGAATCTTTACCAGGGCCAAGTGTTAATATTTGGAGTTAGTTTTCCAGCAACTATCAGACTTAGAACAACAGCCTCTGGGACTGATGAAGGCTCTGCTTTGTAATGTTGTCACATAAAGTATTTACTGGACTCCTGTAAGCATTAGTGAATGCTGAAGAATTAAGGTTCACTAGATGTAATGATACACTAATAAATGGCTTAATAGTTCTTTTTCAGAGCCAATCTCTTCTACTTTATGCTTGCACATCAGAAATGTGATCCCATGGGAAGTTTTTCAAGGAAAACAAGTAAAAAAGTGAAATCAGACAAAAAAATTAAGGCTTAAAAAAATTTAAGGCTTGCTCTGGATATGGAGGGAGATGAGCCTTCCTATTTCATGAAGCTAGAATTTTGGTGGTTATGGCACTTTGCAGTTTTCTACAAAGCTGCTATTTTCTCTCTTTTTAAAAATGATATTTGTTGTTTTTATCTCATTATCAAAGTACTATATTTTGTAATTTACTTGGAAAATAGAAGCATGAGGAGTAAAAAAATCCCATAACCAATGATAGGCACTCTTAACATTTTTGCTTATATCCATCCAGACACTTTTTCCTCTGAAAATATGTTTTTCTTTTACAAAATTGGGATAATGCTGCACTTACTGTTTTGTAATCTGTTTTTTTCCCCTCAACAATTTATTGTGACCATTTTCTCGTGTTATTAAATTTTCTGCTAGCCCATGATTTTTTACAGCTAGCTCAGTGTTCCATTACAGGGAACTGTACTTGATTTAGCGCCTCCTAATGCTGGCAGACTGCTTGGTATTGCACAGCTACAAAGGAACGTCTTTCTATGTAAATATTTTTACACATCTGATGGTTTTCTTAGGATAAATTCTGAGAAGAGCAATTGCTGGGTCAGTTGAATGTATTTCTTTAAGGCCTTTGGTACTTGATGCTGAATTGTTCTCTAGGAAAGAACTAGTTAACAACCTTTCTAGTGAAGTATGGGAACGTTCGTTTCTCTATATCCTTAGCAATACTAGTTATTTTTTTTTAAAGATTTTATTTATTTATTCGACAGAAAGAGAGAGATCACAAGTAGGCAGAGAGGCAGGTAGAAAGAGAGGAGGGAAGCAGGCTCCCTGCTGAGCAGAGAGCCTGCTGCAGGGCTCAATCCCAGGACCCTGAGATCATGACCTGATCCAAAGGCAGAGGCCTAAACCACTGAGCCCCCAGGTGCCCCCCCTTTTTTTTTTAGGATTTTATTTATTTATTCGACAGAGAGAGAGATCACAAGTAGGCAGAGAGGCAGGTAGAAAGAGAGGAGGCAATACTAGTTAATAAGATTTTGGGGTATCTGGGTGGCTCAAATAGTTAAGCATCTGCCTTCGGCTCAGGTCATGATCCCGAGGTCCTGAGATAGAGCCTCGCATTGGGCTCCCTGCTCGGCAGGAAGCCTGCTTCTCCCTCTCCTTCTACAGCTCTCCCTGCTTGCGCTCTTGCTCTCTTTGTCAAATAAATAAGTAAAAACTAAAAAACAAAAAGATTTTATTACTTTATTTTTAAAGATTTTATTTATTTATTTGAGAGAGAGCTAGAGAGAAAGAGCACAAGGAGGGGGAGAGACAGAAGGAGAGGGAGAAGCAAACTTTCAGCTGAGCAAGGAGCTCACAGAGGGGGCTTGATCCCAAGACCTTAGGATCATGACCTGAGCCCAAGGCAGACGCTTAACCATCTGAGCCACCCAGGTGCCCTTCTATTTATTTTTGAA
Source organism: Enhydra lutris kenyoni (assembly GCF_002288905.1). Taxonomy (NCBI): domain Eukaryota; kingdom Metazoa; phylum Chordata; class Mammalia; order Carnivora; family Mustelidae; genus Enhydra; species Enhydra lutris. The sequence continues at coordinate 1,642,789 of NW_019154110.1, forward strand.
TAGGAAATGTATTTACATAGTTCGAATTCAAGAAGTAGAGAGTATATTTATAATGTAGTCTATTTATTCTGTTCCAATCGCCACCTGTTTACCCAACACCAGAAGCTAACCTGGTTAAATGTATCTTTCCAGGGGCACCTGGGTGGCTCAGTTGGTTAAACTGCTCTGACTCTTGATCTCAGCTCAGGTCATGATCTCAGAGTCCTGATTTCAGGGTCTTAGGATGAAGCCCCACCTCAGGCTCCTCACTCAATGCTCAGCAAGGAGTCTGCTGCATTCTCTCCCTTTGTACCTCCCCCAGCTCACATGTGCTCTCTCTCTCTCTCAAGGAAATAAATAAATCTTTTTTTTTTTTAATGTATCTTTCCAGAGATACTTTGGCATATAAAAATGAATACAAATACTCTTATTCCTGTGCACACACACTTTTTATATAAATAACATTGTTATTGAAACACTGTGTTATATAAACATTCAGCCCCATGCTTTTTTCACTTAATAGTATCTTGAAGATCATTCTACATCAGTACATGAAGAGTGTCCTTATTCTTTTCTTGATAGCTACATGATTTTCCATAATATGGATGTATAGTTTATTTAACCAGTGTCTTGTAGATCTGTACATAATTGATCTAAGTTGTTTCCTATCTTTTGCTATTCCAAACAACCTAGTGTTGAGAAACTTTGCATATGTTATTTTGTACATATCTTTAGGATAAAGGCTTCTATCTGTAGGATAAATTCAAGAAGAATTGCTGGTGTAATGGAGATATAAATGATACGGATGGATGTGAAAGATACATACATATTGCTAACTTGCCCTTCCTAATCTTGAAACCAACTTATACTCCCACTGGCAACATAACAGAATGCCCATTTTCCCACTCCTTTGACAACTCAGTGCACTATCAATTTTATTTATCTCTGCCAGTCTGATAGGTAAAAAATAGGGATTTTTCTCAATTTATCAGATGAAAACTTTTTTATTGTGGTAAAATACACACTACACACAATGTTCCATTTTAACCATTTTTAAGTATATATAATGCAGTGGCATTAATAAGCACATTCACAGTGTTGTGCAGCCATCATCATTATACATTTCCAGAACATTCTCACCAACTCAAACAAGCAATCACTCTCCATACCTCCCTTCCCCCTCACCTCAGGCAACCTCTGTTCTACTTTCTGTCTCTATGATACTGCCAATTCCAGGCACCTCATGCAAGTGAAATCATACAATACTGGTTCTTGTGTTTCTGGCTTATTTCCCTTAGCATAATCATTTCAAAATCCAGTAGAGTTTTAATTTGCATTTTGCTGATTAGGAATGAAGTTGAGGATTTTTTCATATGTTTACGAGCCATTTATATTTCCCATTAGAACTCTCTGTTCCTATTATTTGCATATTTTCCTATTGAATTATTGGTCATCATCTTACGGATCTGTAGGAACTAATTATAAAGTAAAGAAATGAGCCCTTTGCCTGTGATAGGAGTTGCAGATATTTTTTCCAGTTCCATGTTTGCCTTTTGAGATTGCTTTTATTGGTTTTTGCTGTAAAGAAATGTTTTATATAGTCAAATTTATTAACCTCTTATAAAACTTCTGGGTTTTGTATCATAGTTAGAAAGGGATTCCTCACTTCAATATCGCTTTAGGTTATTCCCATAGTTTCTAATAGTGCTCCGCGAGTTTCATTTTTTACATTAAGATTTTGATCCATTTAGAATTTATCCTAATGAAAGGTTTATCATAGAGAGCCAGCTTTGTCTTCAGTGGCTACCTTGTGGTCACAATAATTTTACTGAGTAATCTCTATCTTTTCTTCAGTGGTTTGAGATGCTGCCTTTATGATAATTATTAATCCTTGCCAGTTTGGTGGTAGAAAAAAAATGAAACATTGTGTGCTTTCGTTTTCATATATTTTGTGATCCACAAATGAATTAACTGTTTTCTAAGAAATAAGTATCATTAGTGTTTCTTCTTCTGTGAATTTCTATTTGTGCCACTCACCCTTTGTTATGTGCAGGATTGTGCTTGCAATATTTTCCTCCATTTTCATTTACCTTCAGTATTGTTTGTGGCTGAAGCTCTGTCTGATGCTGCTGTCTTCAAAGTGCTTTGAATATTTATTTCCTCATTTGATCTTCACGGCTTAGCTCTAAGGTAGTTAAAAATGAAGCCAAAGCACAAAGAGATCCACTAACTTTACCAATTTCCTATCATCTTTCATAGTATAGCCCTTATTATCTGAAAAAAAAAGTTTATTTTTTTTTTTGAAGATTTTATTTATTTGTTTGTCAGAGAGAGAGAGTGTGTGTGCAAACACAAACAGGGAAGCAGCAGAGGGAGAGGAGAAGCAGACTCCCCACTGAGCAGGACACGGGGCTTGATCCCAGGACCCTGGGATCATGACCTGACTTGAAGACAGACACTTAACTGACTAAACCACCCAGGTATCCCCCCAAGAAACACTTTAAAGATGCTAGTTTTTGGTGTGCCTGGCTGGCTCAGTAGGTGGAGCATATGACTCTTGATCTTGGGGTTATGAGTTCTGGCTCCACGTTGGGTATAGAAATTATTTTTAAAAATGCTAGTTTCCTTTGATGTCTTTAACTGGTTCATTGTTTTGCAGGGAATATCCCATGCGAGGCCTCACACTGCGGACATTTCACTGTGTTATGCCAATCGCTCTGCAGCCCTCTTCTACATGGATGAGTATGAAGTGAGTATCGGGGTGCCTGGTGTGATTGGAAACGATTGGTAGGAGGTTCACTAGAAGACTAGGCCTTCAGCTCTGCTCCTACCTTAGAGCACTAAAACTGGCCCCTGCTGTGAACTGGTCAAGTTGGAAGAAAATTGGTATCCTCCCAAATTTGTTCTGATGCATTTTTTCTTTCTCCTGATTCGTTTTACCTATCACAGGTGATCATGTGGGGTGGTATTGGTTGACAGGAGTCCTGGCACATGGCACGGGGCCAGGGACTATATATATCCAGTGGGTCAGCAGTTCTCAGTGTCAAGATGAGCTGTGAGATGTGTTGCTAATAATACTTCAGGTTCCAAGGGTTTGCAAACTATTTACTTATTTGTTTCTTAATAAGTGAAGCATGTTCAGGGTTATCCCTGAGGTAATATGGTTCACCCTCCATACACATTTTGAATGGGCAACTAGAAGTTACGCCGCAATGCCTGTGTATGCCTCTGAGGGAGTGGGCTTGATAGGAGTGGCTTTTTTCTCATTCCCCAATTGGCGGCTAAAGCCAAGCTCTCAAATGTCATTTCGGTAACATCCATTTTGGAATGCCCCAGAAATTTTTAAAATATGCCCTGGAGTTAAGAACTAGTTGAATAATCACAAGTTGACACTTACTGCCCTTTGAACTGAAAGAGACAAGCAAGTGGGGCGCCTGGGTGGCTCAGTCAGTTGAGTGTGTCTTGACTCTTGATTTCAGCTCAGGTCATGATCTCAGGATCCTAAGATCGAGCTCCACATCAGGCTCCGTGCTGGGGCGTCGAGCCTGCTTAAGATTCTCTCTCTCCCTCTCCCTTTGCCCCTCTCTGCCACTCTTGCCATCTCTCTCTCTGTCTCTCTCTCCAAAATGAAATAAAATAAAAGAGGCGAGCAAGAATTTAACTCTAGGCCCTAAGCAGGAAAGTCCTAGGCAATTGAGGACAATAATTGGAAGAACTTGTGAACTATGTAACCCTTTATAACCTCTCTACATTGGTTATTTTTATTTCCCTTCTTGTAGCAGCAGTTACCATATATTGAACACATGCGCTCTTTTCAGCACTTTAGGTATATTACCTTATTTCATCCTTAAAACAACCCTGTGAGGTATCTGTGTTTTTCAGATGAGAACACTAAGATATTGAGAAATTAAGTTGCTTGCACAAGGTCATATAGCTAGTAAGAAACAATCAGGAGTGGATTGCAGATCTGTCTGGCTTCTAAGCCTACTCCTTTAATCACTACAGTTCTTCTGTCTGTAAGACTTTCTTTCGCTCTCAAAACAGGAATATTTAATAAGACAAATTCAATATCCTTGGCAAGTATGACTTAATTTCTTAAAAGATCACACAGCAGAATATGATCTAAAGAAATAAGCAAGCATGTAGTTAGAGTCGCTCCATTTTTAATCATCTTTAACTTTCCTGTAGATTTTTGTTAAGATTTTCAGTAGACATTGAAGAGTCAGGTCCAAGGGGTTCATGGGGGATTTCCTTTCTATTTTCAGATGTGTCTTAAAGATATCACGAGGGCACAGATGCATGGGTATCCAGAAAGTTTGCAACCCAAGGTGACATTGCGAAAGGTCGAGTGTCTGGTGACCCTGGGGAGACTACAGGAGGCAGGCCAGACCATCAGGGATCTTGAAAGTAACTTTGCTGCCAAACCAACCGTAGCAGCTGCCCAGTTTCAAATTCTGCAGCGAAACCTGTGTCGTCTGAAAATGAAAGTACAAGAAAGGGAGAGGCTCACAGCAACCTTCCCAACAACTCTAACAAAAATCTTTGAGGATATGGACCTAAGGGAGGTGAATGAACAGATTCCTTGTGCCTCGTCCTCTGTCAGCCTGTGCATGGACCCTTTACGAGGCCGCTATCTGATTGCCACAGAAGATATTCTCCCTGGAGAGCTCTTGGTGAAGGAGGATGCTTTCGTGAGTGTCCTTAACCCGGGAGAAAGGCCCCCACTACATCAAGGCCTAGCAAGCAAGTGGGATACCAGAATCACCAATGGGGACCTCTACTGTCACCGATGTTTGACGCACACTCTGGCCATGGTTCCCTGTGATGGTTGCAGCTATGCCAAGTACTGCAGCCACGAATGTATGCAGCAGGCCTGGGGTCTCTACCATAACAGAGAGTGTCCTCTCGGGGGGCTGCTGCTCACACTGGGTATCTTCTGCCACGTCGCGCTAAGGGCGACTCTTTTAGCTAGATTCGAGGGTGCCAGCAAAGTCATAAGGAAGCTTAGCGGTGAGATTAGTAACAAGGACATGTGCTCACCTGACAGCGAGACTCCAGTACACACACTCCGTTCTGACCTGGGAGGGGAGAGTGAGGAGAATGGCAACATAGTTCAGACCCCAGTTCCAGGCTGTGATGTCAACGGCAAATACGAAAATAACTACAATGCTGTCTTCCACCTCTTGCCCCATACTGAGCACCATAGCCCAGAATACAAATTCCTCTGTGCCCTCAGTGTGTCGGCGCTCTGCAGGCAGCTGGAAGCAGCCAGCTCCTCGAAGCCAGACGCCGCAGCGCCTCCTATCTTGTGTTCCGAGTTGAGTACCTGGGGAGTGGCCATGTTGAAGCACATGTTACAGCTACAGTGCAATGCTCAGGCCATAACTACCATTCAGCAGACAGGTAAGAGGGGAGCTTTGTTTGCCTTACTCTGTTGTTCTTGATGTTGCTCACGTCTGGGAGGAAAGAACTGTGAACGAAAACAGTAGTGGTGGTCTAATGGGAAAACACGGCTAACTGTCCTGTGTTGCCATGATTGCCCCATTGAGAAGCTGTGTGACCCGAACTCTTTGAGCCCACTCTGCCTCGGTTGTCTCGTCTCAGCAACAGGTAGTTTAATCCCACCTAACTTTACTGAGTTGTGATGATGAGGTGTTTGTTTACAAATACACTTGAAAATTAAAAACCCTGTTACGGAGGGATTTTTATTGTGACGGAGAACTAAAATCATAAGACTGCAGAAAGAAGAGAGGTCCATGGGGCGCCTGAGTGGCTCAGTACGTTAACCATCTGTTCAGCTCAGGTCATGATCCCAGGGTCCTGGGACTGAGCCCTACATAGGGCTCTCTGCTCAGCGGACAGTCTGCTTCTCTCACTCTCTCTCTCAAATAAATGAATAAATAAAATTTTTTTTAATCTTAAAAAAAGAAGTGTCTGCCGTTGAGTTAAGGTATCAAAATCTTATTCATGTGACTCAGCTACTCTGTCTCTTCTCTTTCCAGCTGACAGATTTCTTCTGTCCTTCTGTTTTAAATTTCCAAGAGAGTAATCTGGCCAAGCATAGCTTTTCACACAGTATTGAACGGTTGGCCAGCCTGTTTGGGCTGTCCTTTGGCCAGGGGCCAACAATCTAGGGCCCGTCTCTAGACACAGACCAGCCTAGACCTGCTTGCCTAAACCAGGTCCTACAGACAAGGCTATTTAAGCTAGATGGAGAGGTTGAATGTGGCCAGCATCATGAGTGACACTGTACCAACAACAGATACTATAGAAAAGAAACAGTGTTTCTGGTACTTCTATTGTGGGATCTCCATTTTAGCAGATAATGTCTTTCAGTTCAATTAGGTCATTATACCTTTCTCAAATTTCTAATTAACTCTACTGAGGGGAAAAATTGGATATTACCTAAACCTAAGATTTATAGACAGACTGATGTAAATGTGGCTTTAGGAAGCTATGCATGCTTAGCTCTTTTGATCTTCTCACATTAGGTAATCTAGAATTTCATCAACCTTTTATATGTATGTTTTTATCTTTAATTTTAATGCAGCTGCCAAGTTATAGGGTGTGTAGGCGTTTCACAAGAAGTGTTTTGGAGGAAGACTGTCTTCCCCATCCTGAAGCACATGGAACACCCCCAGAATAGCCCTGGCTTCATCCTATAATGCTAGGAAATCCCATTGCAAGCCAGTCTCCATTCTCTCCTCTGCTTCCATTGGCTTCTCTGAGCCATTGCTACCTTCTAAACTACATCTGTTGGGTGTTTTTCCGGAATTATGTTTTCCCTTGGGTACATTCACTGGCATTTAAAAAAATTTCTTTTTCATATATTTTTGTTTTTGTGAATATAAAAAAAAAAAAAACCAGTATATGGGGCTTCCAGATTATAGTGGCAGAAAATTACCGACTCCTGATTATTGTGTCTTGCCTCTAAAGTACTTAATAGAACATACAAAAAAGATACAAATGCCAGGAGCTCTGAAAACTATAGAAACTACTGTCCAGGTAAACAATAGCAGGCTAAACAATAGCAGGCTGAATCCCTGTGGCAGAAGGGCCAAGCCATGGACACCAAAGGAGACTTCCATCTGCTTTCCTCCAGTGGCCTGTCCGTAACTGTCAAAGAATCTTAGCCTAAATGTTTTTGCTCTGTGTGCATGACATATCATTATAGTCAGGTTTTTATTTGCATAGCAAGTTTCGGGTAAAATTTTTCCCAAATTGTTGAGAATAAACTTTTGGATAGTAAATGTATGTATAGGCAGGAATACCTGTATGTTCTGTGGCTAATAAGGATGAGGGAAATAGATTCATAGCATGATACGGGCTACCTGGAGTGATGGAAAGAGGATTGGAGACTTTGGCTTTACCTGTCAGGCTCTATATTTTATGTACAATTTATTCCTTATATTTTAAAAATATATATAAAGAGGGACACCTGGGTGACTCAGTCAGTTAAGCATCTAACTCTATACCGGCTCAGGTAATGATCTCAGGGTTGTGAGATCGACCCCCAGGTTGAACTCCCTGCTCAGCACAAGTCTGATTGAAAGTCTCTCTCTCTCCCCCCACCTCTGCCCTCCCTGCCCCACTAGTGTGCATGCTCTCTCTCTGGCTCGTTCTCAAAATAAATAAGTAAGTGAAATCTTTAAAATAAATAACTGGGGGTACCTGGGTGGCTCAGTCATTGAGCATCTGCCCAGCCACACCAGGAGCCTGCTTCTCCCTCTCCCTCTGCCTGCTGCTCCCCCTGCTTGTGCTCTCTGCCAAGACTCTCTCTCTCTGCCAAATAAATAAAATCTTTTTTAAAAAAATAGATAAGTGTACTCTTAAAAAAAATTAAATAACTAAATAAAAACATATACATAGGAGGAAAAAAAAAAGACTAAAAGCAAAAATACCAAAATCTTAACCATAATCAATTCTGAAGGTAGAAGTATGGGTTACTGCTACCTTCTTCTTTGAACTTTTACTACAGTTTTAAAATTAAAAACATTGATTCAGGGGCGCCTGGGTGGCTCAGTGGGTTAAGCCTCTGCCTTTGGCTCAGGTCATGATCTCAGGGTCCTGGGATTTAGCCCTGCATCGGACTCTCTGCTCAGCAGGGAGCCTGCTTCCCCCTCTCTCTCTGCCTGCCTCACTGCCTCCTTGTGATCTCTCTCTGTCAAAATAAATAAAATCTTTTAATAAAATAAATTGAATTTTAAAAAAACATAAAAACCAGTTCACTGAGGGGCACCTGGATCACTCCATCAGTTAATTGTCTGCCTTCCACCCAGGTCATGATCCCAGGGTCCTGGGATCGAGCTCCATGTCGGGCTCCCTACTCAGCAGGGAGCCTGCTTCTCCCCCTCCCTCTGCCTGCCACTCCCCCTGCCTGTGCTATCTCTCTGTCAAATAAATAAATAAAATCTTTAAAATAAAAAATTTTTAAATAAAAACCAGTTCACTGAGCAACAAGATGATAAAGTGAAATGAATCTTTCAGAATTGGTTAAAAACAAAATTTTTTTATCCAGCTATACTCTGTTTACAAAAGCAACATAGAATGTTTGGGTAAGACATGTTGGGAATCACAAGCAAATCAGGATATTGGAATTAATATGAAATATTAAGATTAGGTACCCAAGGTACCTAATAAAAAGAAGGAATTTCATTTTTTTGTAGGACACTTTCCACGCTGAAATACATCAATCTTAGCTCTCAGAAACATAGAGATTGTGACTACAAAGCAAAAATTATTAAGTATACCAGGAAAAACTAGCAAAAACACCATAGTTGTGAGAAACTTTAATATACCACTCTGATTTTGACCAAATATATCAAAAATAAGGATCTTGAAGCCACGATAAGTAATATACTATGGCATTCAGTACATACATCTATCAAAACTTGTGTGCGTTAGACCACGGTGATGTGTTGTGGGTCAGGAGCAAATGGCCAAAAAGAACTCCTGAGATATTTTCAGTGCAAAAGGTGCTTTTATTAAAGCATGGAATAGGACCCATGGGCAGAAAGAGCTGCACTGGGGTTGTGAGTAGTGATTGATTATATACTTTTAAGTTGGGTGGGTAGAGATAAGGAAGTTTCCAAAAGGATTTTCACGTGTTAAGGAAAACTAGAATAATGGGAAAGGCATACAATCCATTTTAAAGATTTCTTTATTTACTTTTAGAGAGAGTATGTGTCATGAGCAGGAGAGAGAACAGCAGGAGGGGCAGAAGGAGAGGGAGAGGAGAACCTCAAGCAGACCTCTGAGCCCAACGAGGGGCTTGATCTCATAACCCCGAGATCACGACCTGAGCTGAAACCAAGAGTTGGACACTCAACTGACCGGGCCACCCGGGTGCGCCCAATCCATTTTAAAAATTTACTAGAATAATGTTACTGTGTGAATCAGTGTTTTTAATTTTAAAACTGTAGTGAGTTCTTCTTCAAAGAAGAAGGTAGCAGTCACCCATACTTCTACCTTCAGAATTGATTACTGTTAAGATTTTGGTATTTTTGCTTTTAGTCATCCTTTTCTCCCATGTATATATTTTTATTCAGTTATTTATTTATTTTAAAGATGTCATTTAGGAGTATCTGGGTGGCTCAGCCAGTTAAGCGTATGCCGTTGGCTCAGGTCGTGATCCCTGAGTCCTGAGAAGGAGTTCCACATCAGGGGGAGCCTGCTTCTCCCTCTTCCTCTCCCTCTGCCCCTGCTCATGTGCTCTTTCTCACTCTCTCAAATAAATAAATAAAAAATTTTTTAAAAAATTAAGATTTCAGGGATGCCTGGGTGGCTCAGTTGGTTAAGCATCTGCCTTTGGCTCAGGTCATGATCTCAGAGTCCTGGGATCAAGCCCCTTATTGGTCTCCCTGCTCAGCAGGAAGCCTGCTTCTCCCTCTGCCTGCTCCTCCCCCTGCTGTGTTCCTTCTGTGGCTGTGTCTGTCAAATAAATAAATAAAATCTTGAAATAAGTTTTCATTTATTGAGAGTGCGAGCTCATGCACACATGCATGGGATGGGGGGGTGCAGGCAGAGGCAGAGGGTGAGAGAGAATCCTGGAAGTCTGGCTGTTGTCAAGCTAAGGTTGCTTTTTGCCTCTAGGAAAGCTTTAACGTTAAGGCAGTTGGGAGCTCCTTGAGGATCGTCGTACTCTGCCTGTCTCAAGTATTTGTCAATGGGCTACAAGTTGTAAGGAAATTTAATTTTACTTACTTTTCTTTTGTCTTTGTTCTCCTCATCACAGGGTTCAGTAAACTTTTTCTGTAAAGATCCAGACAGTAAATATTTTAGGCTTTGAAGGCCATGGCGTCTCTGACTCACCTCTGCCATTGCAGCACCAAAGTCGCCATTGACAATGCAGAAAATGACTGTATGGCCAGGTTCCAGGCACACTTCATGATGGACTCTGAAATTTGATTTCTTAGAATTCACATAGTGAGCATTGTTCTTTTCATTTTTTTTTTCAACCACTTAAAAATGTAAAAGCAGTTCTTAGACTACACTCTACAAAAACAGGCAGCCCGCATGATTTGGCCAACAGGTTACAGTATGTAGACTCCTGACAGAGACAGAGATTTGGCAAATCTAATTATCTATTTAGTAAAAAGGAAAAAAGCCCACAAAATTAGGAGCAATGAAGGAGTATAGCCAATAATATAAATTAATATTTAAATTTTAAGCAATTATTTAATATCATTTTAGACTCTTAAATTTGAAAACATTAAGTAGAAAACTTGTAGAAAACATAAATTTCCTACATTTTCTCAGGAAGAGAACACTTCAAATATCCAGTGATTGTGGGAGAAATTAAAGATTATCAAAATATCTCCAGGAACGCCTGGGTGGCTCAGTCAGTTAAGTGTCTACCTTCTGCTCAGGTCATGATCTCAGGGTCCTGGGATCGAGCCCCTCATTAGGCTCCCTGCTCAGCAGGGAGTCTGCTTCTCCCTCTCCTTCTGTGGCTCCCCCTGCTTGTGCTCTCTCTGTCTCTCTCTGACAAATAAATAAAATCTTAGATATATATATATAGATATATATATATATATATATATATATATATATCCATAAAAAGAGGCCAGACCCACTCTTTTCCATGTAAGTTCTTTAAAACTTCTAAGGACCATATTTAGCCACATTTTTAAAAAATATATTTTAAGTATTCATTTAGGAGAGAGAGAGAGCACAAGCAGGAGAGGCAGAAGGAGAGGGAGAAGCAGACTCCGTGCTGAGCTGGGAGTCTGGCACGGGGCTTGATCCGAGGACCCTGAGATCACAACCGCAGCTGAAGGCAAATGCTTAACCTTCTGAGCCATCCAGGCATCCGTAGTCACATTTTTTAATAAAACAAAAAATATCTTTCAAAGAACAGATCATTTTTATACAATATAAAGTGTTCCGGGGCATGGGGGAACCTGGAGTCCTTTCCCATTCATTTTGCAAAGCCAAGGATAAGAACTATAGATTAGTCTCACTTGTGAATATCACTGTAGGAATCCTGAGAAAATCACTGCCGTATCACATCCAGCAGTTCATTGAAGGAATGCCAAGAGATGACCAAGAAGGGTTTCATCCAGAAATGCAAACATATGTTAACTTGGAGGGATACACAGGTTCGCATAAGAGACAGACCATATTCTGAGATGGAAACACTGAAAACTAAAAATGGCAGTTCCCCTTCATTCCCCCAGCCAGTGCAATGCAGTTCCACATGAAATCACAATTGGATTTTTCATGGAATTGGACACTGATGCTAAAGTTCATCTTGAATAAGTGGTGAGAATAGCCATTTTGTAAGAGTACTGAATCCTTGAACTCGGAAGCCCACACCCTCCCTCCCCAAGCTCGTCCCACAGGACCAGGTGGCGCTCACCAAGGCTACCATCCGTGTCCTCCTAGAGAGTCCCTGGTGTAAATGTCCAACCCTTCCCGCCCTGCTTGTTTACAAAGGCCTTGGCTAACGTCAAGACCAAGAGTCCCATTAGCAATGAAGGCACTGGTGGAGCCATCCTAGCGTCAGGGGGATCCTAGCACCACTGCTGCCCCCAGTGAGAAGGCGATGGAGGCAAAGAAAGAAGAATCAGAGGAGCCTGATGATGTTCGCTCCGGTCTTTTTAACTGCATCTCTTCTGTAACCTGTTCAACAAAAATAATATATATTTTTTAAAGATTTTATTTAGTGAGAGAGGGTGAGCGTTAGGGGGTGGGCGGAGAGAAAGGGAGAGAGAGCATCTCAAGCAGACTTGTGCCTAGAGCTGAAGCTGGAGGCAGGGCCCTATCTCAGGACCCTGAGATCAGGACCTGAGCCAAAACTCAAGAGTCGGTGGCTTAACCGAGACTCCCAGGCGCTCCAATAATAATAATAATAATAATAATAGTAATAAATAGAAGAGTACTGAAGGGGGTTGGTACCATCAGATTTCATATCAGCATTAAGCTACAGTAATGAAAGACAGGATGGTACTGATATGATAGTCCCCTAAAAGTGTTAAATTCTCCAAATCGTTAAAAAGTTAAACAGGGAAACATTAAACCATCAAATATCTAGGAAAAGATAAGTGAATACTTACATGGTCTTAGGGTGAGAGAAGCTTTTTAAAGCATAGAATATCCAATTTAAGTAATTAAAGATAGCTAGATTTAACCTAAAGACCAAATATCAAGAGCGCTATAATCACCAAAGAAGACAGAGAATGTGGGTGGAAGAGATCCCTGAAGGAATGAAAATATGGGACTGGGAGGCAACAGGCCTGGGTTTCCACTCCACTGATTGTAACCGCTAACTCTCCATATGAACTCAGATTGCTTAACCTTTCTGTGTGCCTCACTTAGTATACTTTTTTTTTTTTAATATCAGTGTAGTTGACAATGTTATTTTAAAGATTTTATTTATTTATTTATTTGATAAATATTTGAGATATTTGAGAGAGAGAGAGTGTGTGCATGACAGGGAGTAAGGTCAGAGGGAGAAGCGGACTCCCCACTGAGCAGGGAACCCGATGTGGGACTTGACCCCGGGACTCCAGGATCATGACCTGAGCCAAAGGCAGTCGCTTAACCAACTGAGCTATCCATCCCCACACCCACCTCCCCTCTGGTCACCATCAGTTTATTCTCCATCTTTAAGAGTCTGTTTCCTGGCTTGTCTCTTTCTCTTTTTTTCCTTGCTCATTTGTTTCTTTTTTTTTTTTTTAATTTTTTATTCTTTATTTGAGAGAGAGCACAAGTGGGGAGAGGGGCAGAGGGAGAAGCAGGCTCCTCTCTGAGCAAGGAGCCCAGAGCAGGGTTCAATCCCAGGACGCTGGGATCATGTCCTGAGCCAAAGGCAGACACTTAACCAACTGGAACACCCAGGCGCCCCTTGTTCTGTTTCTCAGTTTCCACATATGAGTGAAATCACATGGTATTTATCTATGACTGGCTTATTTTGCTTACCATTATACTCTCTAGCTCCATCTATGTTGTTAGAACAGCAAGATTTCATTCTTTTTTTTATGGCTGAGTAATACTACATTGTATATAGACCACATCTTCTTTATCCATTCATCTGTCAGTGAACACTTGGGCTGTTCCCATAGTTTAACTATTGTAAATAATGCTACAAAGAACATAAAGGTGCATATATCCCTCCCAATTTTCATATTCCTTGGGTCAATACCCAGCAGTGCGATTACTGGGTCATAGGATAGTTCTGTTTGTAACTTTTTGGGGAAACTCCCAGCTGTCTTCCACAGTGGCTGCACCAGTTTGCATTCCCACCAACAGTGCACAAGGGTTTCTTTTTCTCCTCATTCTCGCCATCGTTATTGTTCCTTGAGTTTTTTATTGTAGCCACTCTGACAGGTATGAGGTTTTGATTTGCATCTCCCTGCTGATGAGTGATGTTGAGCACCTTTTCATGTGTCTGTTGGCCATCTGGATGTCTTCTTTGGAGAAATGTCTGTTCTTGTCTTCTGCCCATTTTTAAATGGATTATTTGTTTTTTGGATGTTGAGTTGTATCAGTTCTCTATATAGTTTGGATACTAACCTTTATCAGATCTGTCATTTGCAGATACCTCCTCCTGTTTAGAAGGTTGCCTTGTAGTTTTGTTGGTTATTTACTTTGCTGTGCAAAAGCTGTATTTTGATGTAGTCCCAGTAGTTTATTTTTGCTTTTGTTTCCCTTGCCTCAGGAGATGTATCTAGAAAGCTGTTGCTACTGCTGATGTCAGAGAAATTTCACTCAGTATCCTCCTATGGATAATGAGAGGACTGGATGAACCTCCGGGCCTCTGGGGAAGATTGTTTGCAAAGATAACCCCAACAATTTCACCCACCCCTGTATATTTGCCCTTTTGCAACTTCATACTGCTTTTTCTCCAATCAAGAAGTAGAGTCTGTTTTCTCTGCCATTGAATCTGGGCCAGCCCTGTAACTTACTTTGACCCTTGGAATGCAGTAGAAGTGACCTTGTGTGACTTTGGAGTCTAGGCTTTAAGAGGCCTTGTAGCTTCCATGTCATTTTCTTGGAATGATGGTGTGTAACCATATGAACAAGCCTAGGTTAGCCTTCTTTGTTTTTTTAAGTCTAGCCTTCTTGAGGGTAAAAGACCATATGCTGCGGCACCTGGGTGGCTCAGTTGTTAAGCATCTGCCTTCCGCTCAGGTCATGATCTCAGGGTCCTGGGATCAAGCCCCTCATTGGGCTCCCTGCTTACAGGGAGTCTGGGGAATCTGCTTCACCTTCTCCCCCTAAGCCCCCCCCCACTTCTCCCACTCCAGCTCCCCCTGCTTGTCTTCCCTCTCTTGCAGTGTCTCTCTCTGTCAAATAAATAAATAAAATATATATTTTTTAAAGACCATATGCGGGACGCCTGGGTGGCTCAGTTGGTTAAGCGGCTGCCTTTGGCTCAGGTCATGATCCCAGTGTCTTGGGATCGAGTCCCGCATTGGGCTCCTTGCTCCACAGGGAGCCTGCTTCTCCCTCTGCCTCTACCTGCCACTCTGCCTGCTTGTGCTCTCTCTCTCTCACTCTAACAAATACATAAATAAAATCTTAAAAAAAAAAAAAAAGACCATATGCTAGATGAATGCAATAATATGAATAATCCCGGGAAAGACCAGCAGAAAACATGTGTAGCTAAACTCTGGGCAAAGTTGCTGGCACAGAGCACTGTAAACACATGAAATAGTTGTTTTTGTTTGTTTTTAAAGATTTATTTATTCACCGTAGAGAGCAGGGGTGCACATGCGAGTGGGGGGAAGGGCAGAAAGAAAGAATGACAAGCCGACTCCCCAATACTGAGGGCTCAATCTCACACCAGGAGATCATGACCTGAGACAAAATCAAGAGTCGGACTTTTAACCAGCTAAGCCATGCAGGCTCCCGAAATAGTTGTTACTTTAAAAGCAAACCAACCCCAGGGGAGAAAAAGCCCATAAACTAAAATGAAAATAGCAAAATGACAGAACATTTCTAGGAACTATGCAGCTCTTAAAGTCAGTCTTTAAACATATACAATAGTGGTGAAAATCTAAAACTAGATTGTGGTAATTGTTGCACAGCTTATATGAATTTCCTGAAGAAAATCATGAATTAGTACACTTAAAATAAGTGAATTTTATGGTAGATAAATTATGTCTTTAAAAGGCTGTTAAAAAGGTACATAAGCAAGCCTTTTATCAAAGCAGTAGTAAATACGGTCATGTTTAGCCCCTCCTGTACTTAAAACAAGATACCATTTTTCCCTATCACATTGGCAGAGTTGCTGTGTTGCCTTCTTTTTTTTTTTTTTAACTATAATATGCATTTTAGGTTAGAATATAAAGAAATGGCCATAATGTGTTAAGTGAAAAGAAGTAACTTATAAATTGCTCTGTGTATCACATGGGAATTTCATATATAAGACTGGACAGAGGCCTAGAAAAAAATGCCCCAAACTACTGTACGTGGCTGATAGGCTCACAGAGGACTTATTTTCTTTATAATTTTTACTTTGTAATTTTTTTCTGACTACCATGTACTCCTTTTGTAATTTTAACTAGTTTTCTAAATACTAAAAGTAATTAAAACAATAGGAACTTTTTTTAATGTGAACATTTTTAATTTTTTTAAAGATTTATTTATTTGAGAGAGAAAGAGAGCGTGTGTTCAGGAGTGCATGAGCTGGGAGAGGGGCAGAGGGAGAGAGAAACTCAAGCAGATTCAAGTGGGGCCGAGGTGGGGATTGATCCCATGACACCAGGATCGTGACCTGAGCTGAAATTTAGACTTGGAAGCCCAACTGACTGAGCCACCCAGGACCCCTTATAAGAACTTTTTTTTTTTATGATTTTATTTATTATTTGACAGAGAGAGAGGGAACACAAGCAGGGAGTGTGGGAGAGGGAGAAGCAGGCTTCCTGCTGAGCAGGGAGCCTGATGTGGTGCTCGATCCCAGGACTCCGGGATCATGACCTGAGCCGAAGGCAGATGCTTAACAACTGAGCTACCCAGGCGCCCCCATAAGAACTTTTTTTTTTTAAGATTTTATTTATTTATTTGTCAGATAGAGATCACAAGTAGGCAGAGAGGCAGGCAGAGAGAGAGAGGAGAGGAAGCAGGCTCCCTGCCGAACAGAGAGCCCGATGTGGGGCTTGATCCAAGGACTCTGGGATCATGACCAGAGCCAAAGGCAGAGGCTTTAACCCACTGAGCCACCCAGGTGCCCCCATAAGAACTTTTTTAAGGCACTTGATAAATACTGCAAAATTGCCCTCCAGGAAGGTTACACCAGTTACACTCCTACCAGCAATGTTCACTTTGTTTTGAATCCTATCTAATTTTGTTTTAGTCGGCTCATATTTCTAATCTTGATATATCCCTTCTTATTATTTCTTTGGAGTTCCAGCACTTCCCCATTAGTGTTCTTATGGAATCTCATTAGCAGGTCTTTCATTAGCAGCACAGAAGGATTCAGGCATTAACTAGGATAGACTTTGACCGAAACCTATGAAAGTGTATGTTATTATCTTTGCATAAATACTATTTAATCAAAGTTCCTCAGAAACCTTTCTTTGGTATGAATCTTAAGGCACAGAACTAGCCATTGATGATATTGTAGACCTTGGTCCGTATGGTTCTATCTCAGAGGGAATGGCAGATTTGTGATATATCTGGCTTCATTACAAGGCTTAATGAGGTTCCATGTAGGTTCAGATTAATTCACTGGCCTTTGCTTTCACTCTTCAGCAGCCAAGGAATCTACGTTCAGTTTGTGTGGTTGATTATTTGTGTGACATACACACAAATTTCTTGTGTTACAAAATATCTATGAGGATAGGTATATTCTGGAAGTATTGTGAATGGATCTTTTTTTCTGTACTTGAATCCCATTTTTTTAAGAGTTAATGAGCTATTTTTTTAAAGATTTTATTTATTTATTTGGCAGAGAGAGAGAGAGTGAGTAAGAGAGAGCATGAGAGGGGAGGCGGCAGAGGGAGAGCAAGGTGCCTGATGCGGGACTCGATCCTGGGACTCCAGGATCGTGACCTGAGCTGAAGACAGTTGCTTAACCAACTGAGCCACCCAGATGCCCATCCATTTTTTTTTTTTTTAAAGATTTATGTATATATTGGAGAGAGAGGGAGAGAGGGAGCACATGAGGGGAGAGGCAGAGGGAGAGAGAGAGCAGACTCCGCTGAGAGTGGAGCCCAACACAAGGCCTGATCTCATAACCCTGAGATCATGACCTGAGCCGAAATCTAGAGTCAGACACTTAACTGACTGGGACCCCCAGGTGCCCCTTGAATCCATTTTAAATGCACTAAGGGATATTATCAAGGTACCCTTTTAGTAAAATAAAGAATCACTCCCTGTTTTTGTTTTTGTTTTATACACAAAATGTCACATATTAAATTTGGTTGATAAGGTACATATATATTCTCACTTTCCATTATCTCTGCTAACAGATGACTAATGCAAAATATTGGATAATTTTTTAAGTCAATACTTAATTTTTAGAAATAATTAGAGACTCAACTCTGACATAAATATTCACCCCACTGAGTTCTTGGGCCTACTTATGTTAGAGAATCATCTATAAATAATTCACGAAGCTGACATTACTCACTGTATTGTGATCATTTTTTTTCTGGGAAAATTTTAGCAACTGTTCCAATACAGCTTGCCAGTTATCAGTAGTTGGGAATGCAAGTCAACTTTTAATTATGCAGAGGCTGATTATTCAGACTACAAACTGTTCGTGCCCTGTACTGCTCCTTCCTGCTGCCTACCTTTAAGCATTTTCACTGCTCATTAGCACATACACCAGAAGGTAGGCATTGGGCGGGGGGGTAAACTAAAATCTGCCGAATACTTAAGAGCAGCTCTGATGAGAGATTTCAATACAATTTGTGGGACTGTTGACTCCAATTGAGTCATTTGGATTCCCTGTGAATTTTATTGACTTGTTCTGTTCTCGTCCTCCATAGCAACAGATAATAGAACGATCTGCAGAGAGACATCATGATTCCTGTATTTAGTGTTTTCCTTTCTAGAACATTTCCACATGGTGGTTCATGATATTTTCTTTATTCATTGCATTTGTCCCTCGACTGCTTCAGTTCTTCGGTGATTGGTGTGTTGAAATTCCTGGCATACACGGTGATGGGACAATTAGCTGATGGCTTTTCAGTTATGCAGAAAACTGAAAGCTTCCCTCTGAAGTATGAGAATCATTCAGATTTCAACCAGTTCTGTTGAAAATACAGTTTCCTTGGGGCACCAGGTTGGCTCAGTGTTAAAGCCTCTGCCTTCGGCTCAGGTCATGATCCCAGGGTCCTGGGATCGAGCTCTGGATGGAGCCCTGCATCAGGCTCTCTGCTCAGCAGGGAGCCTGCTTCCTCCTCTCTCTCTGCCTGCCTCTCTGCCTACTCGTGCTCTGTCAAATAAATAAAAAAATAAGTCTTTAAAAAGAAAGAAAATACAGTTTCCTTGTGCTTCCACCAAGGCTACCGAACACAACTTTAGCCTTTCTGGATGCCCAAGGTTATCTATCTTGTGCATCCGTCTCCCTGAGATGGGTAGGTATGGCTATTACAAAACTCGATAGGCCATCAGTCTAGGAACCTCTGGTTAAGAAAGTGTCACAGCGTAAAGCTTGAGTGGTACTAGTGTTTTTTGTTTGCCCTGAGGCTGTTATTCTTATGTAAGTTTTCTGCCTCCCTCACCTGTCTGTCATCCTGTCTCTTTTGCCATTGTCAGAAAATCTGCCTCTTATTAGTTCTGTTTCTTGACTACTCTGGGCTGAGGAACTGAATAACCAAGCCATTTAAAGCTATGGCTAAAATAAGAGCAAATAGGACTGCATGAGAGGATACAGACCTCCTCATCTGTAAATCTAAGTGTGGGAGCTTTGGTGCAGAAATAGCCTCTCTGCTTGAAGGCCTTTTCCGTCCTTCCCAATTTTCATTCATGTCGTTAAATTGCTGTTTAATTGTGTTTCTAAGAAGAGATTGTTTGGGACATGAGACTCTCTTGAGTAGGGCCCTTCCACAGAGGTTTTAGGGCTTTTTTGGTTTTTTCCCCAAAGATTTTATTTATTTATTTTTGAGAGAGAGAGAGAGAGAGAGAGAGAGACAGAGTATGAACACTTGGGGAGGGGCAGAGGGTGAGGGAGAAGCAGGCTCCTCGCTGAGCAGGGAGACCGATGCGGGGCTCAATCCCAGGACCCTGGGATCATGACCTGAGCCCAAGACAGACACTTAACCAACTGAGTCCCCCAGGGGTCCCCAGTGAGGTTTTTTTCAGTGACAACTGCTGCTGACTGATTTCCCACAAAGTTGGGACAGACGGCTCAAGGAACCAGGTAAGCTTAAGAAATACGAATTTTATAAATATATTATAAACCTACTTAGTTTGGGAAAACAATTAGGTTACTTATTCTATTAACTAACCAAAGACCAGTTAAACAAAAGCAGCTTCAACTACAGAAGCCTTTGGGAAATAACCTCAGCAGGTACTCTGATTTCTGTGTCCTGGTGAACATTATGAAACTGTCTATCTAGAAGGCTCCCAACTGACAGTTCCTTTTTTATTATTATTATTTAATGCATTCTAATCTTTGGATTTTTTTCTGGAATTGAGACACAGTGGTTAGGTTCCAGGATTCCGGTGGACTTTTCATGTGTTCATTTGCTTTGCTTCCCGGGGACGAGGGTTTGCTGTGAGTCATGTTCCATCTGATGTCTACTGGATCCGGCTCCGGAGCTCTGACTCAGATGGGCTTCAGGCTCAGTGGCCCAGCTCATCTTCTGAGGGATGGACGGCGAGGCCAAGACTAATGTCCTAACACATTTTTCCTTTTTCCTGTAGCACTTTCAGGATCTGAAGAGAACAACGTCACCAACAGCAGGCAGGTCCGCCTTGCAACAGGCATCTTCCCTGTTGTCAGCCTCCTGAACCATTCCTGCAGCCCCAACACCAGCATGTCCTTCATTAGCACCGTCGCCACCGTCCGGGCATCAGAGAAGATTGCAAAAGGGCAAGAGATCCTGCACTGCTATGGTGAGCCCTCCCTCCTCATCACGGGCCACACTTCTCTGGCAGGAAAGGACAGGGCGAATGAGAACGAGCAAACCCCCGGACAGGTGAAGGCAGTACACACTGAGGCCAAGAAAAAAGCGGGGGGAGGGGGCCTTCTGGCCTCCTTCCTTGGCCCTGTTGTGTCTAAGCTCTCATGTATCTCCCTGCTTAATCCCATAAACTTCCTCTTCCAAAAAACGGGCTAAGAATAGCTTTAGGGGTTTTTTTCCCTTGCAACTTGGAAGCTTATTTCTCTATCTAGTGCCACGAATGTTCGAGTAAAGGTATTCATCGCAAGACGGAGAATGGCCCCTGCTGAGCTGAAGTTTTTGTAAGTAGCACTCGACTCTCCCTTGCCTTCAACATCGGCCAAGTGTGATCTCTCCGCAGGGCCTCACCACAGCAGGATGGCCGTCACCGACAGGCAGCAGAAGCTGAGGGCTCAGTACTTCTTTGACTGCAGCTGCCCGGTGTGTCAGAAGGAGAAGCACAGAGCCACCATCGGGCCCCGGTGGGAGGCATTCTGTTGTGGCCACTGCGGAGCGCTCCTGCAGGTGAAGCTCTCTCCTCCCTTCCCCCTCTCCACATTTGCTGGAGCTGGTCCGTCATCCAGCCCGGAGGCCGTACATCTTCAGGAGAGGCTGAGAGCCACAGTGTCTTCCCCTTCCCCATCTTGCCCGCACATTGGTTACCTTTCCCCAGAACCACAGGAGAGGCTGGATCTAGGCCCCTGTGTCTTGCAGATAACAGAAAATCCCCCCTGAGCCAGTCTGGGGTTGGGGAAGACCTGAGAAGTTATTTGCCCAAGTACATCACTGAAAGGTCCCAGGACGAGGATATTTCGGCTAACGA
Organism: Enhydra lutris kenyoni; assembly: GCF_002288905.1. Lineage (NCBI taxonomy): Eukaryota > Metazoa > Chordata > Mammalia > Carnivora > Mustelidae > Enhydra > Enhydra lutris. Next base: position 1,664,152 of record NW_019154110.1, read on the forward strand.
CTTTTTTTTTTTTTTTTTTTTTCCAGTTTCTTCTCTTATTGGGGAACACACACACGGGATAATCAGAGATCCAGGGGCTCAGATAATGCCACCAAGACCCAATTTCTCTCTGCCTCCCTCAACTCTGCTTTCTTGATTAGCCCAAACAGACTTCCTCTGGTGGTGGCAAGATATCCAGCCTCACAGCCTCTGGCTTGGAAGGCTAGATGTGTGCTCCTCTAACAGCAGTCTGGGCAAAAATTTTATGGCATTTCATTTACCTGATACCCATGGCTGGTGGCAAATCAGACTCCCATCGTTTTCCTCCAGCCGTTTGGCCCAGAGGAATGGGTCAGATGCAAGCCACATGGCCACCCTCCCCAGCCACCAGGCACTGGCTATGGGAGGGTGGGAAAGGATCCTCAGGAGAAATCACGTTGCCATTGCCAAATGAAGGTCTAGACACTGGCATTTAAAAAACAGCAAATGGGGCACCTCGGTGGTGTGGCTGGTTGAGCGTCCAACTCTTTATTTCAGCCCAGGTCGAGATCTCAGGGTCCTGCGATCGAGCCCCAACGTGGGGCTCCATGCTGGGCATGGAACCTGCTTCAGATTCTCTTTCTCCCTCTCCCTTTGCCCCTCTGCCCCAAATTTAAAAATAAATAAATGAATAAATAAAAAATAGCCAAAGTCCACCTCAAAGATTTTCTCCTCTGCCGAGGAGATGGTGTTCTTTGGGGAGCCGTAAGTGTAATGTAGAGCTGGTCATGTTGTAAAGCGGAAGTTACAAACCTAAGGTCAGATGTGGGGAGGCCTCTCCTGGCATCTCTTCCTTTTGGTTTTCCTATGACTTGCTTTTTCTTTCTTTTTTTTTTTTAATATATATTTTTTTAAGATTTTACTTATTTGTCAGACAGAGAGCGAGTGCACACACACAAGCAGGGTGAGTGGCAGGCAGAAGGAGAGGCAGGCAGAGGGAGAAACCGCCACCCTGCTGAGCAAGAAGCTTGATGCAGGAATTGATCCCAGGACCCTGGGGTCATGACCTGGTCCAAAAGCGGGCGCTTAACTGACTGAGCCACCCGGGCGCCCCTATTTATTTATTTTAGAGAGAGAGAGAGAGAGAGAAAGAGCGCACTAGTGGGAGGGGCAGAGGGAAAGGGAGGGAGAATGCCCAGCAGACTCTGCACGGAGCATGGAGCCCAATGCAGGGCACCAAAGAGTTGGATGCTTAACTGAATTAGCCACCCAGGTGCCCCTGGCTTTTGTTTTTTTTTTTTTAATGGAAGTATCATTGGCACACGATGTCGCATTAATTTCAGGTGCATAACAGAGTGATTCAACGACTCTGTACTCTGATGGCTTCTTCATAATCACTGGAAATCTGTCTGTCATCCAAAGTTCTGGACCCAAACAGACCCAGGAGAGGGGTATAGAGACGGAAGGAAACTCTAACCTGTGCCAGTTTAATTTTGGTTGCAAAAATTAAATCTCAGGGAGGGATCACCTGCGCCTTTCATTAGAGTTGCTGCGTCAAACCCAACTGAGTCAGGCTTTGGTCGTGGTGTATTATTAGGGCATCTCTTTGCCCCATAGGGTTGAAAGCGGCAGAGTGACCCTCTAATGTAAAACACATGCAGTGTTGCTAACCGACGGGGGTACAGGAATAAAGACAAAACTGGCTTTCACAGGGAGGTGACGTTCTGAGCTGTGGCAGCACGTCCTGTATGGAATCGGTCAGCAGGGATCACCTCATCTCCCGGGTACAGGACCTTCAGCGGCAGGTTGGGGCGGCCCGGAAGCTTCTCGGAAACAGTCAACTAGGTGAGACTTGCTCCCTGCTTTGGTCCTCCAGCCCCTCCCTTTGTATTTATTCTGGGATCACTTTGGACTTGAGGATCTGCAGTGATGACTGAACAATTACATGTCATTATCCCTGTGCCAGCCACAAGATGGCTGCGCAAGCCAGTGGGACAGAGCCCGAACCGCCTGAGTTTGTGCTGTGTCCTTGAAAAGGGCCAGATGATTTAAGCTGTTGTTCTCTTGGGCAGCAGAGACCTAAGTTCAAGTACCCCATGATGACTAAAGGGTTATCTCTGACATCCGTGATCTTTGTGCAGTTCCAGAAGTTCGGTGCCATTTATTTTAATTCCAGGGCCTAATGGCCTAATTTCCTAGAGAGATTGCTCTGCTCTCCTCAGAGCCTCCTCTCTTCTAGGGAGCTGTGGAGCTTGCACCCAGATAGAAGCATCCTGCTGTTTTCAGAGAGGCTTGTGGAACTCCACATTATCCTTGCAAACTCTGCCTTAGAACTTTACATCCTAGAAATTTATTTACCCGACTTTGTGAAAGTTGACCTTAAACTTAGATATCTAAGTCGAGAGATATGATGATCGTAAGTGGAATCTTGCCACTTGAAGTTGGAAACCCAGGGTCCGTGTGGGGAGGCCTCACCTCACACCTATTCTGCTGAAAGAGAAACTGTGAGAGAACAACAGCTTTTTGGGAACAAACACTGTGGGTCTGTCACAACAAGGGGACAAAGTGGGGTTTCCGCATTTGGCCCAGCCAGTATGGAACTTAAGAGCTGGGTTCTCATTTCTAGGACTGGGTCTATGTAGTAACGAGGCCACCTTCCTTTGCTTTGATAGAGCAAGCCATTCAGCTGTTGTTGGGGTGCCGACACGATGCCGAGAGCTTCCTGTCACCAGAACACAGCATGGTAGGCGAAATGGAGGATGCCCTGGCCCAGGCCTACGCTGCCTTAGGTATGGCACGTGTCTGTCTTCATTTTCTGCTGCAAAGACCATGTGTGCCTCATGTGTTTGGTCCTGAGCCCAGTCTCATCTGGTTGGTCACCCCTCAGTCTTTGAGCTGAAGCTGTCCTCCCCTTCCACTGAGCTTTCCTCACCCTGAAAATGTGCATCCACAGTTGACTGTGGTTCTCTTCTGGAACCAGATTTCTCTTTTCTCTGCAGGGGACTGGCAGAAGTCAGCTGCCCATCTGCAGAAGAGTCTCCAAGTGGTTGAGGCTCAGCATGGGCCATCCAGTGTTGAAATGGGCCACGAGCTCTTCAAACTGGCCCAGCTCTTTTTCAATGGGTAAGTCTTTCTGTGGTTTCCTAATGCCCTCTGGGCCACACACTCATTAGGCTCTTCAGTGTTCCTTTTCTCCTGTGGTGCTGTTAAGCAAGTGGAAACTTCTCTATCTCCCCTTTAGGAAAACTCCTTTCCTTCAGTTTTGCTGATAAACTGGAAGCTCTAGAATTTCCTCCTGAGAGATACAGGGAAAGCTCTTAGCACTGAAGGGACATTCCTAAGGAGCAGTTGCCATATGGCCCCACCACCTGCATCCCGACGGCTCTCCTCAGCTTTCTGCTTCCTCAAGCCTCCCTCACGCCCTCGTTCTCAGCACTTTCAACTCCAGGGGCCTTTCCTTCCCCCATCCTGTTCCTCTTAAAGCAGTTGTTTTCAACCAGGAGTAATTTTGCCCCCAGGGGACATTTGGCAATGTCTGGAGACATTTTGGGTTGTCATATCAAGGGCGGAGGCCAGAGATGCTGTTAAACATCCTGCAATGCACAGGACAGCCCCCCACAGCTAACAGTTATCCGGCCCAAAATATCAGTAGTGTCAAGGCAGAGAAACCCTGCTTTGAAGGTTTAAAGGAAAGAACAGTCTATGCAGATGTCATCCATTTTTGCCACTGAGATCATGGGGAGGCCCTATTTCTAGATGCAGCACTTCCTTCCAGCCTTGATAAAGCTGCCATTGGTGCACTTGAGGGTGAGGCAATGTTTGAAGCTCGATTCTAAGATCATAAATGATCTGTGGGCCTGACACCTGAGACGCAGAGGTCTCCCATTGGGTCAAGAGAACAGGGCTGCAGTCAGGTCTGGGGTGGGCTTGGTTACCTGAAGGTGAAGACTCCTGAGTAAACCCTGGGATGAATCCCTGATGGAACCCTTTGAGATTTGCCTGTTTCTCAGGACCTTCGAATCTTCATGCTTTCAAATCTCATCACTTTGTTTTCAAACTCTACCTTGCAGTGTGCTTATGAAAGTCTCTCCCCTACCCTTCTAGATTATGAGATCCTTGAAGACAAACTGATCTTCGACGACTTCACAGGGTGGGGGTAGGCCCTTGATTAATGTTTGCTTGACTGAATGAGTGGATTCACTCCTTTTACCTCCTTCGGTTCAGGTTTGCGATCCCAGAAGCACTGAACACAATTGAGAGGGCCGAAAAGGTTCTGCTGGTGCACTATGGCCCTTGCAGTGACGAGATCCAGGAGCTACAGAAGATGAAATCTTGCTTATTGGACTCGCCACCCATCTAACTGGGGTCTTCAGTGTAGGATCCCAAGGTTTTCTTCACATAGTTAACTACCCTCCCGTAAAAACTCCCAGTTTCCAGAAAAGATGTAAAACTAGTGTCTGGAGAGCCTAAGCCCTTTAAAGGGATTTTAGCTGATCTGCAGCCATCTGGATGTTAGCCTGGGCTTTTGGCGAGACTCCACCTCACTAAATGATGATCGTCTGTTTCCCTGGAACATTCCTGTGGTTTCTAGTAGTAATGAAATGTTACGTACCACTCCAGTGGGCACTTATGCTCTTAGTAGTTGTGTTGTAATTGCAAAATAATTATTAAGCAAGAAATCACTGAGGCTCCTTACTTCCAGAGACACCATTTTGTGTGTGGTAGCTAGCTTTCTCGAATCCTTTGTTAAAACTAGTACGGTGTAAATTGTGAGTAGAGAAAGAAGTATGGGGCCACTTTATTGTTAGGCAGTCTCTTCCTGGGATGGCAACTCTAAATTTGTCTCCTACCAGTTTTCCAGTCTTTATTATCTGCCTCTCCTTCTGTACCCTTGGCCGACCTCCTGACCAAACACTAATACAATCAAGCTTATGATAATGACATGGGGGCCTCCTTTCTCCTGAAAAGAGACTCCCTTCTGCCGGACCTCCTCAGGCTGGGAAGGGAAATCCAGCTGCAGGAGTCCTGAGCCACTTGGGGGTGTCTTCAGAAGGTGCCCCAGAGCACTGGCATTGCTGCTTATGGTTTCAGACTCGAGCAACAGAAGGGAGAGGTGATAGCTCTTTTCTGCCTGGATGTGTAGAGCAGTAGTCTAGACTTCCGTCCCGGCCAGAAGGCTGGGAGACACACTGTTTTGAACCCAGGTTGCTGTGTCACGGTCTGGGACCAAGTGGGTCCAGTGAGTTAGTGGAAAGGAACATCAGGTCCACGGTGCTTTGAGAGCTTGACAACCCCCCCCCAGTCTGCCCAGGAAGTCCCCGCTGCTAGCCTCAGCCTTACAGTCAGGAAATGAATAGCCTCAAGATGTCTGGCAGGGGCTTTTCAGGAAACTTGAGTGTTTAGAACACAGCTTACATTCAAACATGTGAATGAAGGTCAGGCAGAAGCTCATTTAATTCTTCTTTCTACTCATTCCCTGTGGCAAGGTGCAGTGGCCAGTGAGATTTTTTTTTTTCGTGGAGATAAATTTTTCTTCTTGAAAATTTAGTCCTGAGGACAGTTCTATATTCTGTCCCAAACACTTGTCGTGTTTCGTGTTCCTAAAAAAAGGTCGTGTTGTAGTCTGTAAAATAGGCATGCTCCCCTAAAATGAATGTGTTTAGAATTTTCAGATGTCACATTCCCATTTTAGGTGTACTTGGGAGCTTTCCTTAAATGCTTTATGAAACATTTCCTTAAGTTACAACTTACCTCTCCTATCTGCCCATGTGTTAGCTTGTGTTGTCAGGTGACATTAGCTTGACTAGGGGGATAGCTGTGCTTGCATGAAAAGCTAAAGTTTTGGGGCGCCTGGGTGACTAGCCGGTTGAGCGTCTGCCTTCGGCTCAGGTCACGATCCCGGGGTTAGGATCGAGCCCGGCGTCTGGCTTCCTGCTTGCCGGGGAGCCTGCTTCACCCTCTCCCTCTGCCTGCCGCTCCCTCTGCTTGTGCTCTTTCTGTCAAATGAATAAGTGAAAGCTTAAAATAAATAAGTAAAAATAAAAGCTAAAGTTCTGGGGGGCATTTGGGGTGGTGCAGTCGGTTTAACAGCCGACTCTTGGTTTCGGCTTAGGACGTGGTCTCTGGGTCGTGAGATCAGGCCCCGAGTCAGGCTTCACGCTCAGCCTGACGTCTGCTTGAGATTCTGTCTCTCCCTCTGCCCCTCCTACTCGTGCTCTGTCTCTCTCTAAAATAAAATAAATAAATCATAAAAAAAAAATACCCTAAGGTTTGATTTATTTAAGAGCATACCCCACTGATTGTGGGGGCAGGAGATGCCCCCTCGGAGATTAGTGGCCCTACTGCATAAACACTTCCACAGCAGAGACTCTGGCCCTGCATTATACCGTGACGATAACTACAAGCTCTTTGAAGTGGTGACTTTCTGCAGAGTTTAGAGAGAGACCCAGGCTATAAGTATAGGACCAGCAAATCTCGAAAGGGCTATTTATCTTCATATTAAACTTAACAGAGCTCAAAACAGGAGGAGGAACAGGACAACAAAGGTTAAGGATAAAGCACTTTATTGCAAAGTATACACTGAAACAACATGGGGGCAGGCTTCCTGTCATATGTAATCTGCCATCCCTTGAGGGTTTTGTTCCTCCAGGGTATTTGAATGTGAAACTGCACCGTTAAATGCCCCTGGGGTCCAGAATTTTGCCTATGAAGAGAAGGGCCCCCGTGTCTGTGTCTCTCAGTACAAAGATGAAAGGTTGGTTAAGGTGATAGTCCAGGGGAAAGGTGAGGTGGGCAGGCTGGAGTCCTGGGCTGGGTGCGGTGCCTGCCCCATCCTCGTTCCACTCGAAGCCAGATCGATGTTCCACTTGGGTAAGTTTAATAGGTTTGCCTGTGATCTTGCTAAAGTCGGGCGAATCAAACAAGGATTGCAGTTCTGCAGAAATTGAGAGAGTTCCATTAAAACGCAGCCTTCACCCAGCACCCTGCACAAGAGTAGAGTCCTGGTTCTTAAATCCTGATTCTCAAGGAGGCAGGCAAGCTGGGAGTAGAACCCCACTTTGGACCTTCAGTGAGGTCTATAGACCTCTAGGCTGGGTAGGGTTCAAGTGACTTGCCCAAGAGCACTCAAAAACCAGCTCAACAGACGTGTCTTTTGAGAGGCAGTGTTCTGTTGCGAGATGTAGGCTTCTGGGACTAAGGAATGCGTCTGATAAGGGCAGTTCATGCCTCCCCTCCAGTGCTAGTAGAATTAAGGAATCGTCCATGGCCTCCCCACAAAGCCACAGAGCCCTTGAGTGCTGCTTAGCAAGGCGGAAAGCTCAAAAAGCTCAACCCCACCCACCCCAAGAGCAGAGTGGCCTGGCGGACATACTCATCTCCTGCAGGGACTTAGTGACTTCGCCTTCGTAACTCAGCTTCAGCTTGGGGATGGTCAGGACTGCCTGAATAGTCTTCAGTTCTCGGTCTATGTCATGAATGAACTCAGAGGTGAGGCTCTCTTCTATCATGGTCAAGTTCTGGGTTACTTTCAGAGGCAGGAAGAAGATGATACTCATGCTGCCAGTCAGGGGCAGCTGGGCAATCTGAAACCGCAGGGAGGGAGCACATGGGTTAGTTCCTTGGAGCCCAAGAGCCCAGGCCTAGACACACACACTCCAAGCTGCCTTCTCCTCTCCTGCTGTGGGGTTCCCTGGCCGTGATTTCCCCAGCCCCTAATCTCTTTAACGACTGTCCCTCTTGGCCATTGCCTTCCGGCTACAAGATGTTTACTGAAGTTCCTTCAAAAAAACGTAGGCTGTTGTCTTTTCTTACCTCAGCCTAATACCGACTGAAGTTATGCACTGAAAGAATTTTCTCCCAAAGATTGTCTGCCAGTAGTTACTGATCAGCTGTTATTTACAGAGCCCTGGACTAGAACTGGGGATGCTGAGCACAGGAACACAGAAGCAGTAATAAAATGGGTCTTTGGGGGCACCTGGATGGCTCAGTCGTTTAAACGTCTGCCTTTGGCTCAGGTCACAATCCCAGGGTCCTGGGATTGAGTCCCGTGTCGGGCTCCCTGCTCAGCAGAGCGCCTGCTTCTCCTTTTCCCACTCCCCCTGCTCATAGTCTCTCTCTCTCTCTCTCTCTCTCTATCAACAATAAATAAAATCTTAAAAAAAAAACATAAAATGGGGGGACGCCTGGGTGGCTCAGTTTGTTGGACGACTGCTTTCGGCTCAGGTCATGATCCCGGAGTCCCGGGATCGAGTCCCACATCGGGCTCCCAGCTCCACGGGGAGTCTGCTTCTCTCTCTGACCTTCTCCTCGCTCACACTCTCTCTCACTGCCTCTCTCCCAAATAAATAAATAAAATCTTAAAAAAAATAAAATAAAATGGGTCTTTGGAGCAGAGGTTCTTAACCTTAGGTCCGTGGGACAGACAACATCAGGAGTCTTAGCCCCTGAACCCACATACAGAAATGCATGTGTGCACACATGACATTTCTCTCAAGTGTTTTAGGCGTTTTGTCAGATTCCCAAAGAAAAAGATTTAAGAACTACCAACTTAGAATTAAAAGATGTCAGGTTTGTGGAAAAACTTAGAATGCCAGCCATTTAGGGTGTGTGACCATTTTTTTTTTAATTTGGCTTTGAATTCTAGAAATAAAAGTTCCTCCCAAAGAAAGAAAAAAAGGAGAGGCAGAGAAAGAAGGGGGAAAAGACAAGAAAACACCAGCATGTGATTTGCCCAGTCTTGGCCCATTTCACATTATCTGTTAATCCTTACAGCAAACCCTAGGAGGATGAGTTTCGAGACCCATCCTTCATTTTAAGAAGAAAGGCTCAGAAAAGCTATTGACTTGCTGAAAGCTACACAGCAGGCAGAATTTAGACAGCTGTCCCATCTCAAAAGTCAGCCTGTTTCACTATATGCCATCCTGCCTGTCTCTGTCCTCCCCTCTGCCCACCACTCATCCAGCCCCTACACACCTTGCAGTTGAGATCAGAGTCCAAGCCATAGCGTAAGATGGCCTTAGGGTCTGACATCATGGGGACTCTCACAGTCCTCTCCTCATCCAAGTGGAAATCCTGAAGGGAAGTCTTTCTGGAGTCAAACTTTGTTACCCACTGCCCTGAAATGAAACAAATGGGAGTGCCCTGAGCCCCAGGAGACCAGACAGGCATTGGGACTGGGGCTGGGAGACCAAAACCTATGGTTGAAAGGCGCCTGCCTAAAGGAATCTTAGAGGCCCCGACACATCAGGGAACAGCTCTGTCTGAGAACGTGTGGGCCGGACTACGATATGTCAAGGATCTGAATAGCTTCCATATAGAGACTCGGGAGGAATTACTGATTTGACCCTATGGACCATACAAGTTCTGTGATGGCCTGGGAGAAAAGTCAGCTGGTATCTCCTCTCGCAGTGAGGTGTCTGGAGGACAGGATCAGAGGAGATCAGGCTGCAAGGGACTCCGACATCACCCCTCTGGAAAATCACTGAAGCCCAGAGGGGCAGAGGCACTGGCAGGTGTTCAAACAGTGAGGCGGTAACCAAGCTCCCTACGGTTCAAGTTGACTTTTAATATGCTGGCCTATAATGGCTTCTCTCACTTTCTGGAGATCAGTGCTTCAAGTAGGGCCTCTCTCAAGGTCAGGGTCCCACTAGCTACTGCCTGATAGACAGAAGTTACAGAAAAGCATTTCAAGGAGAGGTTGCCCCAAATCCCACCCACGTCTTCTCTGATTGGGGCCAGCCTCACACGGCCTGTGGAGGAGTCTCAGGCACATCACTACGGCAGCATGCTATGAGAGAACTAACGGTTTGTTGAATACTTGTGCCCTGGGCACAGGGCTTCGGCTGGTGTGAAGACACGAGGCAATGTAGACAGCCTCTGAAGTAAGTGCGTCATCCTGTGTCAGAGGTGAGGCCTGTGCAGGGCTTAATGCCGGGGAAGGCCCAGCTGGGCTTTGACCCTCATCTGACTCCAGCACGAATCTCACAGTGCCCACCCCCAAACAGGCCCCCGAGGGCTAGCACTTTCTTCTCCCTTCTAGGCTTTGTGCACGGTCTCTTAACACTTTGTAGACACACACCGCAGGTTTGCCTGGGCCCAGAAGACAAGAACAGAGCCTTCAGGCAGGTGCTTTCCCCAGGTCATCCTCTGGCTTCGCCTCTCGGTTCCTGCTGAGCTCCGTCTCTGACGTCCCCCCTTCCCCAGCCCCTCTGACACCTCCCCTCCACCCTTGGCCAAAAGAGAAGTGGAGCCCTCACCCTTGAAGTGAGCCACACCGAGGAGGAGAATGCTGACTCCACTGGGTATTTCCTGGGTGGACCTAGCGATTTTCCCTTTCATCTGGGCCTGCACCCAGTTGTTAACCTCCTGAAGGTCCAAGCGAGGGTTGCCGGTCAGGATTCTGGGCCTGGTGCCATAGGACTTCTCCAGCGGTGTGACAAAGCTGGATTTTATCCGCAGCTCTGGGAAGAGATGGAGTAGGGTTAAGTGTGCTCTGAGCTCCCAACCAGCATCTGCTCTGGGAGAGCGCGCCAGGCTGAGGTTCTGGTTTACCACTCAGCAGGCCCTGACTTCCTGCCTAGTGACTTCCCGTGACTTGCCCAGACTCCCAGCCAGCTTCCCCAGGCGCTGGGCAGAGAACAACAAATTTCAGTCATTGCTGTTTCTCTTCAGGTTACCACACTCCCTGGGCCCTCCCACCATCTCTCTCAGTCTGCTTCCTCTTTCCGATCCCTTTTGAGCTCACGGGGCCTCTTCCTGCCCACCAGCACCAGGCCCAGCCTGGGCAGATGGTGATCTAGTGTTTAGAAAGAAATGCCCTGGGTGCCTGGGTGGCTCAGTTGATTAAGCAACTGCCTTTGGCTCAGGTCATGATCCTGGAGTCCCGGGATAGAGTTCTGCATCAGGCTCCCTGCTCAGCGGGAAGTCTGCTTCTTCCTCTGACCCTTCCCTCTCTCATCCTCTCTCTCTCAAATAAATAAATAAAATCTTAAAAAAAAAAAAAAAAAAAAAGAAGAAGAAGAAAAGAAAGAAACCGCCCACCACCAGAGGAGCATAGAGCCCCAAATTCCTCCAGCATCCCGGGCTAGCAAGGTGACCCACTCCTTTCAAAGATGATCCGGGAAGCACTCTTGAAGTTCTTCTCGGGGGCAGTGATGGCAGCAAGGAGCTCCTTATAGGTGCCATGGATGTCCGGGTTGCTGATCAGGTCGTAGTAGAGGGCCCGGTGGATGGTGGATTCTGTCCGCTGTTCCGCTCCTGCCAGAGACCGGGGTGGGAGCCTTAATACCTGGCCACCAGGGCCCAGGTCAGGCCAGCTCCTGGGGTGGGACACCACGCTCTTGGTCTTCCACTGTTCATACTGGTGGCATTCTTGCTGGGCAAGAAATTTGAAGGCAGTGGAAGAAAAGATTTTCCTCCAGCAGGTGAAGGCCATCAGGCCTAGAGAGAGCAACAAGGGCTGGAGGGAGGGTTCAAGCCCCCGAGCTTCTCTGGCCACAGCCCTTACCAGAAAGTTTGGTGGTCACCTGCTCATGACTCTCCCCGCCCCGCCCCCCCCCCACAGCCGGGAACTCAGCTGTGAGCGAGTAAAGGCAAGGACCACCCCCACTTGTAGGCGGTTGTATCCCCAGGACCTAGCCAAATGGCTGGCACGCAGAAGCTTGTGTTAAGGATGGAGTGTCAAAGTCATCCCGTCATCAGTAAGTGTTCGTGAGGCCATGTCTCCAAGTCAGCAGTGCTCTGCACCCTCTGCAGAGCTGGGGTGGGGGGTTGTAGGTACACGCAAAGGGACCCCAGTGGGCCGCTCTCTCACCACCTCTCTGCAGGGGCCACAGGCCGATCCAGGCACCCGAGGCTGTCCCCATCTGAGAACTCACCCAGCGAGAGTGCGGAGAGAGCGGTAGCCACACTGAGTGGGGATAGCAGCACGTTGGCAGCTGGGCTGAGGCTGGACCTCACGCGGTACAGGTCATACCCAAAGTTGGAGATGGCCGCTGCTAGCTTATTCACAGGGACCTTGAAGAAGGGGTCCTCCTCTTCCACGGGCACCCCTGTGGTGTCGGGGTCTGGGGAGTCCTGGATTTGAGTACAAGGGCCATCAGAGATGAGCTGTGTGTGATGGGAACCCTCGTTGCTTTGAGTGGGATTGTCCTTCTGGCCCCTTAGAGACGTCCTGGCTGAGTACCCTACATGTAGCCTGATGTTAGAAGGAGAGTGTGATCCTGGATCCTGCCGGAGTTCTTGGCTGGGGACAGGCAGTCCCACATAGAAATTAGCTGACCAGGGGCGCCTGGGTGGCTCAGTGGGTTGGGCCGCTGCCTTCGGCTCGGGTCATGATCTCAGAGTCCTGGGATCGAGCCCCGCATCGGGCTCTCTGCTCGGCGGGCAATACTAGTTAATAAGATTTTGGGGTATCTGGGTGGCTCAAATAGTTAAGCATCTGCCTTCGGCTCAGGTCATGATCCCGAGGTCCTGAGATAGAGCCTCGCATTGGGCTCCCTGCTCGGCAGGAAGCCTGCTTCTCCCTCTCCTTCTACAGCTCTCCCTGCTTGCGCTCTTGCTCTCTTTGTCAAATAAATAAGTAAAAACTAAAAAACAAAAAGATTTTATTACTTTATTTTTAAAGATTTTATTTATTTATTTGAGAGAGAGCTAGAGAGAAAGAGCACAAGGAGGGGGAGAGACAGAAGGAGAGGGAGAAGCAAACTTTCAGCTGAGCAAGGAGCTCACAGAGGGGGCTTGATCCCAAGACCTTAGGATCATGACCTGAGCCCAAGGCAGACGCTTAACCATCTGAGCCACCCAGGTGCCCTTCTATTTATTTTTGAATAGGAAATGTATTTACATAGTTCGAATTCAAGAAGTAGAGAGTATATTTATAATGTAGTCTATTTATTCTGTTCCAATCGCCACCTGTTTACCCAACACCAGAAGCTAACCTGGTTAAATGTATCTTTCCAGGGGCACCTGGGTGGCTCAGTTGGTTAAACTGCTCTGACTCTTGATCTCAGCTCAGGTCATGATCTCAGAGTCCTGATTTCAGGGTCTTAGGATGAAGCCCCACCTCAGGCTCCTCACTCAATGCTCAGCAAGGAGTCTGCTGCATTCTCTCCCTTTGTACCTCCCCCAGCTCACATGTGCTCTCTCTCTCTCTCAAGGAAATAAATAAATCTTTTTTTTTTTTAATGTATCTTTCCAGAGATACTTTGGCATATAAAAATGAATACAAATACTCTTATTCCTGTGCACACACACTTTTTATATAAATAACATTGTTATTGAAACACTGTGTTATATAAACATTCAGCCCCATGCTTTTTTCACTTAATAGTATCTTGAAGATCATTCTACATCAGTACATGAAGAGTGTCCTTATTCTTTTCTTGATAGCTACATGATTTTCCATAATATGGATGTATAGTTTATTTAACCAGTGTCTTGTAGATCTGTACATAATTGATCTAAGTTGTTTCCTATCTTTTGCTATTCCAAACAACCTAGTGTTGAGAAACTTTGCATATGTTATTTTGTACATATCTTTAGGGTAAAGGCTTCTATCTGTAGGATAAATTCAAGAAGAATTGCTGGTGTAATGGAGATATAAATGATACGGATGGATGTGAAAGATACATACATATTGCTAACTTGCCCTTCCTAATCTTGAAACCAACTTATACTCCCACTGGCAACATAACAGAATGCCCATTTTCCCACTCCTTTGACAACTCAGTGCACTATCAATTTTATTTATCTCTGCCAGTCTGATAGGTAAAAAATAGGGATTTTTCTCAATTTATCAGATGAAAACTTTTTTATTGTGGTAAAATACACACTACACACAATGTTCCATTTTAACCATTTTTAAGTATATATAATGCAGTGGCATTAATAAGCACATTCACAGTGTTGTGCAGCCATCATCATTATACATTTCCAGAACATTCTCACCAACTCAAACAAGCAATCACTCTCCATACCTCCCTTCCCCCTCACCTCAGGCAACCTCTGTTCTACTTTCTGTCTCTATGATACTGCCAATTCCAGGCACCTCATGCAAGTGAAATCATACAATACTGGTTCTTGTGTTTCTGGCTTATTTCCCTTAGCATAATCATTTCAAAATCCAGTAGAGTTTTAATTTGCATTTTGCTGATTAGGAATGAAGTTGAGGATTTTTTCATATGTTTACGAGCCATTTATATTTCCCATTAGAACTCTCTGTTCCTATTATTTGCATATTTTCCTATTGAATTATTGGTCATCATCTTACGGATCTGTAGGAACTAATTATAAAGTAAAGAAATGAGCCCTTTGCCTGTGATAGGAGTTGCAGATATTTTTTCCAGTTCCATGTTTGCCTTTTGAGATTGCTTTTATTGGTTTTTGCTGTAAAGAAATGTTTTATATAGTCAAATTTATTAACCTCTTATAAAACTTCTGGGTTTTGTATCATAGTTAGAAAGGGATTCCTCACTTCAATATCGCTTTAGGTTATTCCCATAGTTTCTAATAGTGCTCCGCGAGTTTCATTTTTTACATTAAGATTTTGATCCATTTAGAATTTATCCTAATGAAAGGTTTATCATAGAGAGCCAGCTTTGTCTTCAGTGGCTACCTTGTGGTCACAATAATTTTACTGAGTAATCTCTATCTTTTCTTCAGTGGTTTGAGATGCTGCCTTTATGATAATTATTAATCCTTGCCAGTTTGGTGGTAGAAAAAAAATGAAACATTGTGTGCTTTCGTTTTCATATATTTTGTGATCCACAAATGAATTAACTGTTTTCTAAGAAATAAGTATCATTAGTGTTTCTTCTTCTGTGAATTTCTATTTGTGCCACTCACCCTTTGTTATGTGCAGGATTGTGCTTGCAATATTTTCCTCCATTTTCATTTACCTTCAGTATTGTTTGTGGCTGAAGCTCTGTCTGATGCTGCTGTCTTCAAAGTGCTTTGAATATTTATTTCCTCATTTGATCTTCACGGCTTAGCTCTAAGGTAGTTAAAAATGAAGCCAAAGCACAAAGAGATCCACTAACTTTACCAATTTCCTATCATCTTTCATAGTATAGCCCTTATTATCTGAAAAAAAAAGTTTATTTTTTTTTTTGAAGATTTTATTTATTTGTTTGTCAGAGAGAGAGAGTGTGTGTGCAAACACAAACAGGGAAGCAGCAGAGGGAGAGGAGAAGCAGACTCCCCACTGAGCAGGACACGGGGCTTGATCCCAGGACCCTGGGATCATGACCTGACTTGAAGACAGACACTTAACTGACTAAACCACCCAGGTATCCCCCCAAGAAACACTTTAAAGATGCTAGTTTTTGGTGTGCCTGGCTGGCTCAGTAGGTGGAGCATATGACTCTTGATCTTGGGGTTATGAGTTCTGGCTCCACGTTGGGTATAGAAATTATTTTTAAAAATGCTAGTTTCCTTTGATGTCTTTAACTGGTTCATTGTTTTGCAGGGAATATCCCATGCGAGGCCTCACACTGCGGACATTTCACTGTGTTATGCCAATCGCTCTGCAGCCCTCTTCTACATGGATGAGTATGAAGTGAGTATCGGGGTGCCTGGTGTGATTGGAAACGATTGGTAGGAGGTTCACTAGAAGACTAGGCCTTCAGCTCTGCTCCTACCTTAGAGCACTAAAACTGGCCCCTGCTGTGAACTGGTCAAGTTGGAAGAAAATTGGTATCCTCCCAAATTTGTTCTGATGCATTTTTTCTTTCTCCTGATTCGTTTTACCTATCACAGGTGATCATGTGGGGTGGTATTGGTTGACAGGAGTCCTGGCACATGGCACGGGGCCAGGGACTATATATATCCAGTGGGTCAGCAGTTCTCAGTGTCAAGATGAGCTGTGAGATGTGTTGCTAATAATACTTCAGGTTCCAAGGGTTTGCAAACTATTTACTTATTTGTTTCTTAATAAGTGAAGCATGTTCAGGGTTATCCCTGAGGTAATATGGTTCACCCTCCATACACATTTTGAATGGGCAACTAGAAGTTACGCCGCAATGCCTGTGTATGCCTCTGAGGGAGTGGGCTTGATAGGAGTGGCTTTTTTCTCATTCCCCAATTGGCGGCTAAAGCCAAGCTCTCAAATGTCATTTCGGTAACATCCATTTTGGAATGCCCCAGAAATTTTTAAAATATGCCCTGGAGTTAAGAACTAGTTGAATAATCACAAGTTGACACTTACTGCCCTTTGAACTGAAAGAGACAAGCAAGTGGGGCGCCTGGGTGGCTCAGTCAGTTGAGTGTGTCTTGACTCTTGATTTCAGCTCAGGTCATGATCTCAGGATCCTAAGATCGAGCTCCACATCAGGCTCCGTGCTGGGGCGTCGAGCCTGCTTAAGATTCTCTCTCTCCCTCTCCCTTTGCCCCTCTCTGCCACTCTTGCCATCTCTCTCTCTGTCTCTCTCTCCAAAATGAAATAAAATAAAAGAGGCGAGCAAGAATTTAACTCTAGGCCCTAAGCAGGAAAGTCCTAGGCAATTGAGGACAATAATTGGAAGAACTTGTGAACTATGTAACCCTTTATAACCTCTCTACATTGGTTATTTTTATTTCCCTTCTTGTAGCAGCAGTTACCATATATTGAACACATGCGCTCTTTTCAGCACTTTAGGTATATTACCTTATTTCATCCTTAAAACAACCCTGTGAGGTATCTGTGTTTTTCAGATGAGAACACTAAGATATTGAGAAATTAAGTTGCTTGCACAAGGTCATATAGCTAGTAAGAAACAATCAGGAGTGGATTGCAGATCTGTCTGGCTTCTAAGCCTACTCCTTTAATCACTACAGTTCTTCTGTCTGTAAGACTTTCTTTCGCTCTCAAAACAGGAATATTTAATAAGACAAATTCAATATCCTTGGCAAGTATGACTTAATTTCTTAAAAGATCACACAGCAGAATATGATCTAAAGAAATAAGCAAGCATGTAGTTAGAGTCGCTCCATTTTTAATCATCTTTAACTTTCCTGTAGATTTTTGTTAAGATTTTCAGTAGACATTGAAGAGTCAGGTCCAAGGGGTTCATGGGGGATTTCCTTTCTATTTTCAGATGTGTCTTAAAGATATCACGAGGGCACAGATGCATGGGTATCCAGAAAGTTTGCAACCCAAGGTGACATTGCGAAAGGTCGAGTGTCTGGTGACCCTGGGGAGACTACAGGAGGCAGGCCAGACCATCAGGGATCTTGAAAGTAACTTTGCTGCCAAACCAACCGTAGCAGCTGCCCAGTTTCAAATTCTGCAGCGAAACCTGTGTCGTCTGAAAATGAAAGTACAAGAAAGGGAGAGGCTCACAGCAACCTTCCCAACAACTCTAACAAAAATCTTTGAGGATATGGACCTAAGGGAGGTGAATGAACAGATTCCTTGTGCCTCGTCCTCTGTCAGCCTGTGCATGGACCCTTTACGAGGCCGCTATCTGATTGCCACAGAAGATATTCTCCCTGGAGAGCTCTTGGTGAAGGAGGATGCTTTCGTGAGTGTCCTTAACCCGGGAGAAAGGCCCCCACTACATCAAGGCCTAGCAAGCAAGTGGGATACCAGAATCACCAATGGGGACCTCTACTGTCACCGATGTTTGACGCACACTCTGGCCATGGTTCCCTGTGATGGTTGCAGCTATGCCAAGTACTGCAGCCACGAATGTATGCAGCAGGCCTGGGGTCTCTACCATAACAGAGAGTGTCCTCTCGGGGGGCTGCTGCTCACACTGGGTATCTTCTGCCACGTCGCGCTAAGGGCGACTCTTTTAGCTAGATTCGAGGGTGCCAGCAAAGTCATAAGGAAGCTTAGCGGTGAGATTAGTAACAAGGACATGTGCTCACCTGACAGCGAGACTCCAGTACACACACTCCGTTCTGACCTGGGAGGGGAGAGTGAGGAGAATGGCAACATAGTTCAGACCCCAGTTCCAGGCTGTGATGTCAACGGCAAATACGAAAATAACTACAATGCTGTCTTCCACCTCTTGCCCCATACTGAGCACCATAGCCCAGAATACAAATTCCTCTGTGCCCTCAGTGTGTCGGCGCTCTGCAGGCAGCTGGAAGCAGCCAGCTCCTCGAAGCCAGACGCCGCAGCGCCTCCTATCTTGTGTTCCGAGTTGAGTACCTGGGGAGTGGCCATGTTGAAGCACATGTTACAGCTACAGTGCAATGCTCAGGCCATAACTACCATTCAGCAGACAGGTAAGAGGGGAGCTTTGTTTGCCTTACTCTGTTGTTCTTGATGTTGCTCACGTCTGGGAGGAAAGAACTGTGAACGAAAACAGTAGTGGTGGTCTAATGGGAAAACACGGCTAACTGTCCTGTGTTGCCATGATTGCCCCATTGAGAAGCTGTGTGACCCGAACTCTTTGAGCCCACTCTGCCTCGGTTGTCTCGTCTCAGCAACAGGTAGTTTAATCCCACCTAACTTTACTGAGTTGTGATGATGAGGTGTTTGTTTACAAATACACTTGAAAATTAAAAACCCTGTTACGGAGGGATTTTTATTGTGACGGAGAACTAAAATCATAAGACTGCAGAAAGAAGAGAGGTCCATGGGGCGCCTGAGTGGCTCAGTACGTTAACCATCTGTTCAGCTCAGGTCATGATCCCAGGGTCCTGGGACTGAGCCCTACATAGGGCTCTCTGCTCAGCGGACAGTCTGCTTCTCTCACTCTCTCTCTCAAATAAATGAATAAATAAAATTTTTTTTAATCTTAAAAAAAGAAGTGTCTGCCGTTGAGTTAAGGTATCAAAATCTTATTCATGTGACTCAGCTACTCTGTCTCTTCTCTTTCCAGCTGACAGATTTCTTCTGTCCTTCTGTTTTAAATTTCCAAGAGAGTAATCTGGCCAAGCATAGCTTTTCACACAGTATTGAACGGTTGGCCAGCCTGTTTGGGCTGTCCTTTGGCCAGGGGCCAACAATCTAGGGCCCGTCTCTAGACACAGACCAGCCTAGACCTGCTTGCCTAAACCAGGTCCTACAGACAAGGCTATTTAAGCTAGATGGAGAGGTTGAATGTGGCCAGCATCATGAGTGACACTGTACCAACAACAGATACTATAGAAAAGAAACAGTGTTTCTGGTACTTCTATTGTGGGATCTCCATTTTAGCAGATAATGTCTTTCAGTTCAATTAGGTCATTATACCTTTCTCAAATTTCTAATTAACTCTACTGAGGGGAAAAATTGGATATTACCTAAACCTAAGATTTATAGACAGACTGATGTAAATGTGGCTTTAGGAAGCTATGCATGCTTAGCTCTTTTGATCTTCTCACATTAGGTAATCTAGAATTTCATCAACCTTTTATATGTATGTTTTTATCTTTAATTTTAATGCAGCTGCCAAGTTATAGGGTGTGTAGGCGTTTCACAAGAAGTGTTTTGGAGGAAGACTGTCTTCCCCATCCTGAAGCACATGGAACACCCCCAGAATAGCCCTGGCTTCATCCTATAATGCTAGGAAATCCCATTGCAAGCCAGTCTCCATTCTCTCCTCTGCTTCCATTGGCTTCTCTGAGCCATTGCTACCTTCTAAACTACATCTGTTGGGTGTTTTTCCGGAATTATGTTTTCCCTTGGGTACATTCACTGGCATTTAAAAAAATTTCTTTTTCATATATTTTTGTTTTTGTGAATATAAAAAAAAAAAAAACCAGTATATGGGGCTTCCAGATTATAGTGGCAGAAAATTACCGACTCCTGATTATTGTGTCTTGCCTCTAAAGTACTTAATAGAACATACAAAAAAGATACAAATGCCAGGAGCTCTGAAAACTATAGAAACTACTGTCCAGGTAAACAATAGCAGGCTAAACAATAGCAGGCTGAATCCCTGTGGCAGAAGGGCCAAGCCATGGACACCAAAGGAGACTTCCATCTGCTTTCCTCCAGTGGCCTGTCCGTAACTGTCAAAGAATCTTAGCCTAAATGTTTTTGCTCTGTGTGCATGACATATCATTATAGTCAGGTTTTTATTTGCATAGCAAGTTTCGGGTAAAATTTTTCCCAAATTGTTGAGAATAAACTTTTGGATAGTAAATGTATGTATAGGCAGGAATACCTGTATGTTCTGTGGCTAATAAGGATGAGGGAAATAGATTCATAGCATGATACGGGCTACCTGGAGTGATGGAAAGAGGATTGGAGACTTTGGCTTTACCTGTCAGGCTCTATATTTTATGTACAATTTATTCCTTATATTTTAAAAATATATATAAAGAGGGACACCTGGGTGACTCAGTCAGTTAAGCATCTAACTCTATACCGGCTCAGGTAATGATCTCAGGGTTGTGAGATCGACCCCCAGGTTGAACTCCCTGCTCAGCACAAGTCTGATTGAAAGTCTCTCTCTCTCCCCCCACCTCTGCCCTCCCTGCCCCACTAGTGTGCATGCTCTCTCTCTGGCTCGTTCTCAAAATAAATAAGTAAGTGAAATCTTTAAAATAAATAACTGGGGGTACCTGGGTGGCTCAGTCATTGAGCATCTGCCCAGCCACACCAGGAGCCTGCTTCTCCCTCTCCCTCTGCCTGCTGCTCCCCCTGCTTGTGCTCTCTGCCAAGACTCTCTCTCTCTGCCAAATAAATAAAATCTTTTTTAAAAAAATAGATAAGTGTACTCTTAAAAAAAATTAAATAACTAAATAAAAACATATACATAGGAGGAAAAAAAAAAGACTAAAAGCAAAAATACCAAAATCTTAACCATAATCAATTCTGAAGGTAGAAGTATGGGTTACTGCTACCTTCTTCTTTGAACTTTTACTACAGTTTTAAAATTAAAAACATTGATTCAGGGGCGCCTGGGTGGCTCAGTGGGTTAAGCCTCTGCCTTTGGCTCAGGTCATGATCTCAGGGTCCTGGGATTTAGCCCTGCATCGGACTCTCTGCTCAGCAGGGAGCCTGCTTCCCCCTCTCTCTCTGCCTGCCTCACTGCCTCCTTGTGATCTCTCTCTGTCAAAATAAATAAAATCTTTTAATAAAATAAATTGAATTTTAAAAAAACATAAAAACCAGTTCACTGAGGGGCACCTGGATCACTCCATCAGTTAATTGTCTGCCTTCCACCCAGGTCATGATCCCAGGGTCCTGGGATCGAGCTCCATGTCGGGCTCCCTACTCAGCAGGGAGCCTGCTTCTCCCCCTCCCTCTGCCTGCCACTCCCCCTGCCTGTGCTATCTCTCTGTCAAATAAATAAATAAAATCTTTAAAATAAAAAATTTTTAAATAAAAACCAGTTCACTGAGCAACAAGATGATAAAGTGAAATGAATCTTTCAGAATTGGTTAAAAACAAAATTTTTTTATCCAGCTATACTCTGTTTACAAAAGCAACATAGAATGTTTGGGTAAGACATGTTGGGAATCACAAGCAAATCAGGATATTGGAATTAATATGAAATATTAAGATTAGGTACCCAAGGTACCTAATAAAAAGAAGGAATTTCATTTTTTTGTAGGACACTTTCCACGCTGAAATACATCAATCTTAGCTCTCAGAAACATAGAGATTGTGACTACAAAGCAAAAATTATTAAGTATACCAGGAAAAACTAGCAAAAACACCATAGTTGTGAGAAACTTTAATATACCACTCTGATTTTGACCAAATATATCAAAAATAAGGATCTTGAAGCCACGATAAGTAATATACTATGGCATTCAGTACATACATCTATCAAAACTTGTGTGCGTTAGACCACGGTGATGTGTTGTGGGTCAGGAGCAAATGGCCAAAAAGAACTCCTGAGATATTTTCAGTGCAAAAGGTGCTTTTATTAAAGCATGGAATAGGACCCATGGGCAGAAAGAGCTGCACTGGGGTTGTGAGTAGTGATTGATTATATACTTTTAAGTTGGGTGGGTAGAGATAAGGAAGTTTCCAAAAGGATTTTCACGTGTTAAGGAAAACTAGAATAATGGGAAAGGCATACAATCCATTTTAAAGATTTCTTTATTTACTTTTAGAGAGAGTATGTGTCATGAGCAGGAGAGAGAACAGCAGGAGGGGCAGAAGGAGAGGGAGAGGAGAACCTCAAGCAGACCTCTGAGCCCAACGAGGGGCTTGATCTCATAACCCCGAGATCACGACCTGAGCTGAAACCAAGAGTTGGACACTCAACTGACCGGGCCACCCGGGTGCGCCCAATCCATTTTAAAAATTTACTAGAATAATGTTACTGTGTGAATCAGTGTTTTTAATTTTAAAACTGTAGTGAGTTCTTCTTCAAAGAAGAAGGTAGCAGTCACCCATACTTCTACCTTCAGAATTGATTACTGTTAAGATTTTGGTATTTTTGCTTTTAGTCATCCTTTTCTCCCATGTATATATTTTTATTCAGTTATTTATTTATTTTAAAGATGTCATTTAGGAGTATCTGGGTGGCTCAGCCAGTTAAGCGTATGCCGTTGGCTCAGGTCGTGATCCCTGAGTCCTGAGAAGGAGTTCCACATCAGGGGGAGCCTGCTTCTCCCTCTTCCTCTCCCTCTGCCCCTGCTCATGTGCTCTTTCTCACTCTCTCAAATAAATAAATAAAAAATTTTTTAAAAAATTAAGATTTCAGGGATGCCTGGGTGGCTCAGTTGGTTAAGCATCTGCCTTTGGCTCAGGTCATGATCCCAGAGTCCTGGGATCAAGCCCCTTATTGGTCTCCCTGCTCAGCAGGAAGCCTGCTTCTCCCTCTGCCTGCTCCTCCCCCTGCTGTGTTCCTTCTGTGGCTGTGTCTGTCAAATAAATAAATAAAATCTTGAAATAAGTTTTCATTTATTGAGAGTGCGAGCTCATGCACACATGCATGGGATGGGGGGGTGCAGGCAGAGGCAGAGGGTGAGAGAGAATCCTGGAAGTCTGGCTGTTGTCAAGCTAAGGTTGCTTTTTGCCTCTAGGAAAGCTTTAACGTTAAGGCAGTTGGGAGCTCCTTGAGGATCGTCGTACTCTGCCTGTCTCAAGTATTTGTCAATGGGCTACAAGTTGTAAGGAAATTTAATTTTACTTACTTTTCTTTTGTCTTTGTTCTCCTCATCACAGGGTTCAGTAAACTTTTTCTGTAAAGATCCAGACAGTAAATATTTTAGGCTTTGAAGGCCATGGCGTCTCTGACTCACCTCTGCCATTGCAGCACCAAAGTCGCCATTGACAATGCAGAAAATGACTGTATGGCCAGGTTCCAGGCACACTTCATGATGGACTCTGAAATTTGATTTCTTAGAATTCACATAGTGAGCATTGTTCTTTTCATTTTTTTTTTCAACCACTTAAAAATGTAAAAGCAGTTCTTAGACTACACTCTACAAAAACAGGCAGCCCGCATGATTTGGCCAACAGGTTACAGTATGTAGACTCCTGACAGAGACAGAGATTTGGCAAATCTAATTATCTATTTAGTAAAAAGGAAAAAAGCCCACAAAATTAGGAGCAATGAAGGAGTATAGCCAATAATATAAATTAATATTTAAATTTTAAGCAATTATTTAATATCATTTTAGACTCTTAAATTTGAAAACATTAAGTAGAAAACTTGTAGAAAACATAAATTTCCTACATTTTCTCAGGAAGAGAACACTTCAAATATCCAGTGATTGTGGGAGAAATTAAAGATTATCAAAATATCTCCAGGAACGCCTGGGTGGCTCAGTCAGTTAAGTGTCTACCTTCTGCTCAGGTCATGATCTCAGGGTCCTGGGATCGAGCCCCTCATTAGGCTCCCTGCTCAGCAGGGAGTCTGCTTCTCCCTCTCCTTCTGTGGCTCCCCCTGCTTGTGCTCTCTCTGTCTCTCTCTGACAAATAAATAAA
Source organism: Enhydra lutris kenyoni (assembly GCF_002288905.1). Lineage (NCBI taxonomy): Eukaryota > Metazoa > Chordata > Mammalia > Carnivora > Mustelidae > Enhydra > Enhydra lutris. Next base: position 1,687,916 of record NW_019154110.1, read on the forward strand.
ATCTTAGATATATATATATATATATATATATATATATATATATATATATATATCCATAAAAAGAGGCCAGACCCACTCTTTTCCATGTAAGTTCTTTAAAACTTCTAAGGACCATATTTAGCCACATTTTTAAAAAATATATTTTAAGTATTCATTTAGGAGAGAGAGAGAGCACAAGCAGGAGAGGCAGAAGGAGAGGGAGAAGCAGACTCCGTGCTGAGCTGGGAGTCTGGCACGGGGCTTGATCCGAGGACCCTGAGATCACAACCGCAGCTGAAGGCAAATGCTTAACCTTCTGAGCCATCCAGGCATCCGTAGTCACATTTTTTAATAAAACAAAAAATATCTTTCAAAGAACAGATCATTTTTATACAATATAAAGTGTTCCGGGGCATGGGGGAACCTGGAGTCCTTTCCCATTCATTTTGCAAAGCCAAGGATAAGAACTATAGATTAGTCTCACTTGTGAATATCACTGTAGGAATCCTGAGAAAATCACTGCCGTATCACATCCAGCAGTTCATTGAAGGAATGCCAAGAGATGACCAAGAAGGGTTTCATCCAGAAATGCAAACATATGTTAACTTGGAGGGATACACAGGTTCGCATAAGAGACAGACCATATTCTGAGATGGAAACACTGAAAACTAAAAATGGCAGTTCCCCTTCATTCCCCCAGCCAGTGCAATGCAGTTCCACATGAAATCACAATTGGATTTTTCATGGAATTGGACACTGATGCTAAAGTTCATCTTGAATAAGTGGTGAGAATAGCCATTTTGTAAGAGTACTGAATCCTTGAACTCGGAAGCCCACACCCTCCCTCCCCAAGCTCGTCCCACAGGACCAGGTGGCGCTCACCAAGGCTACCATCCGTGTCCTCCTAGAGAGTCCCTGGTGTAAATGTCCAACCCTTCCCGCCCTGCTTGTTTACAAAGGCCTTGGCTAACGTCAAGACCAAGAGTCCCATTAGCAATGAAGGCACTGGTGGAGCCATCCTAGCGTCAGGGGGATCCTAGCACCACTGCTGCCCCCAGTGAGAAGGCGATGGAGGCAAAGAAAGAAGAATCAGAGGAGCCTGATGATGTTCGCTCCGGTCTTTTTAACTGCATCTCTTCTGTAACCTGTTCAACAAAAATAATATATATTTTTTAAAGATTTTATTTAGTGAGAGAGGGTGAGCGTTAGGGGGTGGGCGGAGAGAAAGGGAGAGAGAGCATCTCAAGCAGACTTGTGCCTAGAGCTGAAGCTGGAGGCAGGGCCCTATCTCAGGACCCTGAGATCAGGACCTGAGCCAAAACTCAAGAGTCGGTGGCTTAACCGAGACTCCCAGGCGCTCCAATAATAATAATAATAATAATAATAGTAATAAATAGAAGAGTACTGAAGGGGGTTGGTACCATCAGATTTCATATCAGCATTAAGCTACAGTAATGAAAGACAGGATGGTACTGATATGATAGTCCCCTAAAAGTGTTAAATTCTCCAAATCGTTAAAAAGTTAAACAGGGAAACATTAAACCATCAAATATCTAGGAAAAGATAAGTGAATACTTACATGGTCTTAGGGTGAGAGAAGCTTTTTAAAGCATAGAATATCCAATTTAAGTAATTAAAGATAGCTAGATTTAACCTAAAGACCAAATATCAAGAGCGCTATAATCACCAAAGAAGACAGAGAATGTGGGTGGAAGAGATCCCTGAAGGAATGAAAATATGGGACTGGGAGGCAACAGGCCTGGGTTTCCACTCCACTGATTGTAACCGCTAACTCTCCATATGAACTCAGATTGCTTAACCTTTCTGTGTGCCTCACTTAGTATACTTTTTTTTTTTTAATATCAGTGTAGTTGACAATGTTATTTTAAAGATTTTATTTATTTATTTATTTGATAAATATTTGAGATATTTGAGAGAGAGAGAGTGTGTGCATGACAGGGAGTAAGGTCAGAGGGAGAAGCGGACTCCCCACTGAGCAGGGAACCCGATGTGGGACTTGACCCCGGGACTCCAGGATCATGACCTGAGCCAAAGGCAGTCGCTTAACCAACTGAGCTATCCATCCCCACACCCACCTCCCCTCTGGTCACCATCAGTTTATTCTCCATCTTTAAGAGTCTGTTTCCTGGCTTGTCTCTTTCTCTTTTTTTCCTTGCTCATTTGTTTCTTTTTTTTTTTTTTAATTTTTTATTCTTTATTTGAGAGAGAGCACAAGTGGGGAGAGGGGCAGAGGGAGAAGCAGGCTCCTCTCTGAGCAAGGAGCCCAGAGCAGGGTTCAATCCCAGGACGCTGGGATCATGTCCTGAGCCAAAGGCAGACACTTAACCAACTGGAACACCCAGGCGCCCCTTGTTCTGTTTCTCAGTTTCCACATATGAGTGAAATCACATGGTATTTATCTATGACTGGCTTATTTTGCTTACCATTATACTCTCTAGCTCCATCTATGTTGTTAGAACAGCAAGATTTCATTCTTTTTTTTATGGCTGAGTAATACTACATTGTATATAGACCACATCTTCTTTATCCATTCATCTGTCAGTGAACACTTGGGCTGTTCCCATAGTTTAACTATTGTAAATAATGCTACAAAGAACATAAAGGTGCATATATCCCTCCCAATTTTCATATTCCTTGGGTCAATACCCAGCAGTGCGATTACTGGGTCATAGGATAGTTCTGTTTGTAACTTTTTGGGGAAACTCCCAGCTGTCTTCCACAGTGGCTGCACCAGTTTGCATTCCCACCAACAGTGCACAAGGGTTTCTTTTTCTCCTCATTCTCGCCATCGTTATTGTTCCTTGAGTTTTTTATTGTAGCCACTCTGACAGGTATGAGGTTTTGATTTGCATCTCCCTGCTGATGAGTGATGTTGAGCACCTTTTCATGTGTCTGTTGGCCATCTGGATGTCTTCTTTGGAGAAATGTCTGTTCTTGTCTTCTGCCCATTTTTAAATGGATTATTTGTTTTTTGGATGTTGAGTTGTATCAGTTCTCTATATAGTTTGGATACTAACCTTTATCAGATCTGTCATTTGCAGATACCTCCTCCTGTTTAGAAGGTTGCCTTGTAGTTTTGTTGGTTATTTACTTTGCTGTGCAAAAGCTGTATTTTGATGTAGTCCCAGTAGTTTATTTTTGCTTTTGTTTCCCTTGCCTCAGGAGATGTATCTAGAAAGCTGTTGCTACTGCTGATGTCAGAGAAATTTCACTCAGTATCCTCCTATGGATAATGAGAGGACTGGATGAACCTCCGGGCCTCTGGGGAAGATTGTTTGCAAAGATAACCCCAACAATTTCACCCACCCCTGTATATTTGCCCTTTTGCAACTTCATACTGCTTTTTCTCCAATCAAGAAGTAGAGTCTGTTTTCTCTGCCATTGAATCTGGGCCAGCCCTGTAACTTACTTTGACCCTTGGAATGCAGTAGAAGTGACCTTGTGTGACTTTGGAGTCTAGGCTTTAAGAGGCCTTGTAGCTTCCATGTCATTTTCTTGGAATGATGGTGTGTAACCATATGAACAAGCCTAGGTTAGCCTTCTTTGTTTTTTTAAGTCTAGCCTTCTTGAGGGTAAAAGACCATATGCTGCGGCACCTGGGTGGCTCAGTTGTTAAGCATCTGCCTTCCGCTCAGGTCATGATCTCAGGGTCCTGGGATCAAGCCCCTCATTGGGCTCCCTGCTTACAGGGAGTCTGGGGAATCTGCTTCACCTTCTCCCCCTAAGCCCCCCCCCACTTCTCCCACTCCAGCTCCCCCTGCTTGTCTTCCCTCTCTTGCAGTGTCTCTCTCTGTCAAATAAATAAATAAAATATATATTTTTTAAAGACCATATGCGGGACGCCTGGGTGGCTCAGTTGGTTAAGCGGCTGCCTTTGGCTCAGGTCATGATCCCAGTGTCTTGGGATCGAGTCCCGCATTGGGCTCCTTGCTCCACAGGGAGCCTGCTTCTCCCTCTGCCTCTACCTGCCACTCTGCCTGCTTGTGCTCTCTCTCTCTCACTCTAACAAATACATAAATAAAATCTTAAAAAAAAAAAAAAAGACCATATGCTAGATGAATGCAATAATATGAATAATCCCGGGAAAGACCAGCAGAAAACATGTGTAGCTAAACTCTGGGCAAAGTTGCTGGCACAGAGCACTGTAAACACATGAAATAGTTGTTTTTGTTTGTTTTTAAAGATTTATTTATTCACCGTAGAGAGCAGGGGTGCACATGCGAGTGGGGGGAAGGGCAGAAAGAAAGAATGACAAGCCGACTCCCCAATACTGAGGGCTCAATCTCACACCAGGAGATCATGACCTGAGACAAAATCAAGAGTCGGACTTTTAACCAGCTAAGCCATGCAGGCTCCCGAAATAGTTGTTACTTTAAAAGCAAACCAACCCCAGGGGAGAAAAAGCCCATAAACTAAAATGAAAATAGCAAAATGACAGAACATTTCTAGGAACTATGCAGCTCTTAAAGTCAGTCTTTAAACATATACAATAGTGGTGAAAATCTAAAACTAGATTGTGGTAATTGTTGCACAGCTTATATGAATTTCCTGAAGAAAATCATGAATTAGTACACTTAAAATAAGTGAATTTTATGGTAGATAAATTATGTCTTTAAAAGGCTGTTAAAAAGGTACATAAGCAAGCCTTTTATCAAAGCAGTAGTAAATACGGTCATGTTTAGCCCCTCCTGTACTTAAAACAAGATACCATTTTTCCCTATCACATTGGCAGAGTTGCTGTGTTGCCTTCTTTTTTTTTTTTTTAACTATAATATGCATTTTAGGTTAGAATATAAAGAAATGGCCATAATGTGTTAAGTGAAAAGAAGTAACTTATAAATTGCTCTGTGTATCACATGGGAATTTCATATATAAGACTGGACAGAGGCCTAGAAAAAAATGCCCCAAACTACTGTACGTGGCTGATAGGCTCACAGAGGACTTATTTTCTTTATAATTTTTACTTTGTAATTTTTTTCTGACTACCATGTACTCCTTTTGTAATTTTAACTAGTTTTCTAAATACTAAAAGTAATTAAAACAATAGGAACTTTTTTTAATGTGAACATTTTTAATTTTTTTAAAGATTTATTTATTTGAGAGAGAAAGAGAGCGTGTGTTCAGGAGTGCATGAGCTGGGAGAGGGGCAGAGGGAGAGAGAAACTCAAGCAGATTCAAGTGGGGCCGAGGTGGGGATTGATCCCATGACACCAGGATCGTGACCTGAGCTGAAATTTAGACTTGGAAGCCCAACTGACTGAGCCACCCAGGACCCCTTATAAGAACTTTTTTTTTTTATGATTTTATTTATTATTTGACAGAGAGAGAGGGAACACAAGCAGGGAGTGTGGGAGAGGGAGAAGCAGGCTTCCTGCTGAGCAGGGAGCCTGATGTGGTGCTCGATCCCAGGACTCCGGGATCATGACCTGAGCCGAAGGCAGATGCTTAACAACTGAGCTACCCAGGCGCCCCCATAAGAACTTTTTTTTTTTAAGATTTTATTTATTTATTTGTCAGATAGAGATCACAAGTAGGCAGAGAGGCAGGCAGAGAGAGAGAGGAGAGGAAGCAGGCTCCCTGCCGAACAGAGAGCCCGATGTGGGGCTTGATCCAAGGACTCTGGGATCATGACCAGAGCCAAAGGCAGAGGCTTTAACCCACTGAGCCACCCAGGTGCCCCCATAAGAACTTTTTTAAGGCACTTGATAAATACTGCAAAATTGCCCTCCAGGAAGGTTACACCAGTTACACTCCTACCAGCAATGTTCACTTTGTTTTGAATCCTATCTAATTTTGTTTTAGTCGGCTCATATTTCTAATCTTGATATATCCCTTCTTATTATTTCTTTGGAGTTCCAGCACTTCCCCATTAGTGTTCTTATGGAATCTCATTAGCAGGTCTTTCATTAGCAGCACAGAAGGATTCAGGCATTAACTAGGATAGACTTTGACCGAAACCTATGAAAGTGTATGTTATTATCTTTGCATAAATACTATTTAATCAAAGTTCCTCAGAAACCTTTCTTTGGTATGAATCTTAAGGCACAGAACTAGCCATTGATGATATTGTAGACCTTGGTCCGTATGGTTCTATCTCAGAGGGAATGGCAGATTTGTGATATATCTGGCTTCATTACAAGGCTTAATGAGGTTCCATGTAGGTTCAGATTAATTCACTGGCCTTTGCTTTCACTCTTCAGCAGCCAAGGAATCTACGTTCAGTTTGTGTGGTTGATTATTTGTGTGACATACACACAAATTTCTTGTGTTACAAAATATCTATGAGGATAGGTATATTCTGGAAGTATTGTGAATGGATCTTTTTTTCTGTACTTGAATCCCATTTTTTTAAGAGTTAATGAGCTATTTTTTTAAAGATTTTATTTATTTATTTGGCAGAGAGAGAGAGAGTGAGTAAGAGAGAGCATGAGAGGGGAGGCGGCAGAGGGAGAGCAAGGTGCCTGATGCGGGACTCGATCCTGGGACTCCAGGATCGTGACCTGAGCTGAAGACAGTTGCTTAACCAACTGAGCCACCCAGATGCCCATCCATTTTTTTTTTTTTAAAGATTTATGTATATATTGGAGAGAGAGGGAGAGAGGGAGCACATGAGGGGAGAGGCAGAGGGAGAGAGAGAGCAGACTCCGCTGAGAGTGGAGCCCAACACAAGGCCTGATCTCATAACCCTGAGATCATGACCTGAGCCGAAATCTAGAGTCAGACACTTAACTGACTGGGACCCCCAGGTGCCCCTTGAATCCATTTTAAATGCACTAAGGGATATTATCAAGGTACCCTTTTAGTAAAATAAAGAATCACTCCCTGTTTTTGTTTTTGTTTTATACACAAAATGTCACATATTAAATTTGGTTGATAAGGTACATATATATTCTCACTTTCCATTATCTCTGCTAACAGATGACTAATGCAAAATATTGGATAATTTTTTAAGTCAATACTTAATTTTTAGAAATAATTAGAGACTCAACTCTGACATAAATATTCACCCCACTGAGTTCTTGGGCCTACTTATGTTAGAGAATCATCTATAAATAATTCACGAAGCTGACATTACTCACTGTATTGTGATCATTTTTTTTCTGGGAAAATTTTAGCAACTGTTCCAATACAGCTTGCCAGTTATCAGTAGTTGGGAATGCAAGTCAACTTTTAATTATGCAGAGGCTGATTATTCAGACTACAAACTGTTCGTGCCCTGTACTGCTCCTTCCTGCTGCCTACCTTTAAGCATTTTCACTGCTCATTAGCACATACACCAGAAGGTAGGCATTGGGCGGGGGGGTAAACTAAAATCTGCCGAATACTTAAGAGCAGCTCTGATGAGAGATTTCAATACAATTTGTGGGACTGTTGACTCCAATTGAGTCATTTGGATTCCCTGTGAATTTTATTGACTTGTTCTGTTCTCGTCCTCCATAGCAACAGATAATAGAACGATCTGCAGAGAGACATCATGATTCCTGTATTTAGTGTTTTCCTTTCTAGAACATTTCCACATGGTGGTTCATGATATTTTCTTTATTCATTGCATTTGTCCCTCGACTGCTTCAGTTCTTCGGTGATTGGTGTGTTGAAATTCCTGGCATACACGGTGATGGGACAATTAGCTGATGGCTTTTCAGTTATGCAGAAAACTGAAAGCTTCCCTCTGAAGTATGAGAATCATTCAGATTTCAACCAGTTCTGTTGAAAATACAGTTTCCTTGGGGCACCAGGTTGGCTCAGTGTTAAAGCCTCTGCCTTCGGCTCAGGTCATGATCCCAGGGTCCTGGGATCGAGCTCTGGATGGAGCCCTGCATCAGGCTCTCTGCTCAGCAGGGAGCCTGCTTCCTCCTCTCTCTCTGCCTGCCTCTCTGCCTACTCGTGCTCTGTCAAATAAATAAAAAAATAAGTCTTTAAAAAGAAAGAAAATACAGTTTCCTTGTGCTTCCACCAAGGCTACCGAACACAACTTTAGCCTTTCTGGATGCCCAAGGTTATCTATCTTGTGCATCCGTCTCCCTGAGATGGGTAGGTATGGCTATTACAAAACTCGATAGGCCATCAGTCTAGGAACCTCTGGTTAAGAAAGTGTCACAGCGTAAAGCTTGAGTGGTACTAGTGTTTTTTGTTTGCCCTGAGGCTGTTATTCTTATGTAAGTTTTCTGCCTCCCTCACCTGTCTGTCATCCTGTCTCTTTTGCCATTGTCAGAAAATCTGCCTCTTATTAGTTCTGTTTCTTGACTACTCTGGGCTGAGGAACTGAATAACCAAGCCATTTAAAGCTATGGCTAAAATAAGAGCAAATAGGACTGCATGAGAGGATACAGACCTCCTCATCTGTAAATCTAAGTGTGGGAGCTTTGGTGCAGAAATAGCCTCTCTGCTTGAAGGCCTTTTCCGTCCTTCCCAATTTTCATTCATGTCGTTAAATTGCTGTTTAATTGTGTTTCTAAGAAGAGATTGTTTGGGACATGAGACTCTCTTGAGTAGGGCCCTTCCACAGAGGTTTTAGGGCTTTTTTGGTTTTTTCCCCAAAGATTTTATTTATTTATTTTTGAGAGAGAGAGAGAGAGAGAGAGAGAGACAGAGTATGAACACTTGGGGAGGGGCAGAGGGTGAGGGAGAAGCAGGCTCCTCGCTGAGCAGGGAGACCGATGCGGGGCTCAATCCCAGGACCCTGGGATCATGACCTGAGCCCAAGACAGACACTTAACCAACTGAGTCCCCCAGGGGTCCCCAGTGAGGTTTTTTTCAGTGACAACTGCTGCTGACTGATTTCCCACAAAGTTGGGACAGACGGCTCAAGGAACCAGGTAAGCTTAAGAAATACGAATTTTATAAATATATTATAAACCTACTTAGTTTGGGAAAACAATTAGGTTACTTATTCTATTAACTAACCAAAGACCAGTTAAACAAAAGCAGCTTCAACTACAGAAGCCTTTGGGAAATAACCTCAGCAGGTACTCTGATTTCTGTGTCCTGGTGAACATTATGAAACTGTCTATCTAGAAGGCTCCCAACTGACAGTTCCTTTTTTATTATTATTATTTAATGCATTCTAATCTTTGGATTTTTTCTGGAATTGAGACACAGTGGTTAGGTTCCAGGATTCTGGTGGACTTTTCATGTGTTCATTTGCTTTGCTTCCCGGGGACGAGGGTTTGCTGTGAGTCATGTTCCATCTGATGTCTACTGGATCCGGCTCCGGAGCTCTGACTCAGATGGGCTTCAGGCTCAGTGGCCCAGCTCATCTTCTGAGGGATGGACGGCGAGGCCAAGACTAATGTCCTAACACATTTTTCCTTTTTCCTGTAGCACTTTCAGGATCTGAAGAGAACAACGTCACCAACAGCAGGCAGGTCCGCCTTGCAACAGGCATCTTCCCTGTTGTCAGCCTCCTGAACCATTCCTGCAGCCCCAACACCAGCATGTCCTTCATTAGCACCGTCGCCACCGTCCGGGCATCAGAGAAGATTGCAAAAGGGCAAGAGATCCTGCACTGCTATGGTGAGCCCTCCCTCCTCATCACGGGCCACACTTCTCTGGCAGGAAAGGACAGGGCGAATGAGAACGAGCAAACCCCCGGACAGGTGAAGGCAGTACACACTGAGGCCAAGAAAAAAGCGGGGGGAGGGGGCCTTCTGGCCTCCTTCCTTGGCCCTGTTGTGTCTAAGCTCTCATGTATCTCCCTGCTTAATCCCATAAACTTCCTCTTCCAAAAAACGGGCTAAGAATAGCTTTAGGGGTTTTTTTCCCTTGCAACTTGGAAGCTTATTTCTCTATCTAGTGCCACGAATGTTCGAGTAAAGGTATTCATCGCAAGACGGAGAATGGCCCCTGCTGAGCTGAAGTTTTTGTAAGTAGCACTCGACTCTCCCTTGCCTTCAACATCGGCCAAGTGTGATCTCTCCGCAGGGCCTCACCACAGCAGGATGGCCGTCACCGACAGGCAGCAGAAGCTGAGGGCTCAGTACTTCTTTGACTGCAGCTGCCCGGTGTGTCAGAAGGAGAAGCACAGAGCCACCATCGGGCCCCGGTGGGAGGCATTCTGTTGTGGCCACTGCGGAGCGCTCCTGCAGGTGAAGCTCTCTCCTCCCTTCCCCCTCTCCACATTTGCTGGAGCTGGTCCGTCATCCAGCCCGGAGGCCGTACATCTTCAGGAGAGGCTGAGAGCCACAGTGTCTTCCCCTTCCCCATCTTGCCCGCACATTGGTTACCTTTCCCCAGAACCACAGGAGAGGCTGGATCTAGGCCCCTGTGTCTTGCAGATAACAGAAAATCCCCCCTGAGCCAGTCTGGGGTTGGGGAAGACCTGAGAAGTTATTTGCCCAAGTACATCACTGAAAGGTCCCAGGACGAGGATATTTCGGCTAACGACTTTTTTTTTTTTTTTTTTTTTCCAGTTTCTTCTCTTATTGGGGAACACACACACGGGATAATCAGAGATCCAGGGGCTCAGATAATGCCACCAAGACCCAATTTCTCTCTGCCTCCCTCAACTCTGCTTTCTTGATTAGCCCAAACAGACTTCCTCTGGTGGTGGCAAGATATCCAGCCTCACAGCCTCTGGCTTGGAAGGCTAGATGTGTGCTCCTCTAACAGCAGTCTGGGCAAAAATTTTATGGCATTTCATTTACCTGATACCCATGGCTGGTGGCAAATCAGACTCCCATCGTTTTCCTCCAGCCGTTTGGCCCAGAGGAATGGGTCAGATGCAAGCCACATGGCCACCCTCCCCAGCCACCAGGCACTGGCTATGGGAGGGTGGGAAAGGATCCTCAGGAGAAATCACGTTGCCATTGCCAAATGAAGGTCTAGACACTGGCATTTAAAAAACAGCAAATGGGGCACCTCGGTGGTGTGGCTGGTTGAGCGTCCAACTCTTTATTTCAGCCCAGGTCGAGATCTCAGGGTCCTGCGATCGAGCCCCAACGTGGGGCTCCATGCTGGGCATGGAACCTGCTTCAGATTCTCTTTCTCCCTCTCCCTTTGCCCCTCTGCCCCAAATTTAAAAATAAATAAATGAATAAATAAAAAATAGCCAAAGTCCACCTCAAAGATTTTCTCCTCTGCCGAGGAGATGGTGTTCTTTGGGGAGCCGTAAGTGTAATGTAGAGCTGGTCATGTTGTAAAGCGGAAGTTACAAACCTAAGGTCAGATGTGGGGAGGCCTCTCCTGGCATCTCTTCCTTTTGGTTTTCCTATGACTTGCTTTTTCTTTCTTTTTTTTTTTTAATATATATTTTTTTAAGATTTTACTTATTTGTCAGACAGAGAGCGAGTGCACACACACAAGCAGGGTGAGTGGCAGGCAGAAGGAGAGGCAGGCAGAGGGAGAAACCGCCACCCTGCTGAGCAAGAAGCTTGATGCAGGAATTGATCCCAGGACCCTGGGGTCATGACCTGGTCCAAAAGCGGGCGCTTAACTGACTGAGCCACCCGGGCGCCCCTATTTATTTATTTTAGAGAGAGAGAGAGAGAGAGAAAGAGCGCACTAGTGGGAGGGGCAGAGGGAAAGGGAGGGAGAATGCCCAGCAGACTCTGCACGGAGCATGGAGCCCAATGCAGGGCACCAAAGAGTTGGATGCTTAACTGAATTAGCCACCCAGGTGCCCCTGGCTTTTGTTTTTTTTTTTTTAATGGAAGTATCATTGGCACACGATGTCGCATTAATTTCAGGTGCATAACAGAGTGATTCAACGACTCTGTACTCTGATGGCTTCTTCATAATCACTGGAAATCTGTCTGTCATCCAAAGTTCTGGACCCAAACAGACCCAGGAGAGGGGTATAGAGACGGAAGGAAACTCTAACCTGTGCCAGTTTAATTTTGGTTGCAAAAATTAAATCTCAGGGAGGGATCACCTGCGCCTTTCATTAGAGTTGCTGCGTCAAACCCAACTGAGTCAGGCTTTGGTCGTGGTGTATTATTAGGGCATCTCTTTGCCCCATAGGGTTGAAAGCGGCAGAGTGACCCTCTAATGTAAAACACATGCAGTGTTGCTAACCGACGGGGGTACAGGAATAAAGACAAAACTGGCTTTCACAGGGAGGTGACGTTCTGAGCTGTGGCAGCACGTCCTGTATGGAATCGGTCAGCAGGGATCACCTCATCTCCCGGGTACAGGACCTTCAGCGGCAGGTTGGGGCGGCCCGGAAGCTTCTCGGAAACAGTCAACTAGGTGAGACTTGCTCCCTGCTTTGGTCCTCCAGCCCCTCCCTTTGTATTTATTCTGGGATCACTTTGGACTTGAGGATCTGCAGTGATGACTGAACAATTACATGTCATTATCCCTGTGCCAGCCACAAGATGGCTGCGCAAGCCAGTGGGACAGAGCCCGAACCGCCTGAGTTTGTGCTGTGTCCTTGAAAAGGGCCAGATGATTTAAGCTGTTGTTCTCTTGGGCAGCAGAGACCTAAGTTCAAGTACCCCATGATGACTAAAGGGTTATCTCTGACATCCGTGATCTTTGTGCAGTTCCAGAAGTTCGGTGCCATTTATTTTAATTCCAGGGCCTAATGGCCTAATTTCCTAGAGAGATTGCTCTGCTCTCCTCAGAGCCTCCTCTCTTCTAGGGAGCTGTGGAGCTTGCACCCAGATAGAAGCATCCTGCTGTTTTCAGAGAGGCTTGTGGAACTCCACATTATCCTTGCAAACTCTGCCTTAGAACTTTACATCCTAGAAATTTATTTACCCGACTTTGTGAAAGTTGACCTTAAACTTAGATATCTAAGTCGAGAGATATGATGATCGTAAGTGGAATCTTGCCACTTGAAGTTGGAAACCCAGGGTCCGTGTGGGGAGGCCTCACCTCACACCTATTCTGCTGAAAGAGAAACTGTGAGAGAACAACAGCTTTTTGGGAACAAACACTGTGGGTCTGTCACAACAAGGGGACAAAGTGGGGTTTCCGCATTTGGCCCAGCCAGTATGGAACTTAAGAGCTGGGTTCTCATTTCTAGGACTGGGTCTATGTAGTAACGAGGCCACCTTCCTTTGCTTTGATAGAGCAAGCCATTCAGCTGTTGTTGGGGTGCCGACACGATGCCGAGAGCTTCCTGTCACCAGAACACAGCATGGTAGGCGAAATGGAGGATGCCCTGGCCCAGGCCTACGCTGCCTTAGGTATGGCACGTGTCTGTCTTCATTTTCTGCTGCAAAGACCATGTGTGCCTCATGTGTTTGGTCCTGAGCCCAGTCTCATCTGGTTGGTCACCCCTCAGTCTTTGAGCTGAAGCTGTCCTCCCCTTCCACTGAGCTTTCCTCACCCTGAAAATGTGCATCCACAGTTGACTGTGGTTCTCTTCTGGAACCAGATTTCTCTTTTCTCTGCAGGGGACTGGCAGAAGTCAGCTGCCCATCTGCAGAAGAGTCTCCAAGTGGTTGAGGCTCAGCATGGGCCATCCAGTGTTGAAATGGGCCACGAGCTCTTCAAACTGGCCCAGCTCTTTTTCAATGGGTAAGTCTTTCTGTGGTTTCCTAATGCCCTCTGGGCCACACACTCATTAGGCTCTTCAGTGTTCCTTTTCTCCTGTGGTGCTGTTAAGCAAGTGGAAACTTCTCTATCTCCCCTTTAGGAAAACTCCTTTCCTTCAGTTTTGCTGATAAACTGGAAGCTCTAGAATTTCCTCCTGAGAGATACAGGGAAAGCTCTTAGCACTGAAGGGACATTCCTAAGGAGCAGTTGCCATATGGCCCCACCACCTGCATCCCGACGGCTCTCCTCAGCTTTCTGCTTCCTCAAGCCTCCCTCACGCCCTCGTTCTCAGCACTTTCAACTCCAGGGGCCTTTCCTTCCCCCATCCTGTTCCTCTTAAAGCAGTTGTTTTCAACCAGGAGTAATTTTGCCCCCAGGGGACATTTGGCAATGTCTGGAGACATTTTGGGTTGTCATATCAAGGGCGGAGGCCAGAGATGCTGTTAAACATCCTGCAATGCACAGGACAGCCCCCCACAGCTAACAGTTATCCGGCCCAAAATATCAGTAGTGTCAAGGCAGAGAAACCCTGCTTTGAAGGTTTAAAGGAAAGAACAGTCTATGCAGATGTCATCCATTTTTGCCACTGAGATCATGGGGAGGCCCTATTTCTAGATGCAGCACTTCCTTCCAGCCTTGATAAAGCTGCCATTGGTGCACTTGAGGGTGAGGCAATGTTTGAAGCTCGATTCTAAGATCATAAATGATCTGTGGGCCTGACACCTGAGACGCAGAGGTCTCCCATTGGGTCAAGAGAACAGGGCTGCAGTCAGGTCTGGGGTGGGCTTGGTTACCTGAAGGTGAAGACTCCTGAGTAAACCCTGGGATGAATCCCTGATGGAACCCTTTGAGATTTGCCTGTTTCTCAGGACCTTCGAATCTTCATGCTTTCAAATCTCATCACTTTGTTTTCAAACTCTACCTTGCAGTGTGCTTATGAAAGTCTCTCCCCTACCCTTCTAGATTATGAGATCCTTGAAGACAAACTGATCTTCGACGACTTCACAGGGTGGGGGTAGGCCCTTGATTAATGTTTGCTTGACTGAATGAGTGGATTCACTCCTTTTACCTCCTTCGGTTCAGGTTTGCGATCCCAGAAGCACTGAACACAATTGAGAGGGCCGAAAAGGTTCTGCTGGTGCACTATGGCCCTTGCAGTGACGAGATCCAGGAGCTACAGAAGATGAAATCTTGCTTATTGGACTCGCCACCCATCTAACTGGGGTCTTCAGTGTAGGATCCCAAGGTTTTCTTCACATAGTTAACTACCCTCCCGTAAAAACTCCCAGTTTCCAGAAAAGATGTAAAACTAGTGTCTGGAGAGCCTAAGCCCTTTAAAGGGATTTTAGCTGATCTGCAGCCATCTGGATGTTAGCCTGGGCTTTTGGCGAGACTCCACCTCACTAAATGATGATCGTCTGTTTCCCTGGAACATTCCTGTGGTTTCTAGTAGTAATGAAATGTTACGTACCACTCCAGTGGGCACTTATGCTCTTAGTAGTTGTGTTGTAATTGCAAAATAATTATTAAGCAAGAAATCACTGAGGCTCCTTACTTCCAGAGACACCATTTTGTGTGTGGTAGCTAGCTTTCTCGAATCCTTTGTTAAAACTAGTACGGTGTAAATTGTGAGTAGAGAAAGAAGTATGGGGCCACTTTATTGTTAGGCAGTCTCTTCCTGGGATGGCAACTCTAAATTTGTCTCCTACCAGTTTTCCAGTCTTTATTATCTGCCTCTCCTTCTGTACCCTTGGCCGACCTCCTGACCAAACACTAATACAATCAAGCTTATGATAATGACATGGGGGCCTCCTTTCTCCTGAAAAGAGACTCCCTTCTGCCGGACCTCCTCAGGCTGGGAAGGGAAATCCAGCTGCAGGAGTCCTGAGCCACTTGGGGGTGTCTTCAGAAGGTGCCCCAGAGCACTGGCATTGCTGCTTATGGTTTCAGACTCGAGCAACAGAAGGGAGAGGTGATAGCTCTTTTCTGCCTGGATGTGTAGAGCAGTAGTCTAGACTTCCGTCCCGGCCAGAAGGCTGGGAGACACACTGTTTTGAACCCAGGTTGCTGTGTCACGGTCTGGGACCAAGTGGGTCCAGTGAGTTAGTGGAAAGGAACATCAGGTCCACGGTGCTTTGAGAGCTTGACAACCCCCCCCAGTCTGCCCAGGAAGTCCCCGCTGCTAGCCTCAGCCTTACAGTCAGGAAATGAATAGCCTCAAGATGTCTGGCAGGGGCTTTTCAGGAAACTTGAGTGTTTAGAACACAGCTTACATTCAAACATGTGAATGAAGGTCAGGCAGAAGCTCATTTAATTCTTCTTTCTACTCATTCCCTGTGGCAAGGTGCAGTGGCCAGTGAGATTTTTTTTTTTCGTGGAGATAAATTTTTCTTCTTGAAAATTTAGTCCTGAGGACAGTTCTATATTCTGTCCCAAACACTTGTCGTGTTTCGTGTTCCTAAAAAAAGGTCGTGTTGTAGTCTGTAAAATAGGCATGCTCCCCTAAAATGAATGTGTTTAGAATTTTCAGATGTCACATTCCCATTTTAGGTGTACTTGGGAGCTTTCCTTAAATGCTTTATGAAACATTTCCTTAAGTTACAACTTACCTCTCCTATCTGCCCATGTGTTAGCTTGTGTTGTCAGGTGACATTAGCTTGACTAGGGGGATAGCTGTGTTTGCATGAAAAGCTAAAGTTTTGGGGCGCCTGGGTGACTAGCCGGTTGAGCGTCTGCCTTCGGCTCAGGTCACGATCCCGGGGTTAGGATCGAGCCCGGCGTCTGGCTTCCTGCTTGCCGGGGAGCCTGCTTCACCCTCTCCCTCTGCCTGCCGCTCCCTCTGCTTGTGCTCTTTCTGTCAAATGAATAAGTGAAAGCTTAAAATAAATAAGTAAAAATAAAAGCTAAAGTTCTGGGGGGCATTTGGGGTGGTGCAGTCGGTTTAACAGCCGACTCTTGGTTTCGGCTTAGGACGTGGTCTCTGGGTCGTGAGATCAGGCCCCGAGTCAGGCTTCACGCTCAGCCTGACGTCTGCTTGAGATTCTGTCTCTCCCTCTGCCCCTCCTACTCGTGCTCTGTCTCTCTCTAAAATAAAATAAATAAATCATAAAAAAAAAATACCCTAAGGTTTGATTTATTTAAGAGCATACCCCACTGATTGTGGGGGCAGGAGATGCCCCCTCGGAGATTAGTGGCCCTACTGCATAAACACTTCCACAGCAGAGACTCTGGCCCTGCATTATACCGTGACGATAACTACAAGCTCTTTGAAGTGGTGACTTTCTGCAGAGTTTAGAGAGAGACCCAGGCTATAAGTATAGGACCAGCAAATCTCGAAAGGGCTATTTATCTTCATATTAAACTTAACAGAGCTCAAAACAGGAGGAGGAACAGGACAACAAAGGTTAAGGATAAAGCACTTTATTGCAAAGTATACACTGAAACAACATGGGGGCAGGCTTCCTGTCATATGTAATCTGCCATCCCTTGAGGGTTTTGTTCCTCCAGGGTATTTGAATGTGAAACTGCACCGTTAAATGCCCCTGGGGTCCAGAATTTTGCCTATGAAGAGAAGGGCCCCCGTGTCTGTGTCTCTCAGTACAAAGATGAAAGGTTGGTTAAGGTGATAGTCCAGGGGAAAGGTGAGGTGGGCAGGCTGGAGTCCTGGGCTGGGTGCGGTGCCTGCCCCATCCTCGTTCCACTCGAAGCCAGATCGATGTTCCACTTGGGTAAGTTTAATAGGTTTGCCTGTGATCTTGCTAAAGTCGGGCGAATCAAACAAGGATTGCAGTTCTGCAGAAATTGAGAGAGTTCCATTAAAACGCAGCCTTCACCCAGCACCCTGCACAAGAGTAGAGTCCTGGTTCTTAAATCCTGATTCTCAAGGAGGCAGGCAAGCTGGGAGTAGAACCCCACTTTGGACCTTCAGTGAGGTCTATAGACCTCTAGGCTGGGTAGGGTTCAAGTGACTTGCCCAAGAGCACTCAAAAACCAGCTCAACAGACGTGTCTTTTGAGAGGCAGTGTTCTGTTGCGAGATGTAGGCTTCTGGGACTAAGGAATGCGTCTGATAAGGGCAGTTCATGCCTCCCCTCCAGTGCTAGTAGAATTAAGGAATCGTCCATGGCCTCCCCACAAAGCCACAGAGCCCTTGAGTGCTGCTTAGCAAGGCGGAAAGCTCAAAAAGCTCAACCCCACCCACCCCAAGAGCAGAGTGGCCTGGCGGACATACTCATCTCCTGCAGGGACTTAGTGACTTCGCCTTCGTAACTCAGCTTCAGCTTGGGGATGGTCAGGACTGCCTGAATAGTCTTCAGTTCTCGGTCTATGTCATGAATGAACTCAGAGGTGAGGCTCTCTTCTATCATGGTCAAGTTCTGGGTTACTTTCAGAGGCAGGAAGAAGATGATACTCATGCTGCCAGTCAGGGGCAGCTGGGCAATCTGAAACCGCAGGGAGGGAGCACATGGGTTAGTTCCTTGGAGCCCAAGAGCCCAGGCCTAGACACACACACTCCAAGCTGCCTTCTCCTCTCCTGCTGTGGGGTTCCCTGGCCGTGATTTCCCCAGCCCCTAATCTCTTTAACGACTGTCCCTCTTGGCCATTGCCTTCCGGCTACAAGATGTTTACTGAAGTTCCTTCAAAAAAACGTAGGCTGTTGTCTTTTCTTACCTCAGCCTAATACCGACTGAAGTTATGCACTGAAAGAATTTTCTCCCAAAGATTGTCTGCCAGTAGTTACTGATCAGCTGTTATTTACAGAGCCCTGGACTAGAACTGGGGATGCTGAGCACAGGAACACAGAAGCAGTAATAAAATGGGTCTTTGGGGGCACCTGGATGGCTCAGTCGTTTAAACGTCTGCCTTTGGCTCAGGTCACAATCCCAGGGTCCTGGGATTGAGTCCCGTGTCGGGCTCCCTGCTCAGCAGAGCGCCTGCTTCTCCTTTTCCCACTCCCCCTGCTCATAGTCTCTCTCTCTCTCTCTCTCTCTCTATCAACAATAAATAAAATCTTAAAAAAAAAACATAAAATGGGGGGACGCCTGGGTGGCTCAGTTTGTTGGACGACTGCTTTCGGCTCAGGTCATGATCCCGGAGTCCCGGGATCGAGTCCCACATCGGGCTCCCAGCTCCACGGGGAGTCTGCTTCTCTCTCTGACCTTCTCCTCGCTCACACTCTCTCTCACTGCCTCTCTCCCAAATAAATAAATAAAATCTTAAAAAAAATAAAATAAAATGGGTCTTTGGAGCAGAGGTTCTTAACCTTAGGTCCGTGGGACAGACAACATCAGGAGTCTTAGCCCCTGAACCCACATACAGAAATGCATGTGTGCACACATGACATTTCTCTCAAGTGTTTTAGGCGTTTTGTCAGATTCCCAAAGAAAAAGATTTAAGAACTACCAACTTAGAATTAAAAGATGTCAGGTTTGTGGAAAAACTTAGAATGCCAGCCATTTAGGGTGTGTGACCATTTTTTTTTTAATTTGGCTTTGAATTCTAGAAATAAAAGTTCCTCCCAAAGAAAGAAAAAAAGGAGAGGCAGAGAAAGAAGGGGGAAAAGACAAGAAAACACCAGCATGTGATTTGCCCAGTCTTGGCCCATTTCACATTATCTGTTAATCCTTACAGCAAACCCTAGGAGGATGAGTTTCGAGACCCATCCTTCATTTTAAGAAGAAAGGCTCAGAAAAGCTATTGACTTGCTGAAAGCTACACAGCAGGCAGAATTTAGACAGCTGTCCCATCTCAAAAGTCAGCCTGTTTCACTATATGCCATCCTGCCTGTCTCTGTCCTCCCCTCTGCCCACCACTCATCCAGCCCCTACACACCTTGCAGTTGAGATCAGAGTCCAAGCCATAGCGTAAGATGGCCTTAGGGTCTGACATCATGGGGACTCTCACAGTCCTCTCCTCATCCAAGTGGAAATCCTGAAGGGAAGTCTTTCTGGAGTCAAACTTTGTTACCCACTGCCCTGAAATGAAACAAATGGGAGTGCCCTGAGCCCCAGGAGACCAGACAGGCATTGGGACTGGGGCTGGGAGACCAAAACCTATGGTTGAAAGGCGCCTGCCTAAAGGAATCTTAGAGGCCCCGACACATCAGGGAACAGCTCTGTCTGAGAACGTGTGGGCCGGACTACGATATGTCAAGGATCTGAATAGCTTCCATATAGAGACTCGGGAGGAATTACTGATTTGACCCTATGGACCATACAAGTTCTGTGATGGCCTGGGAGAAAAGTCAGCTGGTATCTCCTCTCGCAGTGAGGTGTCTGGAGGACAGGATCAGAGGAGATCAGGCTGCAAGGGACTCCGACATCACCCCTCTGGAAAATCACTGAAGCCCAGAGGGGCAGAGGCACTGGCAGGTGTTCAAACAGTGAGGCGGTAACCAAGCTCCCTACGGTTCAAGTTGACTTTTAATATGCTGGCCTATAATGGCTTCTCTCACTTTCTGGAGATCAGTGCTTCAAGTAGGGCCTCTCTCAAGGTCAGGGTCCCACTAGCTACTGCCTGATAGACAGAAGTTACAGAAAAGCATTTCAAGGAGAGGTTGCCCCAAATCCCACCCACGTCTTCTCTGATTGGGGCCAGCCTCACACGGCCTGTGGAGGAGTCTCAGGCACATCACTACGGCAGCATGCTATGAGAGAACTAACGGTTTGTTGAATACTTGTGCCCTGGGCACAGGGCTTCGGCTGGTGTGAAGACACGAGGCAATGTAGACAGCCTCTGAAGTAAGTGCGTCATCCTGTGTCAGAGGTGAGGCCTGTGCAGGGCTTAATGCCGGGGAAGGCCCAGCTGGGCTTTGACCCTCATCTGACTCCAGCACGAATCTCACAGTGCCCACCCCCAAACAGGCCCCCGAGGGCTAGCACTTTCTTCTCCCTTCTAGGCTTTGTGCACGGTCTCTTAACACTTTGTAGACACACACCGCAGGTTTGCCTGGGCCCAGAAGACAAGAACAGAGCCTTCAGGCAGGTGCTTTCCCCAGGTCATCCTCTGGCTTCGCCTCTCGGTTCCTGCTGAGCTCCGTCTCTGACGTCCCCCCTTCCCCAGCCCCTCTGACACCTCCCCTCCACCCTTGGCCAAAAGAGAAGTGGAGCCCTCACCCTTGAAGTGAGCCACACCGAGGAGGAGAATGCTGACTCCACTGGGTATTTCCTGGGTGGACCTAGCGATTTTCCCTTTCATCTGGGCCTGCACCCAGTTGTTAACCTCCTGAAGGTCCAAGCGAGGGTTGCCGGTCAGGATTCTGGGCCTGGTGCCATAGGACTTCTCCAGCGGTGTGACAAAGCTGGATTTTATCCGCAGCTCTGGGAAGAGATGGAGTAGGGTTAAGTGTGCTCTGAGCTCCCAACCAGCATCTGCTCTGGGAGAGCGCGCCAGGCTGAGGTTCTGGTTTACCACTCAGCAGGCCCTGACTTCCTGCCTAGTGACTTCCCGTGACTTGCCCAGACTCCCAGCCAGCTTCCCCAGGCGCTGGGCAGAGAACAACAAATTTCAGTCATTGCTGTTTCTCTTCAGGTTACCACACTCCCTGGGCCCTCCCACCATCTCTCTCAGTCTGCTTCCTCTTTCCGATCCCTTTTGAGCTCACGGGGCCTCTTCCTGCCCACCAGCACCAGGCCCAGCCTGGGCAGATGGTGATCTAGTGTTTAGAAAGAAATGCCCTGGGTGCCTGGGTGGCTCAGTTGATTAAGCAACTGCCTTTGGCTCAGGTCATGATCCTGGAGTCCCGGGATAGAGTTCTGCATCAGGCTCCCTGCTCAGCGGGAAGTCTGCTTCTTCCTCTGACCCTTCCCTCTCTCATCCTCTCTCTCTCAAATAAATAAATAAAATCTTAAAAAAAAAAAAAAAAAAAAAGAAGAAGAAGAAAAGAAAGAAACCGCCCACCACCAGAGGAGCATAGAGCCCCAAATTCCTCCAGCATCCCGGGCTAGCAAGGTGACCCACTCCTTTCAAAGATGATCCGGGAAGCACTCTTGAAGTTCTTCTCGGGGGCAGTGATGGCAGCAAGGAGCTCCTTATAGGTGCCATGGATGTCCGGGTTGCTGATCAGGTCGTAGTAGAGGGCCCGGTGGATGGTGGATTCTGTCCGCTGTTCCGCTCCTGCCAGAGACCGGGGTGGGAGCCTTAATACCTGGCCACCAGGGCCCAGGTCAGGCCAGCTCCTGGGGTGGGACACCACGCTCTTGGTCTTCCACTGTTCATACTGGTGGCATTCTTGCTGGGCAAGAAATTTGAAGGCAGTGGAAGAAAAGATTTTCCTCCAGCAGGTGAAGGCCATCAGGCCTAGAGAGAGCAACAAGGGCTGGAGGGAGGGTTCAAGCCCCCGAGCTTCTCTGGCCACAGCCCTTACCAGAAAGTTTGGTGGTCACCTGCTCATGACTCTCCCCCCCCCCCCCCCCCCCCACAGCCGGGAACTCAGCTGTGAGCGAGTAAAGGCAAGGACCACCCCCACTTGTAGGCGGTTGTATCCCCAGGACCTAGCCAAATGGCTGGCACGCAGAAGCTTGTGTTAAGGATGGAGTGTCAAAGTCATCCCGTCATCAGTAAGTGTTCGTGAGGCCATGTCTCCAAGTCAGCAGTGCTCTGCACCCTCTGCAGAGCTGGGGTGGGGGGTTGTAGGTACACGCAAAGGGACCCCAGTGGGCCGCTCTCTCACCACCTCTCTGCAGGGGCCACAGGCCGATCCAGGCACCCGAGGCTGTCCCCATCTGAGAACTCACCCAGCGAGAGTGCGGAGAGAGCGGTAGCCACACTGAGTGGGGATAGCAGCACGTTGGCAGCTGGGCTGAGGCTGGACCTCACGCGGTACAGGTCATACCCAAAGTTGGAGATGGCCGCTGCTAGCTTATTCACAGGGACCTTGAAGAAGGGGTCCTCCTCTTCCACGGGCACCCCTGTGGTGTCGGGGTCTGGGGAGTCCTGGATTTGAGTACAAGGGCCATCAGAGATGAGCTGTGTGTGATGGGAACCCTCGTTGCTTTGAGTGGGATTGTCCTTCTGGCCCCTTAGAGACGTCCTGGCTGAGTACCCTACATGTAGCCTGATGTTAGAAGGAGAGTGTGATCCTGGATCCTGCCGGAGTTCTTGGCTGGGGACAGGCAGTCCCACATAGAAATTAGCTGACCAGGGGCGCCTGGGTGGCTCAGTGGGTTGGGCCGCTGCCTTCGGCTCGGGTCATGATCTCAGAGTCCTGGGATCGAGCCCCGCATCGGGCTCTCTGCTCGGCGGGGAGCCTGCTTCCTCCTCTCTCTCTGCCTGCCTCTCTGCCTGCTTGTGATCTCTCTGTCAAATAAATAAATAAAATCTTTAAAAAAAAAAAAGAAAGAAAGAAATTAGCTGACCAGGTTTAAATACTAGTGACCTGTGAGCCTCAGGCCTGGGACATACTTAAAAAGAGGGAGGGGGGATGCTTGGATGGCTCAGTTGGTTAACTGTCTGTCCTCGGCTCAGGTCATGATCTCGGGTCCTGGGATCAAATCCTGCAGCAGGCTCTCTGCTCATCCGGGAGTCTGCTTCTCCCTCTGCCTGCTGGTCCCCCTGCTTGTGCACTCTCTCCCTCTCTCTCTGACAAATAAATAAGATCCTTTTAAAAAGAGAGAGAGAAAGAGAAGAGTGCCCTCCCTTCCAAGGAACCTTGCTCTCAGGCCAGAGCAAGCTGCCTGTCTTCCCCCTTGTTAACTGCTTCCAACTCTCTATCTGGACCCTCCTGTGATTCCCCCCACCCCAATCCCATCTTTCATGGCCCCTGATCGCGCAGCATCTCCTCCACAACTTTTCCCTAATCACCCCAAGCTGAAGGCCCGTTTTGGTTTCCTGAACTTTTTAGGGGATCAGCTCCCACTTACATATTAACCACCTACCATGTGACAGACTGTGCTGGTTCTTTTCACTGGAGTCACTTCATTTCCTGCTTGTTGATCTATTTGATACCTCAAAAGACTGAGTTCCTTGAAGGCAAGATCTGAGTCCTTTATATTTCCGCCCCGCCCCAGCCCCTACAGAGCAGGTATTCAGTAGGTAAAAAGTAAGTGACGGCCACAATGGCCCTGCAAGGGTAGTTTTGGTTTCTCTTTAAAGATTATTTATTTGTGGGATGCCTGGGTGACTCAGTGGGTTAAATCCTCTGCTTTTGGCCCAGGACATGATCCCAGGGTCCTGGGATCCAGCCCCACATCAGGCTCTGTGCTCAGCAGGGAGCCTGCTTCCTCCTCTCTCTCTGCCTGCCTGTCTGCCTACTTGGGATCTCTGTCTGTCAAATAAATAAATAAAATCTTTTTTTTTTTTTTTAAGAGTATTTATTTGAGAGAAAGAAGGCGAGCACACGTGCGCACTCGAACAGGGGAAGAGCCAGAGGGAGAACAGGGAGCCCGATGCGGAGACTTGATCCCAGGACCCCAAGACCTAAGCCAAAGGTAGAGACTTAACCTACTGAGCCACACAGCTGCCCCTGGATAGGTATTTTTAATCCCATTTTACAGGTAAGAAAGAGACTCGAGGGGCACCTGGGTGGCTCAGTTGTTGAGCATCTGCGCTCAGCTCTCGTCATGGTCTCAGAGTCCTGGGATGGAGCCCCACATTGGGCTCCCTGCTCAGCAGGAAACCTGCTTCTCCCTCTCCCACTCCCCCTGCTTGTGTTCCCTCTTTTACTGTGTCTCTTCTGAAATATAAACAAATAAAATCTTTAAAAAAAGAAAGAAATTTAAAAAGAAGAAAGGAAAGGAAGGAAGGAAGGGAGGGAGGGAGGGGGAAAGGAAGAAAGAAACTGACTCAGTTCAAAGTGACTTGTCTGCAGTAACAAAGCTAAGAAGTGAGAGGTAGAGCCAGAACTCTCAACCACGTCCAGGACTCCAGCCAGTAGCCCGGGCTACCCTGGGCCCTCACTGTCCCTTAGCCTGAGATTCTCAGCATCTGTCTCCGCAGTCTGACCGTGCTTCCTCCAGACAGAAAAGGTACCTTTCTGCACGCTTACATCTCCACTGCACTCTGGTCGCTATCGGAACAAAAATCCAGGACCACCATCCTGTCAGTGAGACCCACGAGTGCCCCAAGGTAGTGAGAAAAGGTCTTCACTGAAAGGGATACCCCCGGGCTTGCACTGAAAGGGATACCCCCGAGCTTGCTAGACTGCCTTCACTTTTCACCTTCTGGGATCTTACTTTTGTCTCCACTGTGTTCTCTGAAAGGCAAGGCGAGATGTTTTCTGTCTGTTTTGCTGAAGGAGAAATCCAGGCCTTATCTACACAGGAAGGCCAGAGTCTGGCCTGGAACCCGGTGTCTGTCCCATCCCCCTTGCTGCCTGCTAAGGAGGGGTGGGGATTGCCCACACCCCGCCTCACACCAACCCCACTGACCTGGGGGCTGCCCGCGCTGTCCTGGCAGCTGCTGTGCGCGAGGAGGGCTCCAGTCCAGAGGAGAAGCACGAGGGCCTGCATCCTGGGGCCTGCAAGAAAACAAGAGGTAGGAGGCTATCCCCCTCACCCACCGCCTGCTCCGCCAGCCACCCTGAGTGGGGCGCAGGAGCTTCCCAGGACGAGGCACCTTACCTCTGACCTCCCCAGGCTGGAAGCGGACCTTCAACTTGACGGTCCCTCCCTCTGAGTGCCTTGCCACCCCTCCACCTGCCTCATGGCCTACAGCCCCAGGATGAGTCTGTGCTTTTGTCCCCCTGTGTGTGTGAGGAGATCTGGGGGCCTCAAGCCCCAGGGTCATGGACTCCAGGGCCGTGGAGACCCAGCAGTGGGCTCCTCTGTGTGGCTGTGGCCTAGCAGAAATGCACAGCACAGCTCTTCTCTGGAGACATAGGACCAGCTCATGATACAGAATTTGGGGTAATGTCAGAATGGGACAGAATCTAGTTCCCATAGGTAGAATTACAGAACACAGAGAAGGGAGGCATCTGTTCCAGCTCCTCGCCATCCTCAGGAAGTTCTCAGACCCTGTCCTTGAATTACTCTGGTCTAGAACCTGTGGCCTCATAAGGGACTCATTCCCTTCAGAGATAGTTTTCTATGTAGAGTTCTTACTCTCCTGCTAAGGAACACTGGGTCTAGGGGCCAAGAGCCTGGGTTCAAATCTCAATTCTGTGTCTTAATAGCTCTCTTGAGAACTCACAGCATCTTCTCTTGCAAAATGGAAATCAGATAGTTCTTGATATGAGCAATAAATCAGATCACATCTCCAAAGAAATGAACAGCACAAAGGCAGGTGAGCTCTGCAGTGATCCTAGAGCTAAAAATGTGTCTCCCTATACCTGGAGCCCCAGGGCCCCCCTTCTCTCCTAGGGAGCCAGATCCTCTGCCCCCTAGTAGCTCAAAAATAGCTCTTAAACCCTCGGAGCTTTCTTTCCTTCAGGTTAAACAACCCCAGGACCCTTCACATCCCCAGCAGTGGCCTCTTCCAACCAGCTCCCTCTAGCCCCTGAACCACAAGGGAAAAGGGAAATCTGGGCCCAGGGTTCAGGTCTCCATGTCTGCCACCATCCCTCAGCCTCCTGCACTTGCCATGTCCATGAACTCACCCCTTGGAGTTAGGATGTGGGGTGGGAGGGGATGAAAGCAGCTGGGAGGTCCCGCAGATAGGATCTTCCAAGGGGCCTTCTGTTTAAAAAGTGGGACAAGATCTCAGTAACTAGGACCTTCGGTTGGTCCCTGTCTCGCCCCCACCACCACCCATATTGCCAGGTCACCAATTTATAACATCTGTGTTCCCTGACCCTCACCTCCCCTACGCACACGCACGCACACACAGGCCAAGGCTCTCTGGCACATTCACGGTCATCATTTCTATGCCCATCAATACCCTCCCACGCGCGCAGCACACATACTTTCCTGACTTCTCAGAGCAAATAGGAAAGTTGGGAGTGGGATGTGTGATTTTTGGCGGAAGTCCTTAGAATCAAGCCAGATAATCCACTGGACAACACTGGAGAGATGAAAGGCAACGAAAGAAGGGACCACCTTTCAGAGTTTGCTCAGTCTGTGGCTGGACTGCAAGTGGGAAGCAGCCCAGCTTTCTTCCCAAACCCTGATCTGGAGCTTGTGTCCCAGAGTGAGCCCCACAGACCCCAAGTCCTCACCCAGCTGCTCTCCTGCCCAGCTGCCCCTGGCGCTCAGAGAGAACCTCCCCTTGAGCCAGCAGGACAAGATTTCTTTGATACAAGCTAGAGACCCGGAACACCAGACAGTCTCACAGCTGCTCTCTCCGCCCTCCCAGCTGCACCCCAGAGCTAGGAGGAGTCTTCTTGCCTGAGCCCCAGCAGACTGGGGTATCAGAGACCACAAAATTCCCTGAGATTTCTAGGCGGCAAGGGTATAGGAAATGCTATTACTGCTAGCATCTCTGGCCCCGGTAGGGAGCTGAGACAGGAGGGACACGGGGCTCAGCCTGGCATAGTGTTTAAGAAAACCAAGTTCATGGGGCACCTGGGTGGCTCAGTGGGTTAAAGCCTCTGCCTTCAGCTCAGGTCGTGATCCCAGGGTCCTGAGATTAAGCCCTTCATCGGGCTCTCTGCTCAGCAGGGAGCCCGCTTCCCTTCCTCTCTCTCACTCTGCCTACCTCTCTGCCTACTTGTGATCTCTGTCTGTCAAACAAATAAATAAAATCTTTAAAAAAAAAAAAAATGAAAACCAAGTTCACAGTTCAAATGCGCTTAAAGGTCAAACCTTCTCTGTAGGAGTTCCCACAGAGTCAGTGCGAGCCCTGGGTTGTGGGATCATGGTCCCCATGTTGGGGGACTGAGGACTGAAGATAAGGTGAGGGACCCTGGCCATGAAAAGCACATGCGTCCCCAGCTGCCCCACAGCCAGTCGCTGGGACAGGTAGTATTTTCATGGCCTCTAAATCCTCCACCTCCCCACCCTAAGGATGGAGGAAGAGGAGAGATTATGGAGAGCCCCCCAAAAGGGCCCTGGGAGGGCAGAGAGTCAGAATCTACATGGGGTTGGGGGTCCCTCTGAGCCCACTCGATGCCCTGTCCAAGGTGATTGTTCTGTGGCCTGAGGGCAGGCAGCCGCCACCTGGCCAGGGACACAGGGACACTGATGCCATCCGTCCAAAGGGCAGTATCTAAGCCAGACTCCTGTCCCACTAGGAGTGGGAGGGCATGGGGAGGAGGTAGATATTCTCTCCGCTGGGCCAAGGTCAGGCTTTCCTTTCTGCAGCATTTACCAAAATCAGGAGACACTGGGATTTTGTGATCTTGCCTTCCAGCTGGGAGGATAGACTTGAGCCAATACATGTGTTTCAGATTAAATCCAGTTGTGAGACAAACACCATCCCTCCTCCTCCTCCTTCCAGCACCACACAGCCTAAAGCCACATGGCAGTGGACCTCCTGGGCAGTGCAGGGAAGGACACCGCCCTCCCTCCTGGCTTTGGAAGGGCGGGCCCGGGGGTGCCCTCCAGGCCCGCTCCGCCTTTGGCGACCCCGCCAGTCCCCGGGCAGCGTTCCTTGTGGAGTCTTGGAACCTGAGTGAGTGAGGTCAGGGGCACCCGTGAGTTTCTACTCCGCACACCCCAGGAGGACTGGCCCTAGAAGCAGACCTCCCTAGCCCCCTTGGCCTTCCACCCTCAGCCCAGGGGCTGTACTCCTGGTGGACGGGCCTGGGCCAGACGATGATGGGGTTTCTGCGAAGCCTGTGGCTTTTCTTGGGCCCAGACCCTCCCCTTGCTGTGGCTTACCCCCAGGAGCAGAAAGAGTGCGGGCAGCCATCCTCTCCAGCACGGGCCGCAGGCCCCCGAACCCCACACACAGGCTGTACTAAATAGCGGTCATTGTTTGCCAACGGCCAAAGCCCATGGATCTCCCAGCGTTCACTGGCAACTAATTTGGCCAAAGAGAAGGGATGGGTGCTGGATCGAAGGGCCCAGGTGTCCTGCCTTCCAGTCTTCTGCAGGGCTCAGCAGGCTAGTAGTGGCTTGGCTTGGAAATCAGCACCAGCTGAACTTGAAAAAGCAGCAGGGAGCTGAGCCCAAGCCAAGGCTGGACTGGGTGAGGGGAGCAGGCTGCCTCCCGACTGCCCCAGGGAAGCCCAGCTAAGGGGCAACCTCCTTCCCTGGTGCGGGGTGGGGGGGGCGCGGGGGCCACAGAGCCCCTCTGAGGTGCTGCTCAGAACCTAGCCTGCAGCTGTGTCCTCTGCCCCTTCCCACCACAGCCCTCCCCATGGCTACCCACCTACTTCATTCAAAAGTCTTCCCAGCCCCTCCTCCTAGTGGGGCTTGGGGAAAAGTGGGCCCTGGGCCTCTGAGCCCCAACTCCCTCTGCCCTCTCTCATCCTCTCACCCCGGGGCCCAAGCAGCAGGGGCCACTGTCTCCCCACCTCCTCTCCCTTGCACCCCTCTTTGCTGATCCCTGGAGTGCTCCTGCCTCCCCCAGCCCAGGGGACCCTCTCCAGTCTTGCCCTGATGCTCTAACACCGGAGGGGGAGCTGCTTTACCTGTGGGTGTGCCGCAGTTGCCACCAGCCTAGGTCTGTCTGCACACTGAGGGGCTCCAGCAAACACCCAGAGCTTTTGCTGCGCCTCCTAGTCCAGAGCCCAGCAAGCTTCAGATTACAGCTACTCTTTCTTAAAGCGACCTGCACTCAATTCAGATTCTGTGATTGCATCATTGCCTGATGTTAACTTTTACCCACTGCTGCCCTTCCACCCCACACCCCCAACACACACACACACACACACACACACAGGGCAGACCTTCCTCCAGGGCCCTGGCCTGCCTCCTGCCTGAGGTCCCACCCCCAGAGGGCACCCTGGCCCACTTGGGTGGGAGACAGGGCTGAGGAAGAGTCTTCTGGAGGAAGCCTGGAAAGCAGGCCAGACCAGAGCAAACCCCACTCCTGTGCTGGGACTCTAGATTTTCCTGGTCCTTGGCTCTGACACTAACTGGGAGTTGGAGAAGACAATTCTCGTGGCTTTCTTTGGCTGAAAAAGGAAGGGAAGGGATGGAATTGGGATGTCTCTTTGCTTTTTCAGCTCTGGAATTCTGTGATTTCTGAAGATCAGAAAGGGCAGTGGGAAAAACATCTGACCAGAGGAAGAACTGAGCTGTGCTTTAACCATTGGTCCTGAGTGGAGGCTGAGTATGTGCCTGGCACGGCACTGTACAGGTCACCTAGTCAGGACAACACCTTGGCCCCACTCACCTGGGATGCTTAGGACCTTGCATCATGGTTGGGAATCTAAAATACTGACGTGTTGGGGCGCCTGGGTGGCTCAGTGGGTTAAAGCCTCTGCCTTCGGCTCAGGTCGTGATCCCAGGGTCCTGGGATCAAGCCCCACATCGGGCTCTCTGCTCGGTGGGGAGCCTGCTTCCCCCTCTCTCTGCCTCTCTGCCTGCTTGTGATCTCTGTCTGTCAAATAAATAAATAAAATCTTAAAAAAATAATAAAAAAATAAAATAAAATAGTGATGTGGGCAGGGGGCACCAGGGGAGCTGAGTCGGTGAAGTGTCTCCCTTCGGCTCAGGTAACGATCCCGGGGTCGGGAGTCTGCTTCTCTTTCTACCTCTCCTCTCTCCCTGCTCATGTGCGCACGCTCTCACTCTCTCTCAAATAAATACATAAATAAATCTATCTTTTTTTAAAAATGCTGACATGGAAAATAATTAGTTTAACAAAATGCCTTCTAGGCAGATATGAGTGCAGCCCAAAGTCCTGTGGTGGCTTGGAGGAGAGCTCAGAAAAGGGCTGGAGAGCCCTCTGGAATGAATATTTAGCTGAAGGAAGAGAAAATTTAGGGAAACATCACCCCGTGTGAGGCTTCGGGGAGCAGAGCCAGAGCCCCTGGGTAGAACTTCCCAGTGCGCAAGGTTCAGCTTTATGTAAGAAAAAATGTATCAACAGTCAGGGTTCAAGCTTTTGGGGCGCCTGGGTGGCTCAGTGGGTTAAGGCCTCTGCCTTCGGCTCGGGTTGTGATTCCGGGGTCCTGGGATCGAGCCCCACATCAGGCTCTTTGCTTGGCGGGGAGCCTGCTTCCTCCTCTCTCTCTGCCTGCCTCTCTGCCTACTTGTGATCTGCATCTGTCAAATAAATAAATAAAATCTTTTTACTTGGGGTGCCTGGGTGGCTCAGTGGGTTAACCGTCTGCCTTCAGCTCAGGTCATGATTCCAGGGTCCTGGAATCAAGTCCTGTATCCAGCTCCATGCTCAGCAAGGAGTCTGCTTCTCCCTCTCCCTCTGCCTGCCGTTCTGCCTAATGTGCTCTCTCTCTCTGTCAAATAAATAAATAAAATCTTAAAAAAAAATAGAGTACCTCTATGCAAGGCACTAACTAGATATGTGGAGGAGGAGGAAGAGATAGATGAATAAGATTCAGTGTCACACTCCAGAAATTTACTGACCAGTAACAAAGGCTGGTATAAAAACAGATCATTCCACTATAATGTGGACACGTTCTATGCCAGCAGTCTCTACAGCCAATACAGTACAATAGCCGTTAGTCATGTGGCCACAGAGCCCCCAAAATGTGGCCTGTCTGAGCTGCTCTAAGTGTAAAATACACATCAGACTTTGGATATTTAGTATGACAAAAATATTGTAAAGTATCTCAATAATTTTAATGCTGATTATATATACTGGGTTAAATAAAATATTAAACTTAATTTCACCTATTTCTTTTTTAATGTGACTACTAGAAAATCTTCAATCACATATGTAGTTTGCACTGTATTTCTATTGGACAGCATTGTTCTGTAGGGAATTGTGGTAATGTGGTTGGAATATATGAACCTAAGATGAATCTTGAAGGGTGAATAAGAATGGGTTAAGCTGGGGCGTCTGGGTGGCTCAGTGGGTTAAGGCCTCTGCCTTCAGCTAAGGTCATGGTCTCAGAGTCATGGGATCGAGCCCCACATCAGGCTCGCTGCTCCGTGGGGAGCCTGCTTCCTCCTCTCTCTCTCTCTGCCTGCCTCTCTGCCTACTTGGGATCTCTCTGTCAAATAAGTAAATAAAATCTTAAAGAAAAAAGAGAGAGAGAGAGAGAGAGAGAGAGAGAATGAGCTAAGCATAGAGAGGCAGGAAGGGCAGAACTATCCATGTGGACAAGTTAAAATTGGATCCCTATCTCACACCATACACAAAAAGTAGCTCTAGCTACATTAGGGATTAAACATGAACAGCAATTTCTGCTTTTGCAGAAGCTTTCTTTCTTTTTAAAAAATATTTTATATATTTATTTGAGAGACAGAGCACAAGAGCAGGGAGAGGGACATGCAGACGCTCCGCTGAGTAGGGATCCCAACCCAAGGCTAGATTCAAGAATTCTGAGATCATGACCTGAGCCAAAAGCAGACCCCCAACCAACTGAGCCACCCAAAAGATTGATAAATTTGATACTAAAGTTAAAACCTCATTTTCAGGAAGAGATACCATTAAAAAAAAAAAAAGAAAACAAAAGCCTTACACTAGGAGAAAATATCTGTTACACAGGTAACTGACAGAAAAAGATTTTGAATGCTAATATAGTAAAAAACTATAAATTAATACAAAAAATAAAAACTCAGCAGAAACATAGTCCCAGGTAATTCGCAGAAGAATCCTAACAGGCCAATAGACTTCTGAAAAAGATGTTTCATCCTCACCATAATCAGGGGAATGCAAATCAAAACCATAATTTCACGAGCGCATCTCACACTCACCAGATGGGCAAAATTTAAACATCTGACAAGACCAAGTGTTGGTGAGGGTGTGGACAACCAGGATCCCTCCTGCCCTGCTGGTGAGGAAGTGGGAATGTAAACTGACACAACCACTTTGAAGAAGAATCTGGCACCAAAGGGGAAAGCTGTGCGTAACCCTATGTGATGGCCTTTGCCGTTAAAGATGGGTAAACCCAAACCC
This sequence comes from Enhydra lutris kenyoni, assembly GCF_002288905.1. Lineage (NCBI taxonomy): Eukaryota > Metazoa > Chordata > Mammalia > Carnivora > Mustelidae > Enhydra > Enhydra lutris. Next base: position 1,720,246 of record NW_019154110.1, read on the forward strand.
ACAACTCGGCACTTCCACCCCTAAGCATGTGCGCTGGAAGAACTCCACACGGGTGCACAAAGTATGCATGTACGAGAATGTTATGGTGGCACTGTTTGTAATGCAAAAAAAAAGTAAAGTCTCCTTGCAAACCTATTAGTAGCTGAGTAGACAGAGGTGGAGAAGTCTTACAGCCCTGAGAAATCGTGCCGGGAAGCCACTTATATCAACACAGATCTGTCTGCTGAGCAATGGCGTTGTGCGGTTGACTACACCTTTTTGTGTGCTCCAATTATCTCATGGTAGCTTACAGAGAGTCATCCCTCCTCCTCCGATTGCCATCAAGGGTGTCCCGCTCCTGCCGAAGGAGGGGGTTTCCACTGTGCTCTCCATGGGCTCTGCTCCTCCAAGTGGCTGCTTTCCTGCCTAATCCCATATCCCTCTCAAATATCCTCTGTCACTGCCCTCTTTGGGGACACTTTCTCATGCCACATCCCCTAAGGCTACTGCCTGTTTCTCCTGTCTCCTTTCTCACCGCCAGGAGGGAAAGAGCTAGTTATTCTTGTGTTTGTACTGTCTTAGCGCCATTCCCTCCTCAACTGCAATCTTGCCCATCTCCCCATTGGAACCACTGTCTCCAAGTTCGTGGGTGACCTTCATGTTGACCACCAAAAGGACATCTCTTCCCTGGAGAGCAGGCAGTAGAGAGCAGACCGTTCCTCCTTTTTGAAACTCTGCCTCTTCATACACTTCCATTCCCTATACTCCTGCCTCACATGCCGCGTTTTTTGGGTTTTGTTTTGTTTTGTTTTGTTTTTGTCTCCTTTGCTCACTTGATCCTGGGATCCTTTTTCCTTTCCATCTACATCCCCTCTTAGATTATTCCACCAGGGATGCCTGGGTGGCTCAGTGGGTTAAGCGTCTGCCTTCAGCTTAGGTCATGGTCCCAGGTCCAGGGATTGAGTCCCACATTAGGCTCCCTGCTCAGCGGGCAGCCTGCTTCTCCCTCTGCCTGCCACTCCCCCTGCTTGTGCTCTCTCACTCTTTCTCTGACTCAAAAAAATAAAAGTTACTTCCACCAGTTCCATCACTTTAAATGCATCTGTATTCCCAAATATACACTTCCAGCCCCGACCAAGATATCCACCAGCCTATCTGACAAGTCCATATGGATGTCCAGTAGGTAGGACGAACATACAATTTATCATCCAAACACTCCTCAGAGCAAAAGTAGAACTACAGACATGACTTGAACTATCCCATGTTGGTCTACATTAGTGTGGCATTTCAATCATGACATGTTCAAAATAAAAATCTCCAGTCAGTCCTCAGATCTGTCGCTCACCCTGATTCCCATCTCAGTGAAACCCATTTTCTCAAAAAAAAATCCAGGAATCTGAACCATAAACCCCATGAGCCTTAAGCCTTTCCTTTCCCTCATGTCCTGTACAATCGACCCACAAACTCTATAGCACCACCTGCAAAATATTTCTGCATGCTGACCCCTTTCTTCCATTTCCACAGTCGACACCCTGGGCCACACCGCCTGTCTCTTGCCTGCTAACCCACAATTGTCCCTCTACATTCTGTTCTCCACCCAGCAGCCAAGCAAGCCTTCTAGGGCTTAGATCAGACTGTGGTACCCCTCAGTTAAAAGTTTCACACAGTGAGGGGCGCCTGGGTGGCTCAGTGGGTTAAAGCCTCTACCTCTAACTTCCGCTCATGATCCCAAAGTCCTGGGATCGAGCCCCACATCTGTCTCTCTGCTCAGCGGGGAGCCTGCTTCCCCCCCCACCGCCTGCCTCTCTGCCTACTTGTGATCTCTCTCTCTCTCTGTCAAATAAATAAATAAAATCTTAAAAAAAAAAAAGTTTTCCACAGTGAATGGATTATTGCCATCCACAACCCAGATGAAAGTCACAAACATGAGGTTGAAAGAAAGAAGCCAGACCTAAGAGAGCAGACTGTATGATTCCTTTACATGGAGTTCAGAAACAGGAACGATCAATCTGTTGTTAGAAGTCAGGAGAGTGAGGGCGCCTGGACAGCTCAGTCAGTTAAGCATCTTTCTTCAGCTCAAGTCATGATCCCAGGGTCTCAGGATCGAGCCCTGCGTTGGGGGGGGGGGGTCCCTGCTCAGCAGGGAACCTGCTGCTTCCCCTGCTTGTGCTCTCTCTCGCTCACTCTCTCTCAAATAAATAAATAAAATCTTAAAAAAAAAAAAGTCAGGAGAAGGAGTACTAGTTCCTGATGTGGGTGCTGGTTGCACAGGGATATATGATTCATGAGAAAACTCATTAATTCATGTATGGTTCTGACTTATGTGCTTTGCATACTATATTTCAACAGAAGATGTTAACTTGTGTCTTGTCTAGACCCTTCTACCACTAGATTTAGGCTGTGGGGGGCGGGGAGAGGGAGAGGAGGGATCTTGTCTGCTTGCTCACAGCCACATCCCCAGAGCCTAATGCACTGCTGGGCACAGGGGCCCTGATAAGGACTTGCAGGGAGATGCAGAGAAGAGAGCCGGCCAGACCAGCAGCAGGGAGGACCTAGGAGGCAAGGGCAGTGACCCTTGGGCGTGACTAGATCCAGGGCTTACAGCCAGGATGGGGAGGAGAGAGCTGAGAAAGATTTTGCAGGTAAAATTAAGTTGGTGCCTTGCTAAATTCAACTTTCCAATTACTTCTTACTCCATTTTTTAAAAAATATTTTATTTATTTATTTGGCAGAGAGAGATATAGTGAGGGAGGGAACACAAGCGGGGGGGAGTGGGAGAGGGAGAAGCAGGCTCCCCGCTGAGTAGGAAGCCTGATGTGAGGCTAGATCCCAGGGTGGGCTCTAGGCTGAGGGCAGATGCTTAACTGATTGAGCCATCCAGGTGCCTCTACTTCCTACTCCTGATTCAAGTCTTTGCTCCCACACCGCCTCCTCAGGGAAGACTTCCCTGCTTTACTTCTTACCACAGTGCTTCCCACCCTCAGCCTCACCATCGATTTCACTTGTTCTGTGTATTACCTCTCCCCACATGGCTGGGCTGTAGGAAGCAAGAGTCCACCCCAGGCCCTTGCTCTTGACCATTGCCCTTCAGGGTCTTGGGTGGCTGCAGCCACAGGGACACCCCGCACTCACAGATAAGGGCCCACCCACGTGGACACCCATGCCGCCCCCAGCCCGGGGGCCCAGGGCGAGTCCAGCCACCTCCCCCAAATCCTTAGGCACTGACAGCCTCCTGCTGGAGCCGCTATTCCCAGCAGCCTGTCCCCCAGCAGGCGGGCGCCTGCGCCTGGCAAAAGGACTGGCATGTAATTAGAAACTCCACGGACTCCCTAATTGCCAGTTTTCTCCCAAAGCGGGAGGCCAGCGCTATTCTGAGCCACCCCTGTTGCTGGCGGCTTGAGGCCTCTAGAGAGGAGCCGTTGGAGAGCAGAGCCAGGCTGGCGTGGAGGTGGCCATGGAGAGGGCTGGTGAGGTCAGAGGGGACTGTGCTGAGACAGGCTGGCGAGTGGCCGAGAACAGAGAACAGACGTGGCAGAGAGGGCTGCCTGCTGTCCCAGCCCAGGCCCAGCGTGGTGCTCTGTGTAGCCAGTGGCTTCCTCCTGCCTTCCTCAGGGACCCCCCCTGCCCCCACGAGTGCCCAGAATAGTGACCTCAAAGCAGCCAGGGCCATTCATTCTTTATTCGGATGTCATAAAAATCACTACAAAAACTTTACAAAAGAGCCGGAAGGAACTATTGCCCTCCCCTCCCGCCTCAGCCCCTGAGACACCTGGACAGTGGAAGAGGAGAGAGGAGGGAGAATCCTGGCAATGTCGGTATCTCCTAGGAGCAGCAGGAAGTCTGCAGTGACAGGAGCATCAGGGCAGGTGGAGGCTGGAGGGCCAGGGGCACGTTATGGCAGAAGTGCCTATATGGAAGGCTAGGCCCCCACCCACAGAGCGAGACAGGGCTCCACTGCTGGCGGCCTAACTCTCCTCTCCCCAGCCAAGGTATCCAATCCCTCCTGTCCCACCTTCTCTGGTAAACAAATGTGGAAGTGCCCCAGCCAGCTTTGGGAAAGACCTTCCTACCTTCCTGACAAGAGTGGACCTACAGCTGTCCCTTTGCCCAAGCCCCAAACAAGGACAACATTTGAGCCGCTTTGGAAGAAAGGATGTGGGATCCAGACCCCTGATTCCCGGAGCCCTGCCCTCGACCTGGCCCCACCCACCCCAAACTCCCCGAGAGAGGAGAGGAGACCGGAGAAGATGACTCTCTCTCCGCTCCCAGACTGCCCACCCAGGCCCCTGCTGTAATCCCACCAAGCCGTCTGGAAAGAGTCCCAGGAGTGGAGAGGTTGTTTCAGGCAGGGACTCAGGATGCTGGCAGCTGGCCTCTCACTTGGGGCAATTAAGTTGGGGGTAGTCCTCCTCTGAGGGGGGAGCAAGTTTCAAGTCAGGGCCGAATGGCTTGTCTCCGCGGGGGAAGGCTTTCTGATTCTGGAAGTAGTCCCTGTCATCTGGCGAATCCTGCTGCTCCTTACGCTCCCACTCCGCGCTGGGGTTGGGGTTCCTCACACTGCCCACGAAGAGGGGCAGGCTGGTTGTGTCCTCAAGGATGAAGAAGAGAAAGGGGCGGTTCACGCTGAAGGAGGAGAGAGACATGCGTGACATGGCCGTGCCGGTAGCAGCGGCCGCCTCCACGCCAGCCTCGCTGAGCTCCAGCGTGGACCGATGCTGCACGCTGGTTACCACCAGCCTCTGGTCAGAGATCCCACGCAGGTCTGGGGCCTGGAACAGTTCCTGCAGGCCTGCCCAGGACAGGAGGTGACAGGTCAGAGCTGCCTTCTGCCCCACAAGCTGCCCAGACCTGCCTGGGATGGTATCTGGCATTCTGGCCAAGGGACTAGTCCAACCCACAGATCCCTGCTTAACTCTTACCTAACCTCCAAGTGTCAGCTTCAAGGTCACTTCCTCCAGGAAGCCCTTCCCAATCCCCTGCCCCAAAGTGGGTATGGGTGCCTTTTCTCCAGTGAACGGGAGAGAAGCCCTCTGTCTTATCCCTTATGCTGAACTGTAAATACCTGATTCCTTATCTGCCCACCTGCACGTGACTCAGTCTTGTCTGCTGGGGGGACCCAGTGTCTAGCGCAGCGCCCCCTGCAGGACAGCCGACAAGACCCACATGCTACCCAGGCTCTCCAGTCTGCAAAGTTCACTCTTGGATGGAACAGGTTGTCATTCCCTGGGGCACCCCAGCTCAGCCCAGGAAAGAGAGTCCTGGGGGTGGGGGGTCCTAGGAAGCCCTCTGACCTCCCAAAGCCCCAGAAAAGGCCAGGACACCAGTCTGCTCTGACTCGGATCCACAGCCAGCAAGGGGGCTCCCTGCTCACCCGCTCTGCCTAGCCTGACCCAGGGGGCGGTCCCCTGCCCAGCCTCCTTACCCAGCCGGCTGAGGGTGGCCACCAGGTCCAGCTGATAGTTGAGATGCAGCCTGGGCAGCCGGACCTTGGTGGGTTTCTCTCGCAGTAAGGGCTGGTGCAGGATGTCCCAGCTCAGGTTGGCCAGCACCTGGGACACGTTCCACTCAAAGTGGGTGGGCATAATGACCACAAAGCTCATGTTGTTCTTAAACGGAAAATGAGCCACCTACCAAGGCGGAAAGGAAACCATGTAAGAACAGGAAAGTGCCCAGACCAGCTGGGTCTGGGTCAGTGTTCGCTGACCCAGTGTCAGTGTTCGCTTCAGAGATAGATGGACCAGGGCTTCCGGTCCATTCTTCTCAGGTGTGTGTCTGGGCTCCCCCAGCCTCTACTTCCTTACCGTGAAGTCGAGTCATACTACCTGCCCACATGGCAGGCAGACATGTGACACTCCAGTGGAGTATCAACACATAGGCTCAAAAAAATGGGGACTTCCTCTCCCTTCATCTGCTACCAGCTGGCCCTGTGATTTGGGTCAAGAAATCCCCTCGGTGTCTCAGATTCAGACCACTCCAGGTTCTGCAGGGGAGCCACTGCAAAAGGTGGTTCTCTCCACACCACACCCCTCAGTAGTGACTCTGCCCCACTGTATGTAAGACTGCGCTCTGAGGTAATTTCACATGAATGGGGTTCCTGCAGCTACGTAAGTATGAGAAGCACTGTGCTCCATGATTCCTGACAGCTGCAGATTCTTTGGTCTCTAGACAGAGCAGCCAGGCAGCAGGACCCCTGGGTTGGGGGAGGGGGAAGGGGGAGCCCCACATCTGGCTGCCTGGGTCTGCCTGCAAAGGGTGTGAAGAAGAGGGCTGAGGCCAGGACCCAAGAGACAAAGGGTGAAGAAAGTGTGGGCAGGACACAGTCTGGCAGGAGCTGCCTATCAGGGTGGAAGGGAGAGAAAAGGGATGCTACTCCAAGGGCCTGTGCTGCCCACAGCCCCTCTCAGGAGAGCTACAGAAGGCTGAGGCCTGTGGCATGCTGCCTTGGGAAACTAACCAACATGGCCGCCTCTGCCACAGCTGACTGGCCCAGGGATCTACACTCAAGCTGAGAGGACCACATTGTGGCCAGAAGCAAGGGAGGCCTCCCCTTAGACAAGCCTTGCATAGCGCTCTATCCAGTCAGAATGTTCCAGAAGGATATGGACACATCCATCACAACCAGATCCTCCCTTCTAAGAAGAACTGTGACAGGTCACAGAGCCCAGGCTCAGGCATGCCTTGGCCTGAGTGGCTCTGTAGCCATTGGGTGGCTTCCTCTGCAGCCCCACCAACCCATGGGCCCTGGTAACAAACCCCTATAACCAAAGATCACCTGGTTCTCCACTGGGGCCCCTCCTCAAAGAACACTCCCTGACCGCTGGATCTAAAATACCTTCCCTAGTCACTAATTGATCACTTTCTTTTTTCCCCCATAGCACATACCCTATCTGAAATGATCCTGTGATTTAGGTTCATTTGTGTACTTTCCTTTCCTGCTGACAGCAGGGACCTGGTCTCCCACGTGCTAGTGAGTTCCCATGTCTAGGACAGTATCTGGCAGACAGCAAATGCCCAATATCGTTTTGTGAGCTTCATGAACTTCCAAGAGCCTGGAAGCTCAGTCCCACAGGTCGGGGTATAGCGAGACCTTCCAGAGCCACCTGTATCAGGAACATGACTGCAAGGAAGGCAGGGCACACCCCCCTTCACCCCTGTGCCTGCCCACAGCCCACCCCCTCCCTACACCACCTCCCAGCCTGGACAATCAGGGCTGACCTGTATCTCGGGCTGCTCCAGCAGGAACCAACGCAGGGGGTACGTGTGGGCGTGCATCATGTCCACGGGCACGGTGAACTGCTCGTTCAGGTGGAAACTGTCTCTCTGGGTGAGACTTGGATCAAACTTGCTCCTCCAGAAACCTAGAGCCAGCAGAAGGCAGGGGCCATGTAGACCCAGGCAGAGGGAGGTTCTCTACCACCTGTCTCTTCTCTGTCCCACCCAGAACCCATTCAAGGGACAAAAGGTAGAGGTCGAAACCCCAAGGGGCACTGTGCCAGGTGACACTCAGTTGATCTGAGGTTTCTTCCCTGCAGCATTTTTGAAATCTGGGCTTGCTTTTTTCCTGTGCCCCGCCATGCTCCCAGGAGCACCCCCCATCTCTCCACCAACTCAGTTTCCTCCTAGGGTTCTCTCTTTACAACAGCCTCATCCAATTCCTGGGGCCCCTCCTCGGCACACTGTTACCCATTTCCTACCCTCCCCCAAGCCACAACCTGAAGAGCTCCCTGCCTCGTGGCCCATCCCTGAGGAGAAAGAGAGACTCTCAGAACAAAGGTTTCTTCACAGCCCAGCTCAGCCTATGGGGCAGGAATAGGGGCAGCCTATGGGGCAGGTGGGGAACCTGGGGAGAAGAGGAACGCACTCTGGAAGTGGATGGCATTGAGCAGAAGCAACACTGTGTCATCTGGCAGCTCAGAGAGGAAATCCTCAATCTTCCCTTCTGTAGCCTCCTTCACCCATTGGTTGATGTTCAGCAGATCATCCCCCTTCCTACCCGTCAGGCTCACGGGCTTTGCACCAAAGAGCTGTTCTGATTGTTCCAGAAAATCCTCTTTGATGGGAAATCCTATGCAGAAAGGGCCACAAATTGTTCCCAGGGGCTTGAGCTCCAGAGCCACCAATCCTCAGACTGGCGACCTGAGGCCAACCCCATCCCCATCACCCCTGTCCACCCAAGAGCACTACCTAGGGAGCTCCAAGCACCAACACCTACCTTTCTGCAGGTACATTCTGGCAGCCAATCGGAATGCCCCAGGGCCCAGGTCCTGGCAAAGGTGGCTCAGTAGGTGAGGGAGGCAGGGCCCTGAGTCCACATGTAGCACCTGCTCTAACCTCCGCAGTGTCTGGTTCTGAGCACCTGGAGGGGACCGCATTGGCTGTGGCCCAGGCCGCCGGCTCTTTCCCGGCCCTGCCATGCACTCCAGTCCCTGTTGAATGCCCGTGGTGCACAGGCATTCGCCTCTCGCATCCACTGAACCCCGCCCCCCAAGTTCCACCTTCATCTCTGCTGCTGGCTATCTTGGATGACCTCACCCCGTCCAAGTTGTTTTCCCTCCCTGGACCTTGGTTTCCCACAGTGAGAGCCTCCAGTCCGGCGAAGACAGTGCAGCTACATAAAAATCATCAGAAGCTTATCCTTAGGTCCCATACCCGGGGATCTGACTCGAGGAATCTGGAGGTATGCCCGGGAATCTGCCTTTTTACCAAACAGCCAAGTGCCCCCAATGAAGGAAGCACCCGCTAGTAAACTGTGGAGTAGTGAGTTCCTACTGGCCTCCCAGCTCTGCTGGTCTAGACAAACGGATGCCACGGTACCTAGTGCCAGATGAGACAGGGCCAGGGCCACACTCAGAGGCGACAGGATGAGGTTGGGGCTGGTGGACCTTTGGGCGACCAGGGAGAACAGGTCTGTGGTGAAGGCCATCATGGCCTGGGCCAACCTGCGTGTCTGCTCCGGAGTTGAGGCCCCCTTGCAGTCCCTTGGGGATTTCTTCAGGGCAGTATGGCCATGGGCCTCCTACAGGGACAGATCAGGGGTCAAGAGGGTTAAGGAGTCAGCTCTGTGTTGAGGATCCCTTTCGGAGTCCCTGTGCCTGAGAACAGCAGGGCCTTATCTCAGTCCTGACGAGAGAGGGACGAGAGACGGTCACAAAGACAAAGGCCTGATAGGGACCGGGTCCTTCGCTCTGGTCCCTCCCACCCTCGGTCTTCTGGCCTCCGCCTCATGGCCCCGCCCCCCGGTTCCCTCGCCCCTGCTGATTGGCCCTCCTCCCTCGGACCCCGCCCACCCTTCCCCCAGCCCCACCTGGTTGTACCTGGTTGCCCAATTTGAGGAGGGTAAGCGGGGGCAGCTTTTCCTGGGTCTGCCCGCTCATTAGCTGAAGAAGGGAGGAAGCAAATGGAGCGTGACCCTTCCCACTGGTTCCCCCACCGTTGCGGGAGCCACAGGGAAGGCCCCTCGGGGCCTTCCTTCCCCTCATGCCTCTCCCTCACCAGTACCTGCTGGTCCAAGGGCTCCATGGCGCTGGCAGGAGAGAACTGTTGAGAAAAGGATGAAGAGAGGAGAGGGAACCCCCTTAGAGCCAAACCTTCCCCTGACTCAGCCCCCTCCTTTTCCTGCCCGGACCCCTGGCGCGTCCCCACCTGCCTCCCGGCCCCACCCAGACCCAGGCCCAGGCTCACCACCAAGCTGGAACCCTGCAGGCAGGACAAGCTGAGCACCAGGAGCCCCCAGAGCAGCGCCATGTTCCTGTGCGGGACAGGAAGCCACTGTTCCCACCTGGCGGCACTTCTGCGTGGGATCGCACTCCCCACGCTGCCTGGCTTGGCAGATCCTGAGCCTCTACCGCTGAGGGGACACCCAGCTACTGCCAGCACACCCCCAAACACCAGTGGTGGTTCCCATCTCTGTGGCATGGGATGGCCCCCTGAATTGCTTTTAACCCCTCTGTATTTTCCAGTTTTTCACATTTTGGGCACTGAAAATGGTTTGGTTCATAGGGGAAATATCAAAACAAAAGAAATCCTCATGCTTCAAGTCCTGGCCTTTTGAGTCCCACCTGGATTGGAATCCAGACTCTGCCTCTTCCCGGAGGACCTTAGATATTTCCCTTAACTCCTCTGGACTCTGCCTTTTCTTGTAAAATGGTAGCAAAAGTCCCTACCTCCTCCCATGGTATGTTGTGAGGACCAGAATAAGACAGTCTTTGTGAGCCTTGATTACAATGCCTGGCACTCAGTAATAGGGCTGTTGTCCGCCTAGCCCCCCTCCTCTGGGAAGCCTCCCCCGAAGCCTCCTGTATACTGGGGCTCCTATCCAACCTGCTGTCCACAGGGCCCACCTTTTCTCGCTGGTCTGGTCTTGACCACAAGGGTGGACAGGCCTGAGTCCCTGAAGTCTCAGCAGGGTTGGTGGGGTAGGCTGGAGAGCCGCATTGTTGACCCAGCCAGAGAGCCCAATGAATGGCTCTGGACAAAGCCACCTTTGGACTTACGGGAAACACAGGCCTTGGCCCCCAACTCTGTCCAGGTCGGCTCCGGGAAGCCAGGCTGGCAGGTGGAGATGGGCAGGTCTTGGTGGGGCCTCAGAGCAGGTCCCACACACTCCAACCCCGCCCCCATCTCAGGGCCAGTCCTTCCAAGGGATCCTTCTATCACCCCTGGCCCCACCCCCATCACAGGGCCCCTGACCTCCAACCTGGGCTTTTGAATTTTTTTGTCAAGAAAAGCCCTCCAGTTTTTCAAGTCCCAGGGGGAGTCCTGCCAGAACTCCCACCTTGGCTCCTCATCCCCCCCAGGAGGCTGGGAAATGAGAGGCCTTCTGAATCAATTCACTCCAGGCCCCCTCAGCTAGGACAGCAGCTCTTACCTCCTCTCCTGCCCAAAGAGCAGGCTAAGCCACCCCTCCCCTTGTACCTCCGCGGGCTCCTTGCTGCTGCACACGATGTCCTTCTCTCTGGCCCCACTTGGGTACTCCCCACACTTTGCTCAGGCTCCAGCCAGCCTAGCTGAGCCCTCCCCTCCCACCAGGACCTTTGCTCTCAGCCAACCCCTGTTCAGATTGCTTTCTCTTCTGGTAAATATTGACCTGCACATCCGGTTAAACATTGATATTGGGGCCGGAAGCCCCATTCCCACCAAGGCATCTAATCCTGAGACAGCCACCTGGAGGCCCTGTGGATTTGGGTCCCCCTTCTTTCCCCACAAGCCTGGAGAAAGGAGGTTCAGGAAAGTTGAGGAGAATGTTCTCATCTGTAGAGCAGATCCAGGAAGGACAGGGGCCTCCCAGCAACCCCACTCTAGTTGGTCAGAGAGGCTATGTGACATGCCCAAGGACAGAGTTGGGCTCAGGGTCACATCCAGCTTCCCACTTCCAATGTCCTTTCCTCTCCCCCATCCTGAGGGGAAGGAAAGGGAGGCCGCAGGAGCCTATGTGGAGAACCCAAGATAGGATGCCCATCCCCAAGCCTTACAAGCCCAGGATCCTGATTGGCTGCCTTTAGACTAGATCTGGAAGGGGTGGGGAGAGGAGAGAGAGCCCCAGCCCCAGCTAGCATCCTCCCAGCAGGATGGCTGCCTCCTTACCCTCACCCAAGGCTGAGGGTTCAAGAAACTGGCCTGGGGCTGCATGCACCAGAAGGCCTGTCCCCTGGGGCACCCAAGGGCAATGATCAGGCTGTCCCCCACCTTCCTGCCCAGCTTCTCGCCCTCTCCTCATGGCCCCGGAAGCTGCCCACTCCTAATTCTTCCCCACCCTGATACCACCATCAAGAAAAGTGTCCCTCAGTTCCATGGCTCTTCCAAAGGATTTATTGGTCATATTTACATCTATTGCAAATAATGAGAAGGCAGTAGGGGCACAGGCTCAGACCTCATCTCTGCTCCCGAATATGAGGGTCCCAGGATGGCTGGGTCTTCCCGTCTCCTGGGAGAGACCTGAGATGCAGAGATCATTCTTGCCCCTTCTCTCAGGGTGTTGGACCATGAAGGTTCTGGGCCCAGGGGCTGCCTCCTCAGTTTCAAGGCACAAACACTGTGGTGAGGGGTGGGCAGGCAAGGCAGGCGGTCACTCCTGGCCAGGCACCGGCTGGCCCAGTCCCTCTTCCCTCCCCTGGTCCTGCCCTCTTTCTTCCCCTACTAGTCCCACACTGGGCAGGGCCCGGCTGGGTGGACACTTAAACCCCAGCCCAAGGCCCTTAACTCCTGGACCACGGCCAGCCCTCATTAGAGGCTGGAGTCCAAGCACCATCAGTGTCCTGGACTGGAGCAGCTGTCCTGTCCTTGTGAGACTGGGGTACAGAGAGCTCAGCAGGGTGCGGGGGCATCTTCGGCTGGAGACTGGCTGGGCCGGGGCCCATCTCCGTTCCTCTTCTCAGAGCTTCCCTGTCCCCATGTAAGACCCAGAGGGCAGAGCCAGGGAGAAGGGAGGGCAATGCTTCCCATGCTCTCTCTCTCTCTCTTGCTTCCTGCTGACTAGGGGCAGCAGCTCCCCCAAGCCGTGAAGGAGATCCTTTCTGGCAGCACTGGTGGCTCTGGCAGTTTGGGACCCTGGACTCCTGCCTCCCCCTAGCTTGCAGGCCACATGGCCACTCGGAGTGTGGGGCCTGATGCTTGCACAGAGGGAGCTGCTGGGAAAACACGGGTGAGAGAGGGACTCCTGGGGGGGATGTCTGCCCACCCTCATGGGCCGGCCCTGCCTCAGCCTACGCCAGGAGGCGGATGACCCCATTGTCCGAGCCTAGCAAAAGGTGGCGTTTGGTGGACAGCAAGGCCAGGCTGGTGAGCGTGCCTCGGAAGTTCTCAGAGCTAAGCTTGGTGGTGGCCTGGGAGGGGGGCTCGAGTAGGGAGCAGACGCCGATCTTGTTGGCCACTGTGCCGGTGACCACCTCGCTGCCATACAGGTCGAAGGTGTGGATGGGGTCAGAGGCAGACTTGTAGTGGTGCGTGGGCTTCTGTTCCAGCTCCTTCCACACGGTCAAGGAGTGGTCAGAGGAGGAGCTGACCAGGACACTGCCCTCCACCGCCTGCTTGGGGAGAAGAGAGCCTGAGCCAGCTGGACCCGGGCCCTCCCATGTGCCCAACGAGCTCCAGGGTCTTCTGTTTACTCGCAGGGGATCTCCCAGGAAGACAGAGGGGTCCTGGGCAGGAGACCAACTGCCTCCTCGACCACATCTTATAAGGGCTGGTTGATGTCACTGTGCTCAGGTGTCTTGAACCTAGTCACCACTGTAACTTGGCGCTCACTCTAGGCATTGTGTGTGGCGTGCCATATTACCAAATTTAATTTTCAGGACAACTCAATGACATAAATGCTCTTGTTATTCCCATTTTACAGAGAAAGAACCCGAGGCTCAGAGAAGTTAAGTAATCCTCCCAAGGTCAGAGAGCCAGTAAGTAGCACTGCCAGGATTAACACCAAGGCTGACCCCAAAGCCCTCTGAATGCATCCCTGGAAGGTCCAAACCGAAAGCTACCTGGACCCCTGGGCCCCCTGGGGTCCTGGACACAGCTGGAGCCAGTGTGTCCTTAGTAGTGGCAATGCAGGTCCCCCGGCTGCAGTCAGCACAGGGAGGAAGTGCCAGCTGCCTGGAAATATCCTCCCACAAAGAACCCTGTTCCTCCCCTGCTGTCCCTCCCCGGGCAGTTCCCTGAAGTCTGTGCCTGAGAATGGGTGGGGGTAGGGGTAGGATCCCCAGGCGGGGACGTCCCTGCCCCCATGAGGGCAGCCCAGCATGGGACATGGACTCTGTTCCGTGGTCTGGGGGCAGTAAACAGCCTCCCAGCTGAGCTTTATTTAACCTGAACTGGGTCACGGACAGGGCCTGACCCCTGATCCTCCAAGCAAGGCAAATATGGACAAGGGTTACTCATTAGAACATCCCCAGGGAGCAGCAGGGTCAGCTCACCCCCTGCTTCCCACCCCCAGGCCTGCCTCTGGCTCCTAACCCTGTGTGCCCATCAGCCCTGGGGCAGGTAAAAGGGAGATTACCTTAGCTGGAGCCTGTCCTGAGTGGGCCCTAAGAGGACCTGGAGCAGGGGCAGGGCTGGGCAGTGAGGAGAGGAAAGGGACCTGGTCAGTCACCTTGATCTGCAGGATGTCCCCTTCATGGGCCGGCCAGCCACGTAGAACCAGGCCAGTTCGGGTGTCCAGGAGCACCATGAAGCCCGAGGAGAAGCCAGCCACCACGCTACGGCCACTGGGGCTGACGGCCAAGGAGCGGACGAGGCCGGGGTTCAGCCCACCGCCGAGGCGGAACTCGTGCTGCAGACAGAGGGAGATGAGCTAAAGTGCCACCCCAACCCATTTCTCCCTGAGGTCCTGCTCCCTCCCAAGCCCACACAGTTGAAAGGCCTGATCCTTTATCCCCGCCCCCTCTATCAAGCAGAGGGCCCCCCCTCCATCTCAGGTCAGTCCCACCCCCCACTCAGGGTTTGCTGCTGTGGGTCATTGGTCTAAACGACACTCTGGCCTTCTCTCTTTGGGTTCTCTCCTCCCTGCCGGGCATCCAGGCCCGGGCTCAGGGAACTGGACGGCCCTGACCTGCAGGCCAGGCTTCCTGCAGTCCACGAAGCGCAGGGTGGAGTCAGAGCTGGCCATGGTGATGCTGGTATGGGGGGCAGGCATGACGGCCACAGCAGTCAGGGGCACGCGGCTGTCCCATGGCTCCATCATGCGGAGGGTCTTCCCTGGGAAGGAAAGGCACCATGGATCTGGGGTACCAGGAGCTGACAGAAGCACCTCAACTCTTCCTATCTCCCTGACCTACCCTGGATCTGCTTCTCATATTCTAGAGGACCTCAGAAAATGCTGAATATGCTTTTTGACTCTCCCACCTTCCTGCTTCTGTGGCCAGGCCAGGCTCCAGTCCCCGGAGCAACCTCTTCTTTTCCCACGGCACCCCCTGATCAAACACTACTTCTCCTCAGTCTACCTCAACACTACCCAATCCCCTCCCCCTTTAAAAACCTTATTAACCTTACTTCTCCTCCCCCATGATGCCAAAATACAATCAAGCAACCATCTGCCAAACTTTTATGACATGCTACATGTTAAGCCAAACTCCTATGTGCATCATCTTCTAACCCCGTTCTGATTCCCATTTTACAGATCAACAAGGTGACTTGCACAAGGTCACCCAGCAAATAAAGTTGGCAGAACCAATTCAAACTCAGGTCCAACTGCTCCTCTGGGCGGCCTCACTGGGTCACCCCACCCCCTATACCATTACACCCCAACCACCCAACCTGGGTCCTCAAACCCAGAGGCCTGGCCGCGCCCAGTATGGCAGCAAGAGAACAGGCCTCACCTGGACCTGCTCACCTGTGAAGGGGTCCCAGACGTGCACGGCCCCGTCGCAGCTCACCACGTACTGCGGGGCCTCGAGCTGGCCCACGAAGAAGACGCTCTTGCGGTGCTGGGTGTAGATGAGGCGCGGAGCCGTCTCACTGGTGCCATCCCCTGAGTTGTAGAGCGGCCAGAGGCGCACCGTGCGGTCCTTACTGCCACTCAGGAAGAAGTCCTCACTGCTCAGGGGTGCCACACACTTGACGGCCCCAGAGTGGCCCGGGAAGCTCTGCAGGCGGATCTGGTGGAAGTGAAAGTGGGCGTCCTGCTGGCTCACGCCGATCTCGTACTGCCAGTACGCGAGCCAATTCCCGCTCAGCCCGTGGGCGCTCCGGGGCAGCTCCCGCTTCAGCGCGTTGTCCTCCTCACTGCTGACGCCCCCACTGCCCGCCCCCGGGACGGGGCCCAGCAAGCTGGGGCTCTCAGGCTGTGGGTCGTCAGGAATCTGGATGCGGTTCCCGACCAGAACGCTCCCAAAGGTCCCTGAGTGGCTGTCATCCCGTGGGCCACCCCCACTCTGGGGGTCCCACTCGGGGCCCGTGTTGGGCATGGTGGGTTCCACGCTGGCCAGGCTATGACTGCTTGGGCTGATGCTCTCCAGATACAGCCCCGCCAGTTCCCCAACCAGCTCATGGTTGGGGACGATCTTCCTGATGATGTCACCTAGATGGGAGGGTGGGAGTAATCCTAAGATCAGGGAAGATGGCAGGCAGCTGCCACCACCCCGCCAAAGCTTGGGAACAGAAGACAGGGCAGGTGCTGGCTATGAAACTCTAGGCAAGTAACTCTTCATCCCTGAGCCTGTTTCTTCCCTAGGAAGACGTGGATTCGCTCACATGCACATCCTCTGTATGTGCTGGGCACCATGTGACACATGGGAAACAGAACGGTGAGAAAATGGCCATTGCTCCCCCTCTCAGGACCCAGATTTCAGTGGAGGAACAATAACGTATCTGACCACAGGGCCGTTCTTCCCATTCAGGGAGACAACATACATAACCACGCAGCAGTGCCAGGCCTGCAAGGTGTAGTCTGAGGCTACACAGACGGTGGGCTACTTATTCCTCCCAGAAACTCCTAGAGATGTCCGTACATCGGCCCAAGGCCCCTGCCTTCCCCAGGGATACTCTAGACCAGCTCCCATGCCTCCCTGCTGGCTAATGCTCACTCTCTGTTTACGTGTCACCTTGGGACGGTGAGGTCTGACGCACAACACTGTGCTGAAGACCAGCTACAGGATCTGGGGGGGCAAGGGGAGCACCGGAGCCCTCCCAGGGGAAGAGACAGAGCCACAAAGGCTTTGCAAGGGAATGTGATGGGGCAGTACCCAACAGGCAGGAGAAGGGCACGTAGATTGTGTACGCCATCTCCAAGGTGAACACCTTCTGCAGCTCGTCCAGCAGGCTGGGGTCCACTAGCCGCTGCTGCCCGTCGGAGAAGGCCACCTCCGGCAGCTGGCCCTCGCTGCGACCCACAGCATCCAGCTTCAGATCCTGGGGGCAGGACAGCCCAGGGCAAGTCAGCTAAGTTCACGGCGCCTGCCCCGCCCAGTCCAGCCAGGTAAGGGAAGCAGGTCTGCCTACCTGGTACTGAAGCTCATGCAGCTGAGAGAAGACTTGAAAAAAGGTGGCCACAGGCTCACTCAGGTGCTGCTGGACCATCTCCTGCCCAATGCGCAGGCATATGAGGGCAATGAGGCTGATGGTTTTCACACACAGGACAGTCCGGGCCTGGGCCCCACTCGGGAACCTGGAAAGAAAGCACACGAGCTCCAGCGCCCCCCTTACGCCAACCCCCACTCTGCAGGACTTGCCCAGAATCTACCAAAAAGCTTTCAATGAACAGAGCTCCAAGAATGATTGGCCCAAATGAGATAAGGAAACTGAGGCACAGAGAGGAGTTGCGGCTTGCCCAGGGTCGCACCGCTGGATCAGAACCAGGACTCCTGACACCCAGTCTCACTCCCAAGCTTCCCAGCCCCTCCCAGGCAGCATCCCCAGCTGGGCTACTCCCTGCACAGGGGCGGTGCGGCAGCCTACCCAGTGACGAGGGAAGTGAGGAAGCTGAGCACAGGTAGTAAGACCTCGTGGCTGATTCGGGGCAGGATGTCCATGAGGGTGGTGTCCGAGAGGTACACGATGATCTTCTGGGTCAGGGTCACCGCCGCCAGCAGCCCTGCCTCCTTACGGCTGTTCAGTCGACTGGGGCCCGAGGTGCTACCTGGGGCCACCTAGGGCCACAGAGTGGATGAGGGCCAGGCCGCCCATGGACCCCTGGGACCCCCAGATTGCTCAGGTCTGCCCTCAAGCTCCTCGGCCTCCCCTGAGGCTGCCCCAGCAGTGACTGACCAGGTAGCTGATGTAAGGCAGGTACTGGTAGGTGAGGACAGGCTCCCCGTACAGATGAGCGATGTGCAGGAGGCAGCTGAGCACAGGCCCAGACACCGTATCGCCCAAGACCGGCCTCTTCTGGTAGACGTTGCCCGCGCTCAGCGGGGGGCTCCCCCCGCCGCTCACGGTGAACTGCTGCCGAGCGGGCCCTGCCAAGGAAGAGCCAGCGGCCTCGAGCGGCTCAGGGCGGGCAGCAGGGAGGTCAGTCTTCCAGGAACTAGGGTAGCCACTCCCATTCCCTCTAGCCTGGGGCCCACACCATGCCCTGCCCGAGGAAGGAAGTGGCTTAGAGACCGGGACCCGGGACCTGGCAGGGACGTGGAAGGGGGAAGGATGCCCTACAGGGGGCTGAGGACGGACAGAGGGTCTGAGATGGAGCCCCCTCTCCGGCACCGACCGCAGGCCTTACCAACGTAGCAAGATGTCAGCAAGCGGAGCAGGTTCCGGGCCACATAGCGAGAGGCCACAGTGGGGCCAAGCCTGGCAGACAGCCAGCGGACCATCTTGCAGGCCGTATCTGCAAGACAGGAGCAGGCCCTGAGCTCATCAGATAACGGTGGCTTGCCACTCCTCTCACCCCAGCCCACGGCACCCCTCCTAGCCAATCCTGGGTGCAAACCTGCCAAGCAGCCTGCGCCCCACACCACCACTAGCTATTTCACAGTGCCAGAGGGGACCTGTGGCTTTAGGACTGCCCCAGGTGACCCTGGCTTCCAGGCTGCTCCAGAATCCTCCCCTCGGGTACAACTTGCACGAAGGTCATCCTTTCAGTGAATCTTCTTAAGCTGCTAAATGAGGCCTGGCCAGGCCCTAGCTCCCTCCCACTATGGCCTGTGCTCCCTCTTCTTCCCTCCAGTCTCCCTGTCTAACCAGGCCAGCCTTTCACTGCTTCTCCTTTTTTTTTTTTTTTTTAAGATTTTATTTATTTATTTGCCAGAGAGAGAGAGAGAGCTAGCTCACAAGCAGGCAGAGTGGCAGGCAGAGGCAGAGAGAGAAGCAGGCTCCCTGCTGACCAAGGACCCTGATGAGGGACTCCATCCCAGGACCCTGGGATCATGACCCGAGCCAAAGGCTTAATGGACTGAGCCACCCAGGCATCCCTTTTCACTGCTTCTTTAATGGAGTCACAGAATCTCACACATGCTGATCCCTCTGCCTGGTATGCTCTTCCCACCACAGACCCTACCATTTTTGCCTTGCTACCTCCTATTCACTGGACCTCAACTGTCTCTACCTCTTTTTTTCCTCCTAAAGATTTTATTTATTTACTAGAGAGAGAGCACAAGTGGAGGCGGAGGGGCAGAGGGAAAGGAAGAAGCAGACTGCCTGCTGAGCAGGGAGCCCAACGTGGGGCTCAATCCCAGGACCCTGGGATCATGACCTAAGCCAAAGGCAGACGCTTAACTGACTGAGCCACCCAGGCATCCCTGACTCTACTTTCATGGAAGCCTCTTTGACCCCTGAAAACTAGATCTAAGCCCTACTTATAGTTCCTTATAGTACCTAGCCCTGTTCTTTATAGCATTACTTTACCTAAGGTACCCTCCTCTGCTAGGAGTGAGCTCCAGGAAGGAAGGCCCACACCTGTGCCACACGTGAATCTGTTCAATCCACTTCCTTGGCGCAGATGAGGTACTTAGAAATGCTGAATGAAAACCAGAGTAAGGGATGCCTGGGTGGCTCAGTTGTTAAGTGTCGACCTTCGGCTCAGGTCATGATTCCAGGGTCCTGGGATGGAGCCCTGCATCGGGCTCCCTGCTCAGCGGGAGGCCTGCTTCTCCCTCTGCCTGCTGCTTCCCCTACTTGTGTGTGCGTGCTCTCTCTCTTTCTATCAAACAAATAAATAAAATCTTTTAAAAAGGGAAAAAAAAAACATATGATCATTTTAACAGATGCAGAAAAAGCATTTAACAAAGTACAACACCCATTCATGATAAAAAACCCTCAACAAAGTAGGTTTAGAGGGAATATACCTCAACACAATAAAAGCCTTATGTGAAAAACCCACAGCAAATATCATCCTCAATGGGGAAAAACTAGGAGCTTTTCCTCTAAGGTCAGGAATAAGAAAATGATGTCCAGTCTCACCACTGGAAATTCAAACCACAGCAATTAGACAACAAAAAGAAATAAAAGTCATCCAAATTGGTAAGGAAGAAGTAAAAGAAGAAGTAAAACTTTCACTATTTGTAGGTAAACTGACACTATATACAGAAAACCATAAAGACTCAAAACCAAAAAACTACTGGAACAGATAAATGAATCCAGTAAAGTTACAGGATCCAAAATCAAAGTACAGAAATCAGTTGCACTTCTATACGCTAATTATAAAGCAACAGAAAATGAAATTAAGAATCACATTTAAGGGACGCCTGGGTGGCTCGGTTGGTTAAGCAGCTGCCTTCGGCTCAGGTCATGATCCCAGCATCCTGGGATCGAGTCCCGCATCGGGCTCCTTGCTCGGCGGGGAGCCTGCTTCTCCCTCTGCCTCTGCCTGCCACTCTGTCTGCCTGTGCTTGCTCTCTCTCTCTCTGACAAATAAATAAACAAAAAATCTTAAAAAAAAAAAAAGAATCACATTTAAAATTCCACCAAAAAAATACAATGCTTAGGAATAAATTTAACCAAAGAGATAAAAGACCTATACTTTGAAAAATATAAAACATTGATGAAAGAAATTGAAGACAACACAAAGAAATGGAGAAGCATTCTATGTTCATGGATTGGAAAAACGGATATTGTTAAATGTCTAAACTACCCAAAGCAGTCTACAAATTTAATGCAATCTCTATCAAAATACCAACAGCATTTTTCGCAGAACAAGTACAAACAACCCTAAAATTATTATGGAACCATAAAGGACCCCAAATAGCCAAAGCAATCTTGAAAAAGAAAAGCAAAGCTGGAGGCATCACAATTCTAGACTTCAAGTTACATTACAAAGCTGTAGCAATCATAACAGCATGATACTGGCACAAAACAGACACACAGATCAATGGAACAAAATAGAAAAACCAGAAGTAAACCCACAATTATATGGTCAATTGATCTTCAACAAAGGAGGAAAAGACTATACAATGGGAAAAAGACAATCTCTTCAACATATGGCAAAAAACTGGACAGCTACATGCAAAAGACTCAAACTGGAGATGCCTGGATGGCTCAGTCAGCTAACCATCCTACTCTTGATTTTAGCTCAGGTCTTGACCTCAGGGTCTTGAGTTCAAGCCCCACACTGGGCTCCACCTGGCATGGAGCCTACAAAAATAAAAATAAAAAAAGGAATCAAACTGGTCCACTTTCTTACACCATACACAAAAATAAACTCAATACGGTGAGAAAAAGTTAAAAAAAAAAAAAACAACCTCAAAATGGATTAAAGATCTAAATATGAGACCTGAAACCATAAAAATCCTAGAAGAGAGCACAGGCAATAATTTCTCTGACATCAGCAGTAGCAACATCTTTCTAGAAATGTCTCCTGAGGCAAGGGAAATAAAAGCAAAAATTAACTACTGGGATAACATCAAAATAAAAAGCTTCAGCACTGCTAAGAAAACAATAAAACTAAAGGGCACCCTAAAGAATGGGAGAACATATCTGCAAATGAAAGATCTGATAAAGGCTTAGTATCCAAAATATATAAAGAACTGCTACAAGTCAACACCCAAAGCACAAATAATCCAACTAAAAAATGGACAGAAGACATGAACAGACATTTCCCCAAAGATATCCAGATGGCCAACAGACACATGAAAAGATGCTCAATATCACTCATCATCAGGGAGATGCAAATTAAAACTATAATATCAGAGCACCTGGGTGGCTCAGTTGGCTCAGCATCTGCCTTCAGCTCAGGTCATGATCCCAGGGTCCTGGGATCGAGCCTTGCATCCGGCTCCCTGCTGAGAGGGGAGTCTAATTCCCCCTCTCCCCCTTCCCTCCCCCCACTCATTCTCTCTCTCTCTCTCAGTAAATAAATAAAATCTTTTTTAAAAAGTTAAAAATAGTACTACAGGGTAGTGATCCAATAACTGCACTACTGGTGTTCACCCCCAAAATAAAAAAACACTCAATCAAAGGGATACATGCACCCCTGTTTTTGCAGCATTATTTACAACAGACAAACTATGGAAGCAGCCCAAATGTCCACTGATAGATGAATGGATAAAGAAAATGTAGTACAGTTGTGCCTGGGTGACTCAGTCAGTTAAGTGTCTGCTTTCAGCTCAGGTCATGATCCCGGGGTCCTGGGATTGACTCCTGCATTGGGCCCCTCACTCAGCAGGGAGCCTTCTTCTCCCTCTGCCTGCTGCTCCTCTTGTCTGTGCTCTCTCCCTCTCTGATCCTTACCAAAAAAGTCTTAAAAAATAAGATGTAGTATATATATATGTGGAATATTATTCAGGCTTAAAAAAGAATCATACCCTGCCACGCCCAACAACATGTTGGACCAAGAGTATAATGCTAAGCAAAAAAAAGTCAGAGAGAGAGACCAATCCCATATGATTTCACTCACAGGTGGAATTTAAGAAACAAACAAGAGCATGGGGTGCCTGGGTGGGGCAGTCGGTGAGGGTCCGACTCTTGGTTTCGGCTCAGATCATGATCTCAGGGTCGTGAGACTGAGCCCTGCACTGGGCTCAGTGGTCGGTGCAGTCTGCTTAGTGTGCTCTCTCTCAAATAACTAAATCTTGAAAAAAAAAAAAAAAAAGGAAAAGGAAAAAGAGAGAGAAACCAAAAAATAAGACTCTTAACTCTAGAGAACAAACTCCAGAGGGGAAGAGGAGATGGGGTGGAGAAAATAGGTGATGGGGATTAAGGAGTACTTGTGTCGTGATGAGCCCAGAGTCTTGCATAGATTTGGTGAAACACTATTGTACACCTGAAAACTAAGAAAACACTCCAGGTTAAATATACTGGAATTTAAATTAAAAAAATAAATAAAACAAAACAAAACAAAACAAAAAAACACCCACAGGGCGCCCAGCTGGCTCAGTCAGAAGAACATGGGACTCTTGATCTCAGGGTCATGCGTTCGAGTCCCATGCTGGGTGTAAAGCTTACTTCATTCAATAAATAAATAAGTGACCAGAGGACTGTTTGACCAACACCTTAAGGCCTGAGAACTCACCAAGGAGGATCTTCTGTTCTTTGCCCTCCGACTGCTCAGTCAGCGGCTCCTCTTCTTCCTCCCCATCTGTCTCGCCACCGCGGGCCACCACCGTATCCATGGACAGCACAGTGTCAGAGAGAGTGAGTTCAGAAGCCCTGGTGATCTCGTCTTGCTCCCCGTCCCCCTCCTCCTCCTCCAACACCACCACACAGCCTTCGTCCTCCTCCTCTTCCTCCTCTGAGCCCTCGCTCTGCTTCAAGTCCTGGCTGCTGTCGCCTGACCTGAGGCTGCTCTTGTCCACGGGAGCACCCCCTTCCTCGGCAGCCCGCTCCTCGCCCAGGGAGGTCTCGCTGGTGCTGCTCTTGTCACTCAGCCGACCCAGGCTCACAGCCTCGGCTTCCTGGGGCTGTGGGGACTCTGCCACATAGAGCCCAGCCTGGAAGTCCTCGGTCTCAGGGAGATAGGCCTGGTCGTGGAAGCTGACGCCAGACGTGTAGTCTGGGAGCCCCAGGCCCGAGGAGGCTGCAGGCTCACCATCCATCGGCATCTCCTCCCTGAAAGCACAGGAGCTGGGCCTGGCCCCCGGGAGCTCACTCTCCTCATCCTCGGGGGCACCCACCAGGCCCTTGCTTTCCTCCTGAGAGGCCTCCACACCAGCCAGCACCTGTAAGACGTGGGGCAGCAGGTGGATGAGAAAGGCCTGCAGGCCCAGCCGCACCATCAGCTGGGCCACAAAGCAGTCAGTGTACAAGTAGAAGCGGCCGTGTAACCTGCAGGAGCTCTCGTAGGCACCGATGAGAGGTTTCAGGAGGTACTTATTAGCATTTCTGGGGCCCAGGGCCTTAGCGACCGGTTCAAAGAGGTACCAGGCTGCGTACACGGCCGTGTGCTCCTCAGACATGAGTGACAGCACGAAGGGCAGCAGGATCTCCAGCCCCTCCGGGGTGATGTCACTCAGCACTGCCCCCAGTTGCTGCCACAGCGCAAACACCAGCTCCCGCCCCTGGGCCTCATCCTCCACGCGTCTTGCCTGATACAGGAGGATGAACTTGTGTAGCGCTGGGAAGTACGGGGGGAAGGGAACCACAGAGCTGAAGGGGCTGAGGAGCTGGGCCGGGCAGGGAGGGGGCAATCCCTGGGAGACCGGCCTGTACTCAAAGAGTGGGGCTAGTTTGCCCCTCCCTGTCACCACAGGGCCTTCGGGTCCACTCAGCTGCAGGAGTTTGTCCAGCACGGGCTGCAAAGACACGGGGACCTCCTTGGGGTGACGTAGGCAGAGCCCCCGGACAGCCTCAAAGCGTACCCACAAAGAGGCATCAGGTGGCAGCATTCGGACCCTGGTAGCAAACACCATCTCAGCCAACAGGACCCCCAGCGCCTGCATGTCCCGATGGAGAAGTTCCCGCAGTTGCACGGGTGGCTGGATCTGGGGCTGCTCAGGCACTTCCAGCTGGCTCCCAAGGCCTTTGGTCAGAAAGTTGCCAAGTTTCTCCAGCCCTTCCAGGGCCTGCACAGGATTGAAGCCCTCGGGAAGAAGAATCTTCCCCTCATCCCCTTCCCCAGGGTCTGCACTGGCAGGTTTGTTCCTGCGGCCTGGCCGAGAGGCTGAGGCTACTGAGAAAGACAGGAGGCCTGGTGGGGCTTGACTGGAGACAAAGGAAGAGGAGCCTAGCTGGTCACCGGCTTTCCCCGCAAGGGAGATGGAATCCAGAGCTTCCGTGGCCTGTTCCAAGTCATCTTCCCCTGCCCCGGGCCTGTCTCTGGCCCAGCCAGCCTCGCAGGGAGTGCCCTCCAAAACCAGCCTGCCCGCCCCATTCGTAAGCTGTCCTGGTAAGTCCTCCCGGCCGGTGCTCTCCTGGATGGTCTGGAACAACACTCTGGGAATGAGTGGGGGCTCAGGGGCCAGGGCAGGAGCCCCAGCCAGGCGCTGGGGGTGCGGCTGATCGAAGAGCTGTACGACGCCATAGCTGGTCAGGTGGGTGTGGGCATCCACCAGGTGCAGACACACGTTCTTCTCCTTCACAGCTTCCTTGCCCTGCAGTTTGTAGCCAAAGGTGAGGTCGATCCAATGGTGCAGGTCCTGGGACACCTCTCGGCTCTCCAACAGGGCCCGGTGGGCGGACACGAACTCGCGGCTGGAGCCGCACCAGGCTGGCACATCCAGGTCAGGCATGTCCGGGTGGATGGAGGAGAAGATCGAGGGATCGGCGTAGAACTCAGGGATGCACTCATCAGGTGTCCAGCTCTGCATGCGCTCCATGCTGGCAGGATACTCGTGGGGCTCCCACTGTGCCCGCACGTGTCCACAGAGCACGGAGCGGGGCGTCCGCCGAGCCTTGTACACATAATATGTTATGTCGGAGAGCACGTCTGAGATGTGGTGAGGGACGTGAGGTGGCTCCCCGCCCCCCGTGCCACCAGCTACAAATGCCTGCCTCGTCATCTCGTATGTGAAGTCCAGCTGCTTGTCCCCCTTGTTGAGGCGGAACTTGGACTTGCGGAGGTCTCGAAAGCGCCCGTGGGGGGTGGTGAAGTCCACCACCCAGGGCAGCACAGGGTGGTAGTTGGGATCGCCCTGCCGTCGACCCGCCAACCTGTTTAGCTGCATGAGGTAGTGGAAGTTGCTGATGCGGCCATGGACCCAATCTAGCACAAGACCCCGAAGTTCCTCCCGGCAGGTGGGACACCTGGGTCCCTCTCCTCCCTCATCTCCAGGTCTGACGCCTGGCCCGTTCTTTGCCACAGGGCTCTTTTCATTCTCATCCTCCTGAGGCCTCTCGTAAGCACTCAGGTCCAGCCGGAGCTCGCTGCAAAGCTTTTCATCTATGGCGATGTGGTGCAAAGTTAGGGCCCCGCAGGCCAGTCCCTGGCGGTGACAGGTATCCATGGCCCTCAGCACACGGAAAAGAATGAAAAGCACCTTGGCTTGGCTGTTGGTCAGCTTGGCAGGGCTGAAGGTGACAACATCGTGCAGGGAGAACTGCACGTATGGGTGTACCACGTACAGCATCTCTGGAGACTCGAGCAGAGCCTCAGCTCGCAGAAGACTGGGACAGGCCAGGTTGCCCCGAGGGGGACAGGTACCCTCTCTTGCAGATGACTGGCCCTGGGTAAACTCACCCACAGACAGGAAGGAACAACCATAGACCCTCTGCAGAGCCTGTCGGACTAAGTCCAACGCGCGGACAGCTGAAGGGGCAGGGCTGTGACTGTAGGGCTGCCCATAAGTGCGGTAAGCATGGCGCCACAGGTTGCGATAATTCTGGGCAGCCACATCTTGCATGAAGCGAGTGAGGGTCTCGGGACTGCTGGAGCCCTCCTCTGAGGGCAAGCCGCCGCCCAGGGGATAGGACAGCCTCCGTTTCCGCAGCCCGTGCACCTCCACGCGCGTCCAGCCGTGGGGCAGCTTCTGCACGGAGCGTTGCAGGAGAGTCCTCACTTCCGCCTCGCTCAGGCCCTCTGCCCGGGGACAGGGTCCGGGGGGCAGCCGGCGCTCACGGAGGCTGGCCAGCCAGCGCGCGGGCACTAGGGCCACCACGTGGGTGCCCCCCGGGGCCGGAGCCAGCTGCCGGGCATCGATGTTCAGGTCCCTCTCCACGCTCTGGAGCAGCTCCTCCATGTCCGGGCTTGGGGGCGGGGACCAGCCGTGCGCCCCGAGGGTAAGAGGGACTTCCCGCCCCTTGCTCCCCAGAGCCATCCCCTCCCGGCCGCCTGGGGGCAGCGCGGGGCTGAGCCCCGCCACGGCCCTGCCCGCGACGTCTTCCGGGGTGCCAGGCCGGGCGGGGAGGGATGGGCGAGGGACCGGGGCTGAGACCAAGGCGGCGGGGGGTGGGCCGGGAACAGAGGAGGGGAGGCCGGGGTCGCTCTTACCCCTCTGAAAAGTCCTGCGCTCCGTGCGCAGCCGGGCAGGGGCTGCGGGGCGTCTGAGTCGGGCTCTGCCGTGACCGGTCAGCTGACGGGGATCACGTGATCGCCCCCACACGGAAACAACCGCACGTGGCTCGGAGAGGCCGGCTGGACAGCGCCTCCCGCCGGCGCCACCGCCTGGCAGGCCGCGGCGCCCTCCCTCTCCGCGCTCTGCTCTGGTCAGGTGGCGGCTTCGTTTCCTGGGAGTGCAGGGGAGGGGGGGTGCTGAACGGCCCACGAGATTTCCCCGCGGATTTGAGGACGATTTTCCCGGAGATTCCAGCCTTTAGCGGGCTGACCCCACGCGCTCCTCTGGTTTTACAGATAAGGAACCGCAGGCTGAGCTGGGGCTTTTGGCATTAAATCCCTTCAGCGCCTTCATGCTACCTACCAAGTGAACCAGCTTTTAGTTTTCCAACACATTTCTTCAATAACATTACATCTGGTCTTTACAACAACCCCTGAAGTAGAAAAGATAGTAATAGTGTTTATACTTTACAAGTGGTAACCAAGCGCCACCAAAGAGACTTGCCCAAGTGGCAGAATGGAAACTTGGAACCTGGTTCACAAATTTTCTGCCCTAGAGTCCTCCCTCCGCACCCCTCCCCCGTGCCCCAGCCCTCTTGGGGCTCTCTCTCTTTCTTTCAAATTCTGGGCGATCTGAGAGGGAGAGAAGTGTCCCAGGCCCAGATGCTTGTGGTTCTTGGGAGGAAATGTTCCCCCAAGACTTCCCGTTGAAGATCCGCCTCTGAGGTGCCAGAGCCTGCTGCTGTGGTCAGAGCCTTACAGTTGCTACCTTGGCTGGGGGGTGGGGGATGGAAAGGGGGATGCAGCATAGGACAAGGAGCAGAAACCAGAGAACTGGCACCAAAACTAGACGACTTCTAGGGGTCTCAGTTCTGACTCATTTGCAGGACAGATAGGCCATTGCAATAAAACCACTGGCTGGGTGTTTTTTGTTTTGTTTTGTTTTTTTTTGGTTTTTTTTTTGTGTCTTCTAGAAGGAGATTTTGCCTCATGGAGGAGTTTGGTGTAGAGGTTTGGGAGATCCATAAAGATGCTTAAGAAAAACTAAAGTCCCAATTACAGAGGAAACAAATGGATCAGCAGTGATCTGATTCCATCTGCATCCTCTTTCTTGAAGCAGCGGAAGCCCTGCTGTGCTTGGTCACATGACCTGGGGCAGTTAAAAACTTAACAACCATCATTCCTGGAGCACTGATTAGGAGCCAGGCACCCTGCTAAGCACTTTGCATATCTTGTTTTGTTTAATCCTCACCACAACCCTTTTAAAAAGATATTTTTATAACCATTTAGGATGAGGAGGTAACTTGCCCTTAGGTAACTAACTACCTTAGGTAACTTGCCCAAGGTCAGCTAGGAAAGAAGTGGTAGAGCCAAGATTCAAACCCAGACTATCTCATTCTAAAACCAATGCTCACTGCACTCCTTGGCCATACAGTATTATTTTTTCACCACGATGTACACCCCCAAATTTGGTTTGAGTACCTGAAGGCAGAGAACGGTTTTGATAAAAGATAGTGCCTGCTGCTAAGGACCTATGAAATTGGGTCCACCAGGTCTTTGCTATGGTCGGTTTACCTAGACTGAGCAGGCGCTTTTTCTTCCCGCAAATCGGTGTGTGCTCTGCCCTCTAGTGGTTTCGCTTGCAATCAACAATGACCTTGAGTGTAACTAACTAACCTACGGATTCTTTTCTTGAATAGGATGGCCTTACAATGCTGGGCACTGGTGCACTAAGATTTCTGGGGGCACTGACACCTTCCCCAATCGGAGGTCTAAAACAGTGGTTTTCAAACTTGATGATGCACTTCAGATTCTGTAGTCTGGGGTGAGACCCAGGAATCTGAATTTTTAAGAAGCACCCCAGTTCATTCTAATGCAGGTCATCTGCAGGCCACATCTCGATGTAATGATCTGTAACAGCTCAATTGTAAAACTGTAACAGCTCCCTGGAATCCCAACCCAAGCACCCTTGGGCTTTGGGGAATCTGGGACCAAATTAGCTACTCCCTTTTGCCAACTTCAATATTGAGTTTCCTGGAGGTCATGGCTTGGATAGTCGGGGAGGGAAGCTGCAGCTGCCCAGGCAGTTAGCCCATGCTGAGTGAGGTTAGTTCTTGCTGATCTGGCAGGGAGAAAAGTGAAGGAAGCTAACATTTAGTGCAGCAACTGTGGGCCAGATACTGTGCTAGGTGTTTTCAAATAAAATCCTTTTTAATCCCTACAATAAACCGTGAATTTATTATTCACTCTTGCCGATGAGGAAATTGAGGTGCAGAGATGTTGAATATCTTCATCAAGTTCAGAGCTGGTAAGGGCTGGAATTAGAATGAATTGTCTAATTCAGTAATTCTCAACTGGGGGAGATTGAGGCCACCAGGGGATATCTGGTAATGTCCAGAGATACCTGTGTTTGTCCGAACTGCAGGGTAGGGGTGTTGCTAATTTCATCTAGTGGGTCAGGGATGCTGCTAAGTATGCTACAAATGACAGTCCCCACAACAAGAAATTATCTAGCCCAAAATGTCAATAGTGCTGAGGTTGAGAAAACCTGGACTGAAAGCATTTTCTTTTGCCCTATGGGGTGGGAGGGTGAGGGGAGGGAAAGTTAGTAGAATAAAGTGGAGATGGGCCTACCCCAAAGGCCTTGGGAAGGAAGAGAACTTCCAAGGGACTTCCAAGATAAGGATAGTGGATAATGGGGGCAGCTGGTGAGGTTTCTCATTCTTCCAAGCTTGGCCAAGGCCCTGCTCAGTTTCTCCCAGCCTTGCCAAGTCAGTCCTAGGACTTCACACTAAGTTTGTCCTGGAATAACCCTGACCCCTAGCTCAGGGCTCAGGTAAAATATTTACCTGGGCCTTCTTGGAGGACTTCCCAAAGCCCCTGGTTCCTAGAATCGATGCCTTCCACCTGCAGCCCACATTAGCACCCTTGCTGTGGAGGGTGAGAGTGTAAATAAAACAAGGGTCAGGTAGCACCTAGGTTAGAAGTGGACTGAATAGGCAAAGTCAATAGAGTCCCCTTAGGGGGTCCCTGTCTGGGAAGGAACAGGGCAACTTGAGTAGGGAGTAGGGGGCACATGGCCTGGGGAGCAGGGTTCTGACCCCAGGAGGCTTGCTTTCCACAGCCATTCCTCTCCTCTAGGTTTGGTTTGCTGCTTCACTGGACCTTCCCCAACACCCATTCCTGGAGCACCCACACATCCAGCCAACCACCATTTTGGGCTTCCCTTATACTGGCCTCCTTCTAGACCTGGGAAGGCGGGTCTGAGCTGACTGTGCAGACAGGAAATACTTCTCGTTCCAAGCTCAGAACCTCTGAAGAACTAAACTGCAGACTGTGGGGGTGGGGACATAGGGAGGGAGGGAGACAGTCTTGGAGTGAAAGAGTAAAGAACATACAAGCAGGTCCCCCATATTTGGGGTTCCATCTCCTTTCTTCCCTCAGGACCAGAGAGGATTGGGGCGGAGGCGCGGGGGTGGGTGGGGGGATAAGAGGATGGAGGAGGATGTGGTAACAGCTGATTCGTCCCCTGAGGTCACACTTTCCAACAATCAGCTGTTACTGGGGTGGAAGGCAGGAAGTTTCCTTAAAGGCACACTGTTCTGAACGCAGAGTCAAGAATTCTGGAGCTCCTAGGAACCACAGCAATTACTTGGTGGAGCCGGTGTTTAGTACAGAGAAACTATCTCCCACCCGAGATTCATCCTTGGGCTCAGTTACCCTCACACTCAATTTGGAGGCTATGGAAAAGTCATGGATTCCTGTAGACACGTTCGTCTTTGGAGGCGAGGGCGGGGCGGGGGGGGTGGGGAAGCGGGTGGGTGATAAATTGCCGCGACTCCCCGACTTGCCCCTTTAAATAAGCGGTTCAGCAGCTTTTGCCAAGTCATTGGGTTCCTCTTGGTTTTGCCCATTCCCCGCCCCCGCCTCAGCTCTGATTGGCCCCTGGGGAAGGGCCAGACTCCTCATTGGTCTCTACCTTTGAAATCCCTTCTAAGTAGGTCTGAGTCAGTGAAAGGCTTCTCGAGGGCGGGACAGAATGGGGTATTAGGCGGAGGATGGGGTTGCTTACCAGTTGATACTTTGGCACAACCCATCCCCTAGTTTCCGACCACAAGTCTTGCTTCTACCCTCAGGTGAAGACTGTACTATGAATCTTTTGTTAGGAGTCTGCTGCTTGAGAGGCTCTGACTACGATTGGGATGAGACATACTCTGCAAGAAAAGTCTCCTGGTTAGTAAGAGCCCGCCACAAGGGGAGGACTAGCCCTCTCCAGTGAAAGCTAGCACTAGGCGAGGTGGGCAGTTTTTCTTCCCCAAAAGCCCTCAGGAGTCCTCATGCAATGGAAGAGCCTGCTAAGCGGAGGCTGATTTCCATCTTCAGTTCTACCCACTCCTGCTGCTTTGCCTGGTCCATCTTTCCCTAGGGAGCTATCGCCTCATGCGCAGAAGTCAGCGAATCCGTTTTGGGGTAGTCTAAAAGAAACACTCACGGCTCCCCAGAGGGGGGGCTGTAGCCCTTTAAGGACTTCGCCGGGATGGATTCAGAAATGAGTTTAAAAATGCCAACTCACAGAGCGCGCTGGATTGTGGGAACGAGGTGTCAGACGAGAACTACATTGACCAGTGTGCACCGCAAACACACATGCCTTTACTTCCTTCTGCTCTTTAGGACTCTGGTTTGACGTAGCGCTCCTCAAAGAGAGCGGCCTTAGGCGGAGGCCTCAGCCACACCCTTTCACGTATTGGCGAGCTCGTGAGTTGGTGGGCGTGGCCTATCGCAGCTCCACCAGGCGAAGGGGTGGCCTCCTTGCCAATCAGAGCTAAGACGCCGGGAGAGGCGGGACCTGGACGAAGTGCTGGCGCCCCCGAGTGGGTGTGGTCACGCTGCCCAGCAGTGGGCGGTGATTGGCCCTGGGCGGTGCAATCGCAGCTTGTGCGTCACGACGCCGCCAGCTGATCCGAGACTGGAGCCGGTGTGTGCTGGGCGCAGGGAAGACACAGCGCCGCGGGCCGTGGGGAATGGGCGCACTGATTTGCTCCCTTACCCTCAGCAACCCCCCCACCCAGCACCAGGTGGGTGTGAGCTGGGGTCCCGGCCGCACTGGAGGGAACCATGCTAACGGGGTAATAGGGGAAAGTAGGGTCCTGGTGGCCACACCCTGCCCTTCCGGGGGAGGGGTGAGGGGGCGGCGGGGGCAGGGAAGCTCTGGGGGTGAGGGGTCCTGGACTGGCTGGAGTGGTTTGGCAGGAGGCTTAAAGAAAGAGTCCGGGACGACAGTCGTGGCGGAGGGTTTTGCAGAGTGGCTAGAAAGAAGACGGGGGGCTGGGGGCAGCTAACCTCGGCGCCCCCTAGTCAGAGGATACGAGAACTGGCCTCCCAGCTTGGGGAGGGTTTGGACCTGGCGGGTAGCGGAGAGGTAGTTTTCCTCTGCAGGCAGTCAGTTGGTCAGGGCCAATTGAGCGCCCTGGCAGGGAAGGGGTCTCTGGGCGGGCCGGCCCCTCCTCTCGTTCCCTCCAGGGGATGTTATGTAAGGGGGGAGGGGAGAGGAGTAGGGGGCGGCGGTGCGGGGGCCTTATGCAACCCAAAGGTTAGGGTTTCACCGCGGTTGGTGGGGGAAGCGGGCTGGAGGAGGACCTGGAAACTCTAACCCCCCCCCCCAGCCTAACTGGCCGTCTTGGGCCCAGAGAAGGTCACCTCTGCACCTCCCCCCAGCATGTCCGGTTGTGGGGCCCCTAGCCCAGGCCTGGCCCTGACCGCCTGGGAAGCCGGCTGGCTGGGTGGGGCGCCTGGGTTAGTCATCACTGGGCTCCCTCTCTCCCCACCTCTCGGCCAACTCTTGGCCCCTCCCTATGGCCTCTCGCTAGGCTATCGCCCCCACCTCCCTCCGGCCCTAGTTCTCCAACTCCTTTGGCCTGTCATCTTGGCTGTCAGACTGGGCTAGGGATTGTCAGGGTGCCAAAGGGTTGTTGGAGCAGCTGGTCAGAGGGTCAGTGACCTGGGCCCACCCCACCCTGCAGCCAAGGGCACCTGCTTGGCACAGACTCTAAGCAGCCCTTGAGTCCTATGGGCTGAACAGAGCTGGCTCAGACAGAGGAGAGTGGGAAGGAATTGCACTGGTCACCTGGGGGAAGGAAGATACCACAAAGTTCATGCCTCCCCAAGAGGGTTTTTGTAATTTGAAAACCTCCCACCCCCCACTCTAATCTTTCTTACCCTCTGAGTATAGAAGTCTCAAGGCAAGACTGCCTTGGCTCCTGACACTGGCATGGGCCATGCCCTTGGACTGAGTGTCAGCACAGACCAGGCCTCCCCAGCTCTAGGCCCTCAAGCCTGCCACGCCCCCAGCCCCCTCCCTGGGCCATGCTGCAGGGCCCGGCTTTTCCTGCTGATTCATGCGTTGGAACTGCGGGGGCGGGGCTTGGAACTTGGAACAAAGTTCAGACATGGAGGGGCCGGCAGACAGCCTGGAATTCATACCAGATGTACCCGGAATGCGCAAGCGGAATGCCTGGCATTTAAGAGTCTTGGGGAAGCTGCCCATCCACCCTACCCATACCTCCCTCCCCTCCAGCCTTTGGTCCCCTGTCCTCTCCTTGCAGTCCCTGGAGCCTCTGCTGACCTTCCAAACTCTGGACCTCCCTTCCTCACTCTTCCCCAGATGTGGGCCCCCAGAACTCTTCCAGCTGAACTCCCTGGGAACAAGTCAGTTGGGCTGATCACTGAACTGACATTTCTGGACCTAAGGTCCAACTTCTCACCTAGTACCTGGACAACTGGTGCAATGTGTCCCGGGTTCTAAGTCCAGCCCTCTCTGAATGCTGAAGAGGCTGGGCCCTCCATGAATAGATGGGGCAAGGAGGGGTGAGAGCAGACCTGGGTCTCTACAGCCTTTGGTTCTGGAAAGAGGCACAAGGAAGTATGTTTAGAACTGCCTCTTGCTTCTTACTGAAGTTAACCGCTCCTGCAGGCCCAGGTCAGAGCCAAGAACACTTTGTTACAAGGTTGAGCATCTGTTGGAGCTGGACTTTTGTTGGACAGTGGGACAGTGTCCCTGTGACATGGCCCTGTTCAGATCCTTCCCATTTTGTCTTCCTTTTCCTTTTAGGAGCCTGTCCCTCCCACATCCTCACCTGGCTGAGCCGCAGTAGTTCTTCAGTGGCAAGCTTTATGTCCTGACCCAGCTAAAGCTGCCAGTTGAAGAACTGTTGCCCTCTGCCACTGGCTTCAAGGAGGAGGAGGAAGAGGAGAAGGAGCTGCTTTCCCCTTCATCTGGAAGGTGACAGAGCTGGGGCTGGGAAGGTCCGAACAGTGGGAGTGATGATACCTTTTGGGAGAGGGAACCTGTTAAGTTGGAGAGCCTTCAGCCAGACTGGCCCAGCAAGAGAGAACAATTTTAGATTAGAGACCCTGGTTGGTTTGGGGAATAGATGGCTGTGACCAAGCAAGGTTAGTTGGTCTACACAGCTGTGACAAGAGGAAGATAACAGGAGCAAACAAAATTGCCTACCCCTTTACCCAGATGTCTTTCTTGGCCCTCCTTCCTTGTTTCCCTTTCTTTCCTACTGCCTTTCCAGGTGAGGTCCAAAGTAAATTTCTTCAGGGAAAAGGTCATACTGAAACTCCCATGTGAGTAGTCATCCCCATGCTCTTACCTTTCCCTCTATTTCCTTAGACTGGCCCAGACTCTAGATTTGGTGATAATCACCTATATGTGGGACTGTTAGACCTCTTGTCTCGGCTTCTCCACCTGTGAGATGGGGAATCACACAATTGAGTGTGCAGGAGGGACTCAGAAGCCTACTTCTGTGAACTGCTCAGAGCCTGGGCTCTTCTCTCCCTGTGGGTGGGAACAAAATAGCTTTCCACATAAGCTATTGCCCCTCCCCCCATCCCTGAACACCATGACCCAAGGAGGGTGGGGGAGAGGATTAGAAAGGGGGTGTAAGGTTATACCAGTGCAGGGGACCAGGAGGAGCTCATTCTTTCCATTGACATCCCACCATGCAAAGGTGGCCCCAGGCTTCCTCTGCCACCCAAAACAGGACTGCAGCCCCTGATAGGGTTCCAACTGCTGTTCTCTGTTTCTTCCCTCACTTTACCTTCCAGGATAGTTTGTGAGACTGCTCAGGCTTGTACAGGCAGGAAATTCCCTCCAACAACCAGGAGAGGTGAACTGTGGGATGTGATGCCCTTTGGAACATCAAGCAGTATAAGCCTACCACCCTCACCCCAGCTCCTGATGCAGTCTAACTCTTGGGGCTCAGTTCCGGTGTGGTTCAACCATGGCCCAGATGCCCTACCTGAAGGTGGCCAAATTCAGCGGCTACAGGGAGCTGTCCTGTCATGGGGCAGGAGGTGTGGAGATAGCAGGGTCCTAGTCTCCGTTAATGAGAAACAGATTTAGGGGAGAGTAGATCATCGAATCCATCCTCCTGCAGCCTAAGCTGCAGGAGGTGTGTGTGGGACTGCAGTGGAGGGTGTGGGTAGACTGAGTCAATTCAGAGTCTGCAACAAAGATTGCTCTGTCCCTGAACATTGCTTCCATCCTTTCTTCCCCTCCCCGCCTCACTGGCCACAGGGTCTCTGTCCAGCCCTGGTTCTAGGGCTCTGCCATCCTTACCCATCCTGACCCATCATGAAGTAAAGATTAGGAAGAACAGCCTGGGAACACAGAGGTAGGCAGAAGACCAGTGAAGGACCAGGCCTAGAGAGCACAGGGCCCTGTCTGGGCACCCCTCAGAGGAGACCCATAAAGGGCAGAAACACCCTAGGAGGAGGAAGGACAGCCAGCCTCCTTCAAGGACAAGCTCCCAGCCATCTGCCTCATTCACTATTTCTCTCCAGTGTACTTACTGTCTCTCTCAGAGATAGGAGACTGTATCACAGTGTCCTGTGGCTTCATTCTCCTACTTCTACCTCCTTACCTTTTAATTTTTATATAAAGTGGACTCAGGGAGCAAGAACCAGCTGTGAAAGGACATAAGTAGGAAATTCAGAGAAGAAATTCAAATGGATAAAACCATGAAAAACAATGTGTTTCATTAGTAATTAAAGAAAGACAAATATAGCTGAAAGCATTTTTCCCTCAGCAAACTATATTAAAAAAAAAAAAAAAAAGAACCAGCATTGGCAAAGAAATAAGAAAATAACACTCCCATAGATTGCCTGTAGCGGGGGACAATTGGTACAGCCTTCCTGAACGTTGGTGATAGGTCTCAAATACTCTAAAAGTTTCCATCGCCTTAGACCTAGTAATTCTACATTTGGGAATTTATCCTAAGAAAATAATTAAAGATTTAGTCACAAGATGCTCATCTGAGTATTGCAGTAGAGAAAATGAGAAGCAACTGTCTGATTGGGAATTCATTTCTTTTCTGCTGTAATAAAAATGTGCAATGGGGGATTCCTTAAGTAAATCATTGTATATCCATCCAGATGGTGGAGTACTGCACAGCCATTAAAAGTCATGTAGAAGAACATTTGGAAAGAAAAATGCTCTTTGAATATTAAAAATGTTATAAAAATAGTGTGTATTATGTGATCTCAATTTTGTTTTCTAAAGGTGGATATATTCTTGTATACATAAAACACGAAAAAGACAAAATGTTAATAATAGTGGTTATCTTTGGACAGTGGAACAAAGCCATTGTAATTTTCCTCTTTGGCTTTTCTGTAAATTTAAAATATTCTATATTGAGTATGATTTTCATACAATAAAATTTAAAAGAATCAGTGTTATTTTTTTAAAAGAGCTTGGAGAGGTGGGTGGGGAGGAATTAAGGGGTGCCCCTGACCCTTTGGACATAATGGGGTTTTGGTGGAGAAAGAGGGTTGTGAGAATGTGGAGAACTTCATTCTCCAGGAGTAGCTGCAATCTATCCTCTCCACGTGCGGGATACAGCGCTCTGAATTGCTGGCTCTCAGCCAGCTAAAGAGGTGTGGAGTGGAGTAAGGAAAACAGTGAAAACCTGTCACTCTCCAGGAGATGGAAGATGGGGAAGGGGGGGAGGGTAGATTTTCCTCTCCAGGCTGAAAGGTTCTGGAATCCTCTAAGTCTTTGTTATTCTCTGATTCTGCCCCAACATTGAGGTGACCCTGCGTGACCTCTCCTTGCCGCCTCAGATTGGAAGAGAGAATTCCATTCACCTACCAAGCCCTGGGGGGAGGGGTGCTTTTCAAGACTTCGGTGCTGAGTGGTTTCCTTTCGCCTCCCCTTCCTGATAGCAAGTTTCCCCTGTAGGGCCCCCAAAAGTGGCTGGGGGGAGGAGTTCCAGTGGGTCGCTTCTCCAAAATAGGAGTTCTTGTTCCGTTCGAACGTACTGTGTAAGGGAACGGGACTGTTGGAATCATCGGGTTGTTAAGATGTGCTAAAGGTCTGGAAACCTCGGGAGGTGGAAAGGGTGGCTCCGAGGAAGTGAGGTGCCCCCACAGCTGAGAGGGGGGTTGGTGCGGAGCAGGGCGGTGGCGATGTTTTTAAGCATTGGGAGTGGGTGTGCGCTGGCCTCTACCTTAAGGTCGGTGAGGATCCCGTGGGAAGAAGGACCAGCAGGTGAGAGGTTAGCCTGGGGAGAGGAGGTGAAAGACAACGGGGCGGGGCCTGTGGGAATGTCAGGTGAGATTAGCGACCTATTTCTGGAGCTCGGAGGGGTTTGGGACACAGGGCGTTGGGGAAGATCTCTATCGACATGATGAGAGTCCCCCGGAGCTCCCAGGCCAGGTTTGGCAGCCGGGAGCCCCCAAACCTCAATCCCCCGCTAGGGCGGGACGCGATCGGTGGCTGTGGCTCCGGGGCGTGGCCCCACGGCTGCTCCAATCGCCACCTAGCCGAATGATGGGGGCGTGGTCAAGCCCTGTAAAAGTTACAGCGGATTCCAAAGCCGCGGTGGGCTGCGGGGGCCAAAGACCCATCTTGTCCAGAAGCCAGCTCACAGTCCCCGCAGCTGGCTTTGGAGGAGTCCCAGCTGAGAGTGCGGGAATCCAAGGGACTGAAGCGGACCTAGCCCGCCCGCCAGGCCATGGCGTCCTGGGGGCTCCTTGTGACCGGCGCCTCCTTCGCAGTCTTCCGGGGGCTGCATTGGACGCTTCAGCTGCTGCCCACGCCAGGATCTGCTGCCCAGGACAGTTGGAAGTGGCGGAACATCTATGTCTCCCTGGTGCACAGCCTGCTCACAGGGGTCTGGGCGCTGTTTGGGTGCGGGGTATAGAGATTCGGGAGGCACCGGGGTGAGGGTGAGGGGTGGAAAGCTGAGATTGAAAGACCCGGCGGGCACCTTCGAAATCGAACCGGAACCTCGAGAGTCTGACATGGCATGGGGGTGTGAATGGGTGAGTGAGCGTGCACAGAGGGAGAATGGGGTCTGAGTCTGCACGATGCTGACCACGGTCCCCCACCTCCTACAGGTTGTCGCTGTACCCTCAGATGGCTGCTGATCCCATTAACGGCCACCCATCCTGGGCCCTGGTGCTGGTGGCTGTGTCCGTGGGTGAGTCTGCAGGGAAGGCTGGGCCGTTTTGTCGGGGAGCAACCTACCAATGATAATTCCAGGTCCCCTTTACCCCTTTCCATAGAGGTCAAATATTTCTGGCAACTTTGCTGAAGGAAGCGAAAGACCTGGCAAAAGGAGGGGGTGAAGATTTCTCTCCAGGAGATACAGCTACTTAGGGAACCCTAACGCCCCTCCCCCCTCATGCCACGCCCATAGGTTATTTCTTGGCGGATGGAGTTGATATGCTGTTGAATCAGACCTTGGGCCAGGCCTGGGAACTTCTCTGTCATCATTCAGTGGTGAGACTTAGGGAAAGGAGACACAGGAAGGGTGGTATGCTCAGTCTGGGGTCCCCGGTTTCTCTTCAGGTTTCTGTCCAATGACTTCTTAGAGTCTCTGACCCTTGTTGGTGCTTGATCTCCCCAACTTTGGGCTGGTCTGCAGGGGAGAGGTTTGAGTGCTAGCCACACCTGGAGTCTGAGCACTGCCTAAGTAGCTTCTATTCCCTCTGGTGTCCCATCTGATTGCAGAAATGTTGCGTCTGGAGCTTTTCTGACAAAGGGGAGTCCCAGTATAGGAAGAGGGCATGGGGCATGAAAGCGCAGGATTGGAAGTTGTGGGGAGGGAGTTACTGCTGCTGCCCCAGGGGATATAGCCTCAGGGCCAAGGCTGCTTCGATTCTGTGGAAGGGTTATTTTAAGGCCATTCAGGCACCAACATAAGGGCAACTATAAAGGGCAAGTTCTTGATAGGGTGCCACAAAATCCTTGTGAGCCCCTGTCTTAATAAGGCCTGGTTTGTTGGTATGTGGTGGGCAGAAGATCATGGAAGGTCCTCTGACCTCTGACCCCTGTTCCCCAGGTTGTGAGCTGCCTCAGCACTGCCATTCTGTCCAACCAGTACGTGGGCCTCTGTGTGGTGTCTCTGCTCCTGGAGCTGAACTCTGTCTGCCTGCACCTACGGAAACTGCTGCTGCTTTCTCACCAGGCCCCATCCCTGGCCTTCAGCGTGGCCAGCTGGGCCACCCTGGCCACCCTGGCCCTCTTCCGCCTAGTGCCTCTGGGCTGGATGAGTCTGTGGCTAATCCGGCAGCAACACCAGGTTCTTCCCCCTCTGGTCATCCTTAGTGGAACTGGGCTGGTCACTGTGGGTGCCATAAGCATCACACTGGGCGTACGTATTTTGGTCAATGATGTCCTGCGGGCTCGGCCCCGCCCACCCATCCCGGGGCACAAGGAAACTGGGGGCACAAGGAGGTGTCGTGATGGTGAGCTTGTCGCCAGGGACGATGCCACTCTCCTCCTGAAAGACTAGAGAGAGGCCTCAGGCTCCTCTTCTGCCAGGCCTGGGGCAGCTAGGGACAGGACGGGGAGATCGTGGTCTACAGTGTCCAGTCCATTGTGGGGTAAGGACTGGGCTGAATTTTCAGTATCTCAGTCCCTCTTCCAAGTAACTCACACCCCTCCCCCATTCCTAGGATCTGAGAAGAAATGCTGATGTTCTTGGATGGGTGGGAAACTGGGCTATTGTTCAGTGAATTCCATCATCAGATGACTGCTTCTTCCAGCAAACTTCTGGAGGTACAGCCAGTGCTGCCAATAAGGGGAAGAAGGAGGCATGAAGCTAGGTGAAACTGCCAATGGCATCCTCCGCTTTTAGCACAGGAACAGGTAAAGGAAGGAGAGGTCTTTTTTTTTTTTTTTTTTTTTTTAAGAATTGTTATTTATTTACTTGGCACAGAGAGAGAGAGCACAAGCAAGGGGAGTGGTAGGCAGAGGGAGAGCAGCCCAACAGGGGGCCCGATCCTGGGATCACAACCCCAGCTGAAGGCAGACATTGAACCAACTGAGCCACCCAGGCGCCCCCCAAGGTGAGGTCTTATTAGGACCAGAGAGATCTGATGTGGAGGGGGTGGGTTCAGAGGGAAGAGAGACCTCACCTGTGACCAAATTCCAGGCGGCGGAGGAGGCCACAACAGGTGCTATTTGTAGCCAGTAGGGATGGACATACTAGTGGCCAAGAAACAGAAGAACTGGTCCACTACAGTCACTGCTGATACTTCTGGTTCTTGAAGCCACACTACCGTGTTTGTACTTAACGCGAGCCCTACTGCCTTTTAAATTTTTAAAAAGCCCAGCATCTGCCTTTTAAATTTTCTTACTATCCTCTGACCTCTTCAAAGAAAATGCAGCTTCTTAAAGGAATGAGCATGGGACTAGGTCTGGGTGCCAAGTGTAGCGTTTTCCAAGGCCCAGGCCTTCATGGAAGAATGAAGACAGGCAGAAGGACAAAGGGAGGCTTTCACTTGGCTGCAGAGGGATTAAGGAATATCTAACTCTCTTCTAGGATTCATTTGCAAGCTCTCCCTCTCTTTTCTCCCCTGCCATTTGTTTTTTTATTTTTTTTTTTAAGAGGGGGATGAGAGAATCTTAAGCAGGCTCCATTTCACAAACCTAAGAGTCGGCTTCTTAACTGACTGAGCCACCCTGATGCCCCTAGGGTAATTTATTACCACCCAGTTCTCATTCTCTTATCTCACTTAAGAGACAGGGAAAAAAATTTTTTTTAATTAAATTTAATTTTTTTAAGATTTTATTTTTATTTATTTGACAGAGACATAGTGAGAGAGGGAGCACAAGCTGGGGGAGTGGAAGAGTGAGAAGCAGGCTTCCCGCTGAACAGGGAGCCTGATGGGGGCTCAACCCCAGGACCCTGGGATCATGACCTGAGCTGAAGGCAGATGCTTAATAAGTGAGCCACCAGGCACCCCTTTAATTTTTTTTTTAATTTTATTTATTTATTTGACAGAGAGAGAGAGAGAGAGATCACAAGTAGGCAGAGAGGCAGGCAGAGAGAGGAGGAAGCAGGCTCACCGCTGAGCAGAGAGCCCGATGTGGGGCTCGATCCCAGGACCCTGAGATCATGACCCGAGCCGAAGGCAGAGGCTTAACCCACTGAGCCACTCAGGTGCCCCTAATTTTACTTATTTATTTATTATTATTTTTTTAATTTAACAGAGATTACAAGTAGGCAGAGAGGCAGGCAGAGAGAGAGGAGGAAGCAGGCTCCCTGCTGAGCAGAGAGCCCGATGTGGGGCTCGATCCCAGGACTCTGAGATCATGACCTGAGCCAAAGGCAGAGGCTTTAACCCACTGAGCCACCCCGGCGCCCCAGCCCCTAATTTTATTTTTAAGTAAGCTCCACACCCAATGCCAGGCTGGATCTCACTACCCTGAGATCATGACGTGAGCCAAAACCAAGAGTCTGACACTTAACTGACTGAGTCACCCAGGTGCCCCTCTCCCCTACCACTTCTGCTGTCTGTCTTTCTTCTTTTCTTTCCTTTTTTTTTTTCTTTTAAAGATTTTATTTATTCACTTGACAGAGATCTCAAGCAGGCAGAGAGAGAGGAAGGGAAGCAGGCTCCCCGCCAAGCAGAGAGCCCGATACAGGGCCTGATCCCAGGACCCCGGGACCACGACCCGAGCCGAAGGCAGAGGCCTCAACCCACTGAGCCACCCAGGCGCCCCTCTTTCTTTCTTTTTAACTGTGGCGCAAAATCTTTCCTTTCTTCAGGCAGAACAGCCAGGTTATAGGAAGTGTAAAGAAGATTCAGATTGCTGTTCTACTAAACAACAGATAGAAAGAGATAACCCTTAATTGTCCACAGAAAAGATACATGAGCAAAAGCAAGAGACAGGAAGATGAAAACAAAAAATCCTGGCCAAAAGCTGAGCTAGAGAAAGACAAAAGGGATGATAGAAATAGACACACAGGAGTGCCCGGGTGGTTCAGTGGGTTAAAGCCTCTGCCTTTGGCTCAGATCATGATCCCAGGGTCTTGGGATCCAGCCCCACATCAGGCTCTCTGCTCAGCAGCGAGTCTGCTTCCCTTCCTCTCTCTCTGCCTGCCTCTCTGCCTACTTGTGATCTCTGTCTTTCAAATAAATAAATTTTTAAAAAATCTTTAGAAATAGACACACATAGATTGAGGGACGGATTAAAAGAAAGAGAAGGACCACCTGTATCGAAGAGACAGATGTGAAGAGAGACAGAGGGCATGAGAGGGAATCCTCGGCAGAAATGTTAAGAAAGTGTCGTGG
Source organism: Enhydra lutris kenyoni (assembly GCF_002288905.1). Taxonomy (NCBI): domain Eukaryota; kingdom Metazoa; phylum Chordata; class Mammalia; order Carnivora; family Mustelidae; genus Enhydra; species Enhydra lutris. The sequence continues at coordinate 1,762,598 of NW_019154110.1, forward strand.
ATGCCAACAGGAACCAAAGTCATGGAACTGGTAAAATGGTCATAAACATCAGTATATAGTCTTCAGTATAGAAAAATATAGTATAGAATATATTATATTTATTCTATATAGATTATTCAATATAGAATAATCAGTACAGAAAAATAGAAAAAAAAAAAGCTGACAGGAAGGGACCCCAAGGATACAAGGCACAGATGGTCTAGACAAAGAAACAGAGTGACAAGAAGGAACAACTAGACTCAGGAGAGATGGAGGTAAGAGAGGCATTTAGAAAGATTGGCAGAGCAAGAGAGAGGGGGAAATAGAGATGAGGGGAGTTAGGGGAGCTGAGAAGCAGAAGAACAGAAGGTGGAGGAGGCACTCAAAGGGAAGATTCACTGGCAGAAAAAGAAAGTAGGAAATATGTTGAGTTGGAGACATGCAGAAAGACAAAGGACAAACAGCTACAGTGCAATATACAAAGACAGCCTGACAGGAACTGATAGGCAGAGACTGGTAGGAAGATGAAGAAAAGTCAGAATTGACATCCCTGATGTCAATTGAGATGGAAGAATGGGCAAAGGGACTGAGAACCACAGAGAGGGAAAGAAGAGTTGGGGGGGGGGGGGTTGACAACTGATTAAATAAACATCCAAAGGAAGAGGACACCTGGCTGGCTCAGTCGATAGAGCATGTGTGATCTCAGGGTTGTGAGTTTGAGCCCCATGTTGGGTGTAGAGATTACATTAAAAAGATAAAATCTTGGGGCATCTGGGTGGCTCAGTGGGTTAAAGCCTCTGCCTTCGGCTCGGGTCATGATCTCAGGGTCCTGGGATCAAGCCCTGCATTGGGCTCTCTGCCTGCTTCCTCCTCTCTCTCTGCCTACTTGTGATCTCTCTCTCTCTGTCAAATAAATAAAATCTTTTAAAAAAATTAAAAAGATAAAATCTTAAAAAAAAGAAGAAGAAGAAACAGAACACCAAACAGACAGACAAAAACATCCAAAGGAAGGAACAAGGAAAAGGAGGAAATAGATGAAGAGAAGAAGAAAGAAAGACTAGAGATAGGGAAAAAATAAGGGAGGGATTGTGACAGATGCCCATCAGAATCATTAAAGCACAAAGAGAAGAATAACAAATAGAGACAGGAGAAATTGCCACAGCCAGAAGCAGATACAGGCAGAAAATAAGAGCAGAGATACTTCATGTAATTACATAAGAGCCAGAGAGGCAAATGTATAAAAGGTGACGTAGAGAAATAGTAGAATTCTATCAAACTGTGTGTGTCCTTCATAGAAGTAGCATCTTCAAAACTCAATCTGCCATCGTCACTGAATGTCTGGATTAACAAAAACATTGTCTTGAGTTTTCAAAGACAAAGCAATGTGTCAAACCCATGGCAGGAATCTGTTTCCTAAGTATGTGTTGAGGTCAGTATTGATTCATTCTAAGCCCTCCATGTTTTCTTTTGCCACTATCATAAATTCATGGTTCCAGTGAGTACCCCTCCAGGTAATAGTTGATAGTATCTATGAGATCTATCAAGACCTTGACCACTATGGAAATATGGCTGTTTCTGTGGGTTAACTAGTCAACCTTGTACAGGAAGGATGAGATTAGCTACTCATGGGGGTAGGACATGAAGGAACATCTGAACAATTGGGGATCACAAATTTTCATCATGGTGACCCAGCGAAACTTCAGGAAGGCAGGATGGCATTATGATTATAACTGATTAAGTAGATTTCTCATCAAGTAGACCAGTTATAGATGGTGTGGACCAGATACAGATGATGGGTCCTTCAGAGGCATGGTCATTTGGGTCCCTAGAAAAGAGAAGCTCAAACATGCAGAGGTTGGCAAATGCTACATTCGGTACAATGAGTTGGGTCACTGGGGCAGTGATCTGTCAGACCTCATCATGGCCTAGTGAAGTGGTCCTCAAGACTGACTCCATGCCACCAAGCTACTGGCTGATGAATTGTCTTCTGGCACAGGGGAGTGGCTTTCTTGGATGGGGGACATTGGTATTATATGGTCTCAAACCACTATCCTGATCATAAACTAATAAATTGCTATGTAAATAATTGCATCAGGCTTTTGTGATATGTGGTCTCTTTGAGTCACTTCTTCTTGGCTCTAATGGTCCGATTTATAATGAAATACTGGATTGTGGAAGCTTTGCTTGGGAAGGTCTCCTCTTGGCACCAACTTTTTGACCTACAAAGCCCTCAAGTGTTCGAAGATCCTCCACTATGAAAAAGCAAACCCAGTTTATTCAGTAGAATGGGCTTAGAGCAAGCCAATGCATTCAGACGATTTAGAGTGATTTTCAATGCGAAGGTTTGAAATCCAAATTTTCTTTTAGCCAAATTAATCATGAGTTAATAAGAAAATTAATTAAACAGAAATCTCCATAACTGAATTGTCAAGGCTTTATCTTACATAAAATCTGGATTTGTCAGGCTGAAAATGAGCCATCGCTTAGCAGGAAAGTACATAAGGGAAGCTATTCTTTAAAGAACTGCTCTTGAATTGAAATGAAATGTTTGCTTGGGATCACTGACTTAAAGTCACAGCACCCCAAACTGAACATTTATTGTGCTTCTCCACATGTCAGTTATCTTTTATGCTTAATCTTGCTTAACCCCACTCTATAGAGACTAATCCCATTATATAGATGAGAAAACTGAGGCTCAGAGAGGTTAGATAATTGCTCAGGTTTACCCAGCTAGTTAGTGACAGGATCTACATTCTAACCCATTTTTTCCCCATTACATCACCTGCTATTTTTGCCTGCCTAGCACAGTAAGAGATTTTCCTTTGAAAACCACACCTCTCTCACTCTCCTGTCCATGGGCATGTGCCAATCATGCCATCAAAACACCCAACCATGCCAATCAAAACACCATATCCTCTTTTCCTGAAATGAGTTCATGACACAGAAGCAGAGTTCTGAGCCTCAGCACCTTGAGCTGCTCGAAATTTTGGCTAAGATACACTAGGTGTGCTAACATTGCTAAGCCAGTAGGATGCAAGAGAGCTTCCCTGAGCATGAAGCCACGACAAAAAGAGGAGGAAGAGATGGAAATTTCTATCATCAGTTGAGTATCTAGATCAAACTCTGCCTGAAGCCAGAACTTCCCTGGAATTTCAGTTACACAAGCCAAAAAACTTTTGATTTGCTTACGTGAGTATGGGTTCAGTTTGTTTCCCCTTGTAACCGTGAGTCTTTGTTAATAACATCACCTTCAAGACTATCCAGTCTTTTTTTTTTTTTAAGATGTTATTTAATGACAGAGAGCACAAGCAAGGGGAGTGGGAGAGGGAGAAGCAGGATTCCCACTGAGCAGGGAGCCCAATGTGGGGCTCAGTCCCAAGATCCTGGGATCATGACCTGAGGAGAAGGCAGCTGCTTAATGACTGAGCCACCCAGGTGCCCTGAGACTATCCAGTCTTATTATTTCCTTTGGCAGAAAATTGAAACCTAGAAAAGTTAAGTGACTTATCCAAGCACACCCATATAGTTTGTGGCATGGTCATAATTAGAATCCAGGTCTTTGCTTTGGCTCAGGACTCCTTCTTCTATACTATATCGGCTCTTTCTTTATAAAAAGGCTGAGAAGTGCAGAAACTTCAAAGTGGAAAGATAGGAGCCACCTGACAACTGCAGATCAATCAAGTCAGATAAATTGCCTCTGAAGTGGTATTTCTAAGTCAGGATGCTTCATTTTGAAAGCTAGACACAGTCACCAAGTATTGATTTCGATGCTTTTCAGGAATATAGTAACTGCAGGATAGAGGTCCATTTCAGCTTTCCCCTGCAAAGGAGAGTACCACTGAACTCCATTTTGTGAGCGAATTCTTTCCCTGCCTCTAACCTGGTGGGAAACAAACCTTCACTTGCTACATCTCCTGCAGGAACTGGACACAGTAGCAATTCTCAGACCTAGAGAGCTCTCGCAACTGAAGGAAGGATGTAAACTCCCTTTAGGAGTAATAGAATGGGAGTTCCTTTTGTGTTGTGCAATGTGGGGGTCCCTGCCAACCGCCCAACCCAAAAACCACTCTGGGGTCGTGTCTGACATTCCAGGGGTAGAAAATAATTTCTTGGGCTTAAGCTTTGTCCTCCTCACTCTGGCCTGCCTGCCTGTGTCTTTGAAAGGACTCCTTTGCCTCCTTGAACTTCACTGGTTGGCTTTGCTAATCCTGGGGGCTGAGAGACTGGCACAGTGTTTGCCCCAGAATGCAGGTCAGGGCATGGCTAGGGGAGGACGGAGAAGCCTGAAGAACTGGAACGCCACAACATCCTGCTGCCACACTGGCCTAGAACAGCACTGCTAGGAGCACCTGGGTGGCTCAGTTGGTGAAGCGTCTGCCTTCAGTTCAGGTCTTGATCCCGGGGTCCTGGGATCCAGCCCTGCATCGGGTTTCCTGCGCAGTGGAGATCCTGCTTCCTCCTCTCCTGCTTGTGTTCGCTCTCTGTCAAATAAATAAATAAAATCCTAAAACAAACAAACAAGTATTTGTAAAGTATTTATACTATTGAGTAAACAGGCCAGATGCCTGGCTACAAGATACCTGGAACCAGTATTTTGTTAAGGTGGGAAATTGGAAAAGGAAGAGTCATCCAGAGGAGGGAAACCAAAGGTAAGAAATGTACAAATGGGTCATCCACAGGCTGAGAATGAAAAACCTCTTTTTTTTTTAAGATTTTATTTATTTATTTATTTGACAAGCAGAGATCACAAGTAGGCAGAGAGGCAGGCAGAGGGAGAGAGGGAAGAAGGCTCCCTGCCGAGCAGAGAGCCCCATGCAGGACTCGATCCCAGGACCCTGAGATCATGACCTGAGCCCAAGGCAGAGGCTTTAACCCACTGAGCCATCCAGGTGCCCCGAACAACCATTGATGGGATGGGATTGATGGGATTGTTGCATTCTGACATCCAATGACTTGTCCAGAAGCTAACTCAGGTACTTTCTCCCCAGACCTGCAGCCTTTCAGCATTTTCCTGGTCTGTGCATGGCACTGCCATCAGCTCACTGTGTAAGTCAGGGATTTAAGAATCCTTATCAAGCGTGTCATCCCACCTCCTATCCCATGTTCACATATCTGATTAATTAATCCCCCAGTCTGTTATAGATTCTACATCCATTCATTCCTTTCTATCTCTGCTTTCCCACCCTGGTCAAAGTCACTGTCATCTTTAGCCTGGGTGACATCATGATGAGACTGTAATATTCTCCATGTAGCAGCCACTCTGTGATTGTTAAAAGGCATATCTGATCATGTCATTCCCCTGCTTGATACCAACCAGATGCTTCTTTCTTTTTTTTAATTTTTTTTTTAAGATTTTTATTTATTTGTCAGAGAGAGAGAGAAAGAGAGAGAGAGATCACAAGTAGGCCGAGAGGCAGGCAGAGGCAGAGGGAGAAGCAGGCTCCCTGCCGAGCAAGGAGCCCGATGTGGGACTCAATCCCAGGACGCTGGGATCATGACCTGAGCTGAAGGCAGCTGCTTAACCAACTGAGCCACCCAGGCGTCCCCAGATGCTTCTTTCTAAGATAAAAGCATGACTCAGGATATGACCTGTAGTGTTCTGCATGATCTCCCCTTATTTACTCTCCAGACTCGTGGTACTGTGTGCTTCACTGTTTCACTCTCTCTTTCTCAGGACCTTGCACAGGCAATGGCCAATGCCTGGTAGTTTTCCCATTAACCACTGCTCCCATTTTTTTGGCTCCCCTTCCCCTAACCCACACCCTGCATCTTATACACTCTCACTTTTATTTTTTCTTAGCTTTTTTTTTTTTTGTATTCTCACTTTTCAGTGGTCATTTCTTTTTTTTAAAGATTTTATATATTTATTTGACAGAGAGAGACACAGTGAGAGAGGGAATACAAGTAGGAGGAGTGGGAGAGGGAGAAGCAGGCTCCCTGCAGAGCAGGGAGCCCGATGACGTGCTCCATCCCAGGACCCTGGAATCATGAGATGAAGGCAGACACTTAACGACTGAGCCACCCAGGCACTCCTCTTTTTTTTTTTTTTTTTTTTTTTAAGATTTTTTTATTTATTTGAGAGAGGGAGAGGGCAAGAGTAGTGTGGGAGGAGGAGCAGAGGGAGAGGGACAAGCAGACTCCACACTGCACACAGAGCCCAACACGGAGTTCTATCTTACCACCCTGAGATTATTAATGACTCGAGAGGAAACCAAGAGTCAGATGCTTAACCAACTGAGCCACCCAGGTACCTCTCAGTGTTCATTCCCAACATGTTTTTTCCCAAAGAAACGGCTATGACTCTCCCTCTATAATTAGGTCAAATCTCTCTGTACTTTTCACTGGAAGTACTTATTGCAAGTTTAATTAAAGAACCAATTATGCGCATTTGAGGAAAGCCTCTAATATGGTATATGTAGTAAAAGAAAAACGGGAAAACACTCAGAAAACAGAGACTATGCATGGAGAATAAAACTTCAGAAAAGTTCTTACTGTTTTCCTCAGAGAGACCAGAGAATATATTGTAACCATGAAAAAAAAACAAAAAAAAAAAAAAAAAAAAAAAAAGGCATTCAGAGAAAACCAAAAAGAGTACTTTGAAATGAAATGTAATACTGAATATGAAAAATTCATGGAAGAGTTGGAAGAGAAAGTTGAACAAATCTCCCAGAATTAGGAGAGAAAAGATGAGACAATCATGGGACCAGTCCAGAAGACCCAACATCAGAATAATGGGAAGAGGTGCCTGGCTGGCTCACTCAATAGAGCATGCTATTTTGATCTCAGGGTTGTGAGTTCAAGCCCCATGTTGGGGATAGAGTTTACTTTAAAAAATAATAATGGTAGGGGCCCCTGGGTGGCTCAGTCTGTTAAGCGTCTGCCTTCCGCTCAGGTCATGATCCCAGGGTCCTGGGATCAAGCCCCTCATTGGGCTCCCTGCTCACAGGGAGTCTGGGGAATCTGCTTTTCTCAAATAAATAAATAAAATCTTTTTTAAAAAATAAAAAATAATAATGGGAGTCCCAGAAAGAGAGAACAGAGGGGAAAAAAAGGGAAAGAAAATCATTAGTGAAGTAATGAAATATACCTCCTCAAAACCAAAGAACATCGGGCTGCCTGGGTGGCTCAGTGGGTTAAGCCTCTGCCTTCTGCTCGGGTCATGATCTCGGGGTCCTGGGATCGAGTCCCACATCAGGCTCTCTGCTGGGCAGGGAGCCTGCTACCTCCTCTCTCTCTCTCTCTCTCTACTTGTGATCTCTCTCTGTCAAATAAATGAAATCTTAAAAAAAAAAAAAAAAAGAAAAACAACAAAAAAAACCCAAAGAACATGAGTTGCAGTTACTACATATTGAGGGGTCTGTGGAATGCCCAGACCAGTTAAAGAAAATAGATTTACATCAAGCAACATCATAGGTAAATTTCAGGACATTGAGATTAATGTTCTAGAGGAGAGGGAAAGTTACATACAAACACCAGGAATAAATATGACTTTGGACTTTTAACAGCATCCTGGAAGCTGAAAGGTAATGGAGTGATGTCACCAAAAATTTGAAGGGAAATTATTTCAAACTAGCATTTCATACCCAGCCAAATTACCAATCAAGTGTGAGCATTGTTCCCACAAATTTATTTTCCATGCACCCTTCTCAGAAAGCTACTAGAAGATACACTCCACCAAAAAAGGGGCTGGGGAGTTAAAGAAGAAAGAGGAGTACACAGATGGAAAAAACTGGGGAATCAAGATAAAAGGGAAGAAAGGACTTTCCAGGATGATATTGAATGGGGATCCTAGGAAAAGAACACAATAAACAAGCAGAGAGGGAAGCTGGTATCTACAGAGGGTCATAAAGCTCTGGAAGTTTCCTTTTTGGGAAAGGCAAAACTGACCAGCTACCTTATATGTCTGAATATTTGAGAAAAGATGTAAAAACTAATGAGGAGCCAGGGGAGTAATTGCCAAGGGATCTATAGAAAACTGAGCAGAGGGACGCCTGGGTGGCTCAGCTGGTTAAGCAGCTGCCTTCGGCTCAGGTCATGATCCCAGCGTCCTGGGATTGAGTCCCACATCGGGCTCCTTGCTCAGCAGGGAGCCTGCTTCTCCCTCTGCCTCTGCCTGCCATTCTGTCTGCCTGTGCTTGCTCTCTCTCCCTCTCTCTCTCTCTGAAAAAAAAAAAAAAAAAATCTTAAAAAAAAAAAAAAAAGAAAACTGAGCAGATGCATCTGTTAACTATAGACAAAATGAACTGTTGCTTAGGAAAGGAAATCTAATCGTAGTTTACTACATGAATGAGCTACAAATCTGTGTGTACTATTTGTATAAATAGGCATAATATAGATTTTTTTAATATGGTTTTGTTTTTTGGTTTGTTTGTTTTTTTTACATTAAAACCTCATATAGGGGTGCCTGGGTGGCTCAGTGAGTTAAAGCCTCTGCCTTCGGCTCAGGTCATGATCCCAGGGTCCTGGGATGGAGCCCCTCATCGGGCTCTCTGCTCTGTGGGGAGCCTGCTTCCTCCTCTCTCTCTCTGCCTGCCTCTCTGCCTACTTGTGATCTCTGTCTGTCAAGGAAATAAATAAAATCTTAAAAAAAACCCTCATATAAATTACTGATGATAGACACACAAATGGCAGGTGGAGGTGAGTTCGCTAAACAGGGGGACAGGAGAGGCAATGACTTAGGGGGAAGGTTCAGGTAAGTTGCAGATTCACCCCTATAGCCTGGATCCTTAGCAAGAAGGAAATGTCTGCCCAGGAGGTGGGGCTTGGCACAGCCCTCTGTACCCAAGAAGTCAGGAAATAAATGAGTATCTCAGAGGCTGGGCACCCAACATTGCTGTGTCCTCCCACAGGGAGTGTGGAGAGGACCTGGGGTTGTGGCTTCTAGAGCCAGACTGCTTGGATTACAATCCCAGACCTGCCACTTATTAGCTATGTGGACTTGGGCAAATTATTAGATTTTTCTGCCACCCAGTATCCTCCTCTGTGCAATGGAATGACAGTAATAGGATTATCATAAGAATTAAATTAACATGTGCAAAGTGCTTAGAAAAGTGCCTAACACAGAGTATAAGGGCTAGCTATTGTTATTGCATGCACAATTACATAAACATTGCTTATAAATGTTGCCAAAATTATAAACTAACCAGATGGGGAGAATGGGGTAGTGGGAAGGATATTCATATATTTCGGAGGCTAGGGGGAGAGTTGGATCTCCACTTTGTATGGTGGGAAGTAAGTAAATCTCTGAAAGCAAAAGGTCAACCATAGCAATACAGGGGGCCCTGGCTGGCTAAATTGATAGAGCACGTGACTTTTAATCTCAGGGTCCTGAGTTCAAGCTCTGTGTTGGGTGTTGAGCCTACTTAAAAAAAAAAAAAAAAAGTAGCATTACACTCTTAGTTGGAGATATGAAAATAAACGCTACAATGATCAGCTAAAATTGGCGAAAGTAGTTTTCTTTGGAGAGGGAGAAATCAGAGGAGGGAACATTAGGCAGCTGTTCTTTGTAACAAATTCTATGAGACTATATAACTTTGTAAAAACTGAAACTAAAAACATTAACTGTATAACTAGCTATTTAATAACCCAATCTAGAACGCAAGCTCCCAGCAGGGATAGCCTTGATCTGATTGGCTGTCTTCTGTATCCCAGCACCCTGGCAAGGCCAGCACCTGGCGGTGTGTGTTAAACTTTTGTAGAAATAAATCTTCAGGGGTGCCTGGTGGCTCATCCTTGGATCAAGCCCTGCATTCGGTTCCCTACTCTGCAGGGGGTCTGTTTCTCCCTCTTCCACTCTCTCTGCTTGTGTTCCCTCTCTAACTGTCTCTGTCTCTGTCAAATAAATAAATAAATAAAATCTTAAAAGAAAGAAAGACATCTTTAAGGGCATGTATGCTTTGAAAAGATTTACTGCATTGTATAGGACTTTGGAAACATAATTTCTCATGCCTCTGCCAGTTCTATGATTCTTTTTTAAGATTTTTAAAAAAGATTTTTTTTATTTGTTTTGAGAGAGAGAGAAAGCATGAGCATGTAAGCAGGGGCAGAGAGAGAAGGAGAGAGAGAGAACCTCCAGCAGACTCCCTGCTGAGCTTGGAGTCTGTGGCTCCTTGATTTCATGACCCTGAGATCATGACCTGAGCTGAAACCAAGAGTCCAAAGCTCAACTGTCTGAGCCACCCAGGTGCCCCTCCGCCACTTCAATGATTCTAATCACCTGACCTGAGCTGAAGGCAGTTGCTTAACCCACTGAGCCACCCAGGCATCCCTAAATTACCTTATTTGTTAGCTTTTTATTTTGAAATAATTTTTTAAAAAGATTTTATTTATTTATTTGACAGAGATTACAAGTAGGCAGAGAGGTAGGCAGAGAGGCAGGCAGAGAGAGAGAGGGGGAAGCAGGCTCCCTGCCGAGCAGAGAGCCCTATGCAGGGCTCGATGTGGGGCTCGATGTGGGGCTCAATCCCAGGATCCCAGGATCATGACCCAAGATGAAAGCAGAGGCTTTAACCCACTGAGCCACCCAGGCGCCCCTATTTTGAAATAAATTTAAGCTCACATTAAGATTGCAAAAGTGGTGCAGAGAACATAAACATATAGATAAATGGAATAAAACAGTATCAAGAAAGAAACAAATGGTTGATTGATTTTTGACAGAGGGGTCAAGACAAGTCAAAACTGAAAAAAAATAGTTTTTTTTTTTAGCAAATGGTGATGGGACAACGGAAAATCCACATACAAAAGAAGTCATTTGGACCTCTATCTCACACCACACACAAAAAATAACTGGATGTAAATCATAGATCTACATGTAGGAGCTAAAACTATAAAACTCTTAGAAGAAAACTAGGAGTACATCTTTGTAAGTTGGATTAGACAATAATTTTTAAGATTTGACACTAAAATCATAAGCAATAGAAGATTTGATAGGTTGAACTTTATTTAAATTAAAAACTTTTGACCTTCAAAGAAGCCATCAAGAAAATGAAAAGATAACCCTAAGAATGAAAGAAAATGTTTGCATATCAGATAAAGGAAATGAAACTTGTATCTAGGATAAAGAGCTTTCAGAACTCAATAATAAAAAGACAACACAATTTTAATATAGGCAAAAGATCTGAATAGATATTTCTCCAAAGAAGATTTTATATATATGTAGGCATATATGTATAGGTAGATGTGTATATACCTATGTGTGTATACATGTGTATATTTTGAGGACAAACCTCAAAAACATGCTAAGTAAAAGAAGCCAGTCTCAAAAGATCACTATTGTGATACTAATTATAAGAAATGTCTAGATAAGGTAAAACTATACATTCAGAAATTAATTAGTGGTTGTCTAGGACTGAGGAGTAGGAGGTAGGAGGAAATGGGCAGTGAGTGCTAATGGGCACAAGGTTTCTTTTTGGGATGATGAGAATGTTCTGAACTAGATAGTAATGGCAATTGCACAACTCTGTAAATATGCTAAAAATCATTGGATTATTTAAATCATTTAAAAATCGTTAAATGATTAAATCATTAAATGATTAATTTTAAATCATTAATCATTTAAATCATTAAATGATTAAAATCATTTAAACAGGTGAACTTTATGGAATGCAAATTATATCTCAATAATACTGTTTAGAAATAGAACAGGGGCACCTGGCTGGCTCAGTCAGTGGAGAACATGATCTTGGGGTTGTGAGTTAGAGCCCCACATTGAGTGTAGAGATTACCAAAAATAAAATCTTAAAAAAAAGGGGGGGGGTGCCTGGATGGCTCAGTTGGTTAAGTGTTCAACTCTAGGTCTCAGCTCAAAACTTGATCTCAGGGACAGAAATGAATGAGTACAGAGAGTTTCCACGTACCTTTCACCCACTTGAGAATTTCTTACATGATGATAGCAGAAAAATCAAAACCAGAAATTGACATCAGTACTTTTAACAAAACCATAGACAATACTAGGAGATTACCAGGGTTTAGAACAATACCCGGCACACATGTGAACCTTATACAGGTGAAACTTCGTGACAATGACAATGATGAACATAAAAATGATGATAGTGGAATTTCTACTGTTGCCAGGCTGATTGACTGGCTGTTTTCAGAGCATGCCATATTGGTTCCTATTTCTAAACTCCAACTCTAGCAGTTTCTATCACTTGGGATTCTTTTTTCCTTCCTCTTTCTTTATTCCATCAAATCCTTCACATTCACCCATTTCCATCAAATCTTTACTAATGCTCCTCTCCCTTCTGTGACCTGTGTGAATCTCTGCACCAGCCAGCTCTTGCCTGAACTCTCCTTTGCATTCTTCTCTAATTATTTTACCTTTGAGTCCTAGATTATAAACCAGATTGGGACATTGTATCCGTTGCAATTCCTTGGCATCCTCCACAGTAAATTGTGTGAATTCAAACAAATTTAACTGTTGACCAAGGCAGATTTAAAGTTTTAGGAAGGAGTAAGAGAGATAGGAAGTGAAACAAGGGTGGCAGGAGATGGGACACAATTCAGGCAGCAAGACATGGGCAGAGCCTGAGGAAAACAAGAAGCATTTATAAGGTGTCCACTATATACTCCATAATGCAATCATTGCCAGAGAGAGAAGAGAAGAAATGGAAGGGGAGGGGTAAAGACATCAAGCAATGTTGTTCCGCAAGGCTTCTTTTTTATTCTGGGTTCATTGTCTAACTCTTGGACTTCAAGGGCAGGGATATGCCCTGCCTCCAACTCCCATCACATTGCATTATGAGATTCTGGGTTGCTTCACCTCCCCGCTCCCTATGAACTCCATAAGGTTTGGCTTTTTTTTTTTTTTTTTTTAAGATTTTATTTATTTGACAGAGATCACAAGTAGGCAGAGAGGCAGGCAGAGAGAGAGAGGAGAAAGCAGGTTCCCCGCTGAGCAGAGAGCCCGCTGCGGGGCTCGATCCCCAAACTCTGGGATCATGACCTGAGCCGAAGGCAGAGGCTTTAACCCACTGAGCCACCCAGGCGCCCCTAAGGTTTGGCTTTTTCCCCTGTTGCATTCCCAACCTCTGATACATACTGGGCACTCAATAAACAAGGGCTTAATAAATGAATGTATGAACAAAGGACTGAAGGACTCGGAGCTAGCCGACCTCAAGGGTACATTTACGAAACTAGACACAGTGTAAAATGCAGATGTTAACAAATTTATTTTTCCAAAAATAAGGTCTGTGGTAGTCTGATGGCCCCCAATCGCGAACGCTAAGGCGAGGAACATCTACTACCGGTCCCCAAGGAAACCTGAAAAAGGCGGCAGGCGGGGCTTGCGCTCCCGGACCCCACCTTCTTGCGTTCCTAGCTTTCCGCCTATAGGCCCGCCCCCTCTGGCCCTATATGCAAGTCTGATTGGTGAACTCTCTAATCCGTCTGAGCACCCGGGCTCCTATTGGATGAGCTGCTGAACGAGAGTAGCGTACTTCCCGGCGTTGGGAACGCGCAGCGGACGTAGGTCTGCCGCCATTGCGTTGAGAAGAAAGCGGCCGTCTGTGAGAGGCCCTGTGGGGGTGCGTTGCGGGCTTTAAGGGCTGGGCTGCAGGAGGCGTGATGGGGTCGGGCTGGATAACCGGAAGGTTGGGATGGGCCGGGCTGGGAGAACTCTGAGCAAAGCAGGACTGCAGGCCGGGGATGTCGATGTGTTGCTGCTGGGCTTGGGCCCTATTGCTCGTTACATTTTTTCTTTCTCTGTCTCCTAGATTCTCCGGGAATGGCCGGAGTATTTCCTTACCGAGGGCCGGGTAACCCGGTGCCCGGCCCTCTAGCTCCATTGCCAGATTACATGTCGGAGGAGAAGCTGCAAGAGAAAGGTGAAGAACGCGTGCGGGAGCGGCGCCTGCGGGCCGCGAGGCTTAGGGCGGGTGTGCGCCTGCGCGCAGCGGGTTTGCCTTTCCCCGTTTTGGCAAGGTTCAGAGCATAAGCTGCCCGCTCACTTATAGCCCCATTTATTTTCTCATCTAATTACGTGTTTAAAGGTGTCTGTTATTTACAGCCACTGATCCAAGCCATGGGGACGCAATTGCAATGGAAAAAAGAAAACCAAAAACCTGCCCTGTTGGGTGGAGTTGCAAGGAGGGATGTAGACAATAAAAAACTTAAGGATCTATAACAAAATTGCATAAATGTGATAAAGGAAAAAGTAAAGCAGAGTGAGATAAGAGAATTGTCAAGGAGTGCTCCTGTTATGCCCACCTCTAACTCCTACATCCTGACAGGGGCTTACCCTGGGATGAGACGTGGGGATGATTAGGGTAAGGGTGTGCAGTTGTTTAAACAGTTGTCTTTGTAGCCCGAAAATGGCAGCAATTACAGGCTAAGCGCTATGCGGAAAAACGGAAGTTTGGATTTGTGGATGCTCAGAAGGAAGACATGCCCCCAGAACATGTTAGGAAGATCATTCGAGACCATGGAGACATGACCAACAGGAAGTTTCGCCATGACAAAAGGGTCTACTTGGGGTAAGGAATCTCTTGGAATTTGGAGTATGGCCCTTTCCCCTTTTCCCTGTCCCGTAGGTTGCTATCCTGGATAGTTGCTCTGTCATTTTGCGACAAGAATCTTCTATGACAGCCCATCTTGGTGGTTAGAGGAGAAGAGAGGAAACTAGGATTCTGTGATATTTCCAGATATTCAATTATTCTCTTGATTGCCCTAATTTTTTTTCTTGACCTGGTACTAATTTATCTTGTTGAAGCTATGATAAGATGTCCCTATCTTTGGGTTGAAATCCAAAAGAGGACACTACATTCTTGTTACCTGTAACTCCTCAGTGAGCAGAATTCTGAGGTTCAGGATATTTAACTCCTGAGGCCTCTATACTCTTGTTTTTCTGTGGCTCCAAGCTGAGTGAATACAGGTATAAGTGCCTTAGCAAATCTCTTTTCCATTTGGATGTAAAAATGTTAGCCACTTAATAAACTAGTCAGATAGCTATTTTAAAAAAGATAGCCATAGATGTTTTGTTTATTTATTAAAAAAAAAATGTTTTTTGAGAACTGTGCTAGGGGCTAGGGATAGAGCAGTGACTAGAAAATAATGGCCTTTCTGGATCTTATGGTTTAGTGGCATTACAGATATGAGAAAGATTGTTACGATAAAATATGAGAATTATTTTATTATTTATGGGAAGGTACAGAGAGTAAATAGTCCAAAAGCTGTTTTTAGAGGGACACCTATTGATATAAAGGGACAGAAACCCAATATTGTAGACTGAAGTTTAAGAGCAAGAGTGGCACAATTGGAGGCTGGGGAACAGGGTTCTTGGTCAGGGAGGGCCTGTGTGCTACGTTTGAGAGTTTGGACTGTAAGGCAAGCTTTTCTGTGGAATGCTATACTGTGATAACTATGTGGCTTCTCTGCGGTACAGGTAGCAGAACACCTTGTCATTTATGTCCTCTCTCTCCCTCATGTTGCAGTGCCCTCAAGTACATGCCCCATGCAGTCCTCAAACTCCTGGAGAACATGCCTATGCCTTGGGAGCAGATTCGGGATGTGCCTGTGCTGTACCACATCACTGGAGCCATTTCTTTTGTCAATGAGATTCCCTGGGTCATTGAACCTGTTTACATCTCTCAGTGGGGGTACGAAGGGCTGGAATATGGTTGTTGCTGTTGTTGGCGCTGGTGATGGTAGTTGTGGTAGTTGTGGTGGTGGTGGTGGTGGTGATGATGGTGGTGGCGGCTCTGATGGTTGGGCGCAGTGGGTGGGAACCATAGTGTGACATTACTGACTTTTAGGTCAATGTGGATTATGATGCGTCGAGAAAAAAGAGACAGGAGGCATTTCAAGAGGATGCGTTTCCCCCCTTTTGATGATGAGGAGCCACCTTTGGACTATGCTGACAACATCCTAGATGTTGAACCACTGGAGGCCATTCAGCTAGAACTGGACCCTGAGGAGGATGCCCCTGTATTGGACTGGTTCTATGACCACCAGCCATTGAGGGACAGCCGGAAGTGAGTGGTGGTTGGAGTTTCTGTTCCTGTTAGACTTTTGAAAATCCAGAAGGAGTCCTGGGTGAGCAATAGGTAGAATGGCTTGGCTAGGTATTCTTCCTGACATAGGCCTATGTTTCTTTCCTAGGTATGTGAATGGCTCTACTTACCAGCGCTGGCAGTTCACACTGCCCATGATGTCTACTCTCTACCGCCTGGCCAATCAGCTCCTGACAGACTTGGTAGATGACAACTACTTCTATCTGTTTGATCTGAAGGCCTTCTTTACCTCCAAAGCACTCAATATGGCTATTCCTGGAGGCCCCAAATTTGAACCTCTTGTTCGAGACATCAATCTCCAGTAAGTTGGAGATACTAGGGATTATAGGCACCTTGGGTTGAATAAAATCTAATCTTGATCCTGTTGTAGTTTCCAAATTCCCCAGTTAGTCTGCTCATCTTTAATTTTGTGCCCTAGGGATGAAGATTGGAATGAATTCAACGATATTAACAAGATCATCATCCGGCAGCCTATCCGCACTGAATACAAGATTGCTTTTCCTTACCTGTACAACAACCTTCCACACCATGTCCACCTTACCTGGTGAGAGCTGAAGCAATGGTGGGGGGAAAGAGAGGGTTGGGCCAGGGCCAGAGAACCTGAGCTTGCTTACTCTTCTTTCATTTTAGGTACCACACTCCTAATGTTGTGTTCATCAAAACTGAGGATCCTGATCTCCCAGCTTTCTACTTTGATCCTTTGATCAACCCAATTTCTCATAGGCACTCCGTCAAGGTGAGAAGAGGGAATGTTTGACCTTAGTTGATGTTGTTGTTCTTTTTTTTTTTTTAAAGATTTTTTAAAAAGATTTTATTTATTTATTTGTCAGAGACAGAGCAGAAGCAGGGGAAGCAGGTCCCTGATGGGCAAGGATGTGGGACTCGATCCCAGAATCCCTGGGATCATGATCTGAGCCAAAGGCAGATGCTTAACCAACTGAGCCATGCAGGCATCCCTGACCTTAGTACTTTGAAGAGAAATTTCCTGGCTGGCTGAAGTGTTACTAGATAAAAATTCAGCTAAGGGAGACATGTTTGTCATCCTGTTTAGTGTTCCCTTGAGCTTTTTTTTTTTTTTTTAAAGATTTTATTTATTTATTTGACAGAGATCACAAGTAGGCAGAGAGGCAGGCAGAGAGAGGGGGAAAGAGAGAGACAGATCAGGCTCCCTGCTGAGCAGAGAGCCCGATGTGGGGCTTGATCCCAGGACCCTGGGATCATGATCTGAGCCGAAGGCAGAGGCTTTAACCCTCTGAGCCACCCAGGCGCCCCCAAAGGCAGAGGCTTTAACCCACTGAGCCACCCAGGCGCCCCGAGCTTTTTTTTTTTTTTAAGATTTTATTTATTTATTTGACAGAGACACAGCAAGAGAGGGAACACAAGCAGAGGGAGTGGGAGAGGGAGAAGCAGGCTTCCCGCCAAGCAGGGAGCCTGATGCAGGGCTTGATCCCAGGACTCTGGGATCATGACCTGAGGCAAAAGCAGATGCTTAATGACTGAGCCACGCAGGCGTCCCAATCCCCTTGAGCTTTAAGCTAATTTGACAGTTCAACATTTGGCTCAAACTAAGTTACTGGTATAATCTGGGTTTCTGTGATTGGGACATATCTGTAGTATATTCTGGTCTGTTTGCATTTTGGGTTTCTTCCAGTCCTGTTATTGAAATATAGTTCATATACACATAAAACTCACTCATTTTAAGTGTACAATTCAGTGGTTTTTAGTTTGTTCACGAAGTAGTTCAGCCATTCCCAGAGGCAATTTTCGAACCTTTTCATCGTCCCAGAAATCCCCATACCATTAGCAGTCACTCTGTTTCCCTTGAACCTCTCTTCCTTGGGAGGCAAATCTATAGATTTGCCTATTCTGGAGATTTTATATAAATGGGATCTTGCAGTATGTAGTCTTTTGTGATTGGCCTTTTACACTTGGAGTAATGTTTTTGATGTTTACCTATGTTCCATAGTGTTCTTAACAGACCTCCTTAACCTAGCATAGTTTTTTGTGTTTATTTAAGGTATTGGGGCTCTTTTGGGAGACCTTTGGTGGTGAGCCAGTGGGGTGTGAGGAGTGATGCTTGCATTCCTGGTTGGTCCTGACTTGTTCTCTGTTCCCTTGGCCCTTTTTGCCCTGGCCCTTTAGGGCTTCTCTTGTCTGGCAGCGCAGTTTCCATGGTAGATGGAGCCATTGTGCTTGGCCCCAGAGAGTTTCCCTCTCATCCCAACTCTCTGCCCAGTTCAGTGGGAGCTGAACCCTTGGGGGTTCTTCTTTCAGAGCCAGGAACCGTTGCCTGATGATGATGAGGAGTTTGAGCTCCCAGAGTTTGTGGAGCCCTTCCTGAAAGACACACCCCTCTACACAGACAATACAGCCAATGGTATTGCTCTGCTCTGGGCCCCACGGCCTTTCAACTTACGCTCTGGTCGCACCCGCCGCGCCCTGGACATCCCCCTTGTCAAGAACTGGTAAGACTGCCTGGGGGGATGGTAGTAGATGTATAGGAGAAAAGATCCCAACTGGGTGGGCATGCAGCCTTTCCCATGGGCTAGCTCTGGTTGGCTTGTTTTTCCCAGGTATCGGGAGCATTGTCCTGCCGGACAGCCTGTGAAAGTGAGAGTCTCCTACCAGAAACTGCTGAAGTACTATGTGCTGAATGCCCTGAAGCACCGGCCTCCTAAAGCCCAAAAGAAGAGGTAGGGTGCCTGAGAGTCATTGCCCAGACTTCTTTCGTTCCAGAGTTAACCAGGAAGCTAACTCTTCCTCTCCCATTTATTTCCACTCCAGGTACCTGTTTCGCTCCTTCAAAGCCACCAAATTCTTCCAGTCCACAAAGCTGGACTGGGTGGAGGTGGGGCTGCAGGTGTGCCGCCAGGGCTACAACATGCTCAACCTTCTCATTCACCGGAAAAACCTCAACTATCTGCACCTGGATTACAACTTCAACCTTAAACCTGTCAAGACCCTCACCACCAAGGTGTGTGCATTGTGTCTCAGGGATCTGCTTGAGGGGTGGACTGGTTTTGCTCTTTCGAAGGCGTCCCTCCAGTGGGGACCATTGCTGATCAATGTTTTTTCTATTCCTGGCACCTTCTCCAGGAAAGAAAGAAATCTCGTTTCGGAAATGCTTTCCATCTGTGTCGAGAAGTTCTGCGTTTAACCAAGCTGGTGGTGGATAGTCACGTGCAGTATCGATTGGGCAATGTGGATGCCTTCCAGGTGAGGCTAGGTAGCCCTGATCCCTGCCCCTGGTAGGGAAGCTGAAAGAAGCCTGAGCTAATCGTGGAGCTGGCTCTAGCTTAAAGCCCGATGGGGTCGTTGTGTTGCAGCTGGCAGATGGCTTGCAGTATATCTTTGCTCACGTGGGGCAGCTGACGGGCATGTACCGGTACAAATACAAGCTGATGCGGCAGATTCGCATGTGCAAGGACCTGAAGCATCTCATCTATTACCGCTTCAACACGGTGGGACCCTGCCCTCGTACTCCCACTTTCTCTATCCAGTTCCTTTATTCATTCATTCACTCATGGCAGGCAGTGAGGGGGTGGGGTAGTGGGGTAGTGGGACAGGGAGAGAATCTTAAGCAGGCTTCACACTAGGGCGTAGCCTGATGCAGGGCTCCATCTCAGGACCCTGAGTTTCAGATCCAGTTTAATTTTTAGGTCTAGTCAGGGCTTTTAACTGGGACTGAGTTAGAGGCTCTAAGTGTATTGTTATCTGCCCTCACCTTATGAATTATAACTTCCCTCAAAGCTGTCTTTTTTTCCCCCCTTTTTAAAGATTTTATTTATTTGCCAGAGAGCGAGTGTGCACGCGCAAGCAGGGGGAGTGGAAGGCAGAGGGAGAAGCAGACTCCCTGTGAGCTGAGAGCCCGATGCGGGAGTCGATCCCAGGATCCTGGAATTATGACCTTAGCCGCAGGCAGATGCTTAACTGACTGAGCCACCCAGGCATCCCAAAAGCTGCCTTTAAAGAGAGAATCTGAGTTACTGGTTTTTGCCTTAGAATTTTTCATTTACTATATTTCAGATGTTGAGGTCGCAGAGTTTGCCTCTTTTTCACTCTGTTGTCTAAGATGTGTTCCTCTTGATCCCACCTATGTGTGGTTTCCTTTGGTTCTCTAAATGAATTGCTAACTTATGTTCTTGATTTCTGCTTGGGACCATAGGGCCCTGTAGGGAAGGGCCCTGGCTGTGGCTTCTGGGCTGCCGGCTGGCGGGTCTGGCTGTTTTTCATGCGTGGCATCACCCCTCTGCTGGAGCGGTGGCTGGGCAACCTCCTGGCCCGACAGTTCGAAGGTGAGTGGTTTTCTCTGTGTCCCGCTTGTGTTTTATTGTTGCTTCACAGGTAGATCGTATGTTCCCTTTGTATCCCCTTCCCTTGTTTGAGTCTGAGAATCCCTTCCTGCTTGATTGCCTCTAAGAGGTCCCATTCTCCAGTGATTCTGACCTAGTATTTGGTTTCTTGGGCTTCTTTCTGGGGCCTTTAGGACATTTTGCATTTGTAGGATGGAAATTTCTTGGAAGCATAGTTGTGAATGTCTTGGGATAGCTTGTCTTTTTTGCATGTGTCAGGTGTGTGGACACTGTTTATACTTTTTGATTTCAGTGTAACCGTGATTGATGAGGGTGCGTGATGGTAGAGACCGATTAAAAGCAATGAATCTTGCTTTTAATCAATTTTACTCCTAGGTCGACACTCTAAGGGGGTGGCAAAAACTGTTACAAAGCAGCGAGTGGAGTCGCATTTTGACCTTGAGCTTCGGGCAGCCGTCATGCATGACATTCTAGACATGATGCCTGAGGGAATCAAACAGAATAAGGCCCGGACGATCCTGCAGCATCTCAGTGAAGCCTGGCGCTGCTGGAAAGCTAACATTCCCTGGAAGGTGGGTGTCGCCTCAACTCGGGGAAGGCATGGACATCATCTTCCTGGGGGTGGGATTAGTACTCCTGGGCTCCCTTTGGGAGTTGTGTGGTTGCTATCACTTTTTCATTGTGCCTTTTGTACTTTCAGGTACCTGGGCTGCCAACACCTATAGAGAATATGATCCTTCGATATGTGAAGGCCAAGGCTGATTGGTGGACCAACACTGCCCACTACAACCGAGAACGGATCCGCCGTGGAGCCACTGTGGACAAGACTGTTTGCAAAAAGAACCTGGGCCGCCTCACTCGGCTCTATCTGAAGGCAGAACAGGAGCGACAGCACAACTACCTGAAGGTTAGGCAGCTTAGGCTAGGCTGTGGGGAGTGGGCAGAGGGATAGATTGCAGAGTTGGGACCATGCCTAGTCCATAGGGATTAGGCTATGGTGGGAGGCTGATTATCATGTCTGTTTCACAGGATGGGCCATACATCACAGCAGAGGAAGCGGTGGCAGTGTATACCACCACTGTGCATTGGTTGGAGAGCCGGAGGTTCTCACCCATCCCATTCCCCCCACTCTCCTACAAACATGACACCAAGTTGCTCATCTTGGCGTTGGAGCGGCTCAAGGAAGCTTACAGGTGAGGGGTAGAGTAGGTGGATTCCTCCGGAAGGTGAGAGCAGGGAGATCAGCGTCATTGTCAGAGCCCAAAGGAAGGATGTTTAGCCTCAGTCCTTTCTGGGTTTGGCTTCCTCTTGTTTTCCCATTCATCTTTCCTGTTTCCTTGTCAGTGTGAAGTCTCGGTTAAACCAGTCTCAGAGGGAGGAGCTAGGTCTGATCGAGCAAGCCTATGACAACCCCCACGAGGCATTGTCCCGCATCAAGCGTCACCTCCTCACACAGAGAGCCTTTAAAGAAGTGAGTAAGCTGGCCTCCAAGTGTGCTGTTGGCTGCGCTATTCATTCATGGCATCCAGGGTATTGGGTTGCCTCAGGTGATTGGTGGATCCGAGTAAGCCAGCTTCCCTGTCCCGCAGGTGGGCATTGAGTTCATGGATCTCTACAGCCACCTGGTGCCCGTATATGACGTGGAGCCGCTGGAGAAGATCACTGATGCCTACCTAGACCAGTACCTTTGGTATGAAGCTGACAAGCGCCGCCTTTTCCCGCCCTGGATCAAGCCTGCTGACACAGAACCACCTCCTCTGCTTGTTTACAAGTGGTGTCAAGGTAAAGCTTTTCTGGTTTTGTCCTTGGGGATTGAGGTGAATTGGGTTAATTTGAAGTGAATTGAGTTGTACATCAAAATTCTCATCCAGGCTGTGTAATTAGTTTATTCTCTTGCTGCATAGTGCCAGGGAAATAGCGTTGATGTTAAATCAAGCAAAGCTGACACTCTTAGCAGTCCAGGTGAATGAGTGGAGTGGGACAAGGTTATGGATTGTGATAGGGACTGCAGGCACTAGCCTTGGAAGGGAATTTCTAACCTGCTGGAGACTTGTCTGCCTACTCCTCAGGCATCAATAATCTGCAGGATGTGTGGGAGACAAGTGAGGGTGAGTGCAATGTCATGCTGGAATCACGCTTTGAGAAGATGTATGAAAAGATCGACTTGACCCTGCTTAACAGACTGCTGCGACTCATCGTAGACCACAACATAGCTGACTACATGACAGCCAAGAACAACGTTGTCATCAATTATAAGGTGTGTCTTAGGGGCAGGGTATCAAGGAATTGGGGAGGGGTGTGTCTGGCTCTCTAAGGTAGGATTTGCTGAGGGGAGGACCAAGGAGGATGGACCCCAGAGAGGCCTGAGACATGGCCATGAGTTTAGAATTGTTCAGAGTTGGGGGCACCTGGGTGTCTCAGTGGGTTGAGCCTTTGCCTTCAGCTCAGGTCATGATCCCAGGGTTCTGGGATCAAGTCCCACATCAGGCTCTCTGCTCAGCGGGGAGTCTGCTTCTGCTCCCTCCCCCCTCTTCTGCCTGCCTCTGTGCCTACTTGTGATCTCTGTTTGTCTAATTAATTAATTAAAAAAAAAGAATTGTTCAGAGTTGTAAATCTTTCTTTCTAGGACATGAACCATACAAATTCCTACGGGATCATTAGAGGTCTGCAGTTTGCCTCATTCATTGTGCAGTACTATGGCTTGGTGATGGATTTGCTGGTGCTAGGACTGCACCGGGCCAGTGAGATGGCTGGGCCCCCTCAGATGCCAAATGACTTCCTCAGTTTCCAGGACATAGCCACGGAGGCTGCCCACCCCATCCGTCTCTTCTGCAGATACATCGATCGTATCCACATTTTCTTTAGGTGAGGGCTTGCCTGGATTTGTATCCTTGCAGGGCACTGAGGCATATGCCCAGCCTCTGGACGTAGCTCTTGTAACTTAGTTGAATTATGGTGGGTTGAGGCTTTAAAATGGAATGAAGTCCTATGCGTCGGGTGGGGGTTGGAGGTGAGCTTTTACTGCAGAGCTGTAGGGCTCATGGGTCCCAGGTTGTATCAGTCTCAGCACCGCGTGTTGCCCGGTACAGGTTCACAGCAGATGAGGCTCGGGACCTGATCCAGCGTTACCTGACAGAGCACCCTGACCCCAACAACGAAAATATCGTTGGCTATAATAACAAGAAGTGCTGGCCCCGAGATGCCCGCATGCGCCTCATGAAGCATGATGTCAACTTGTGAGTCTAAGTTGGGGCTACGGGAGCTGGAAGGACATCAGCCTGAGAGACCCAGAGAACAGAGGGAATTTATGAGGTTGTGTCCTGGGTGGGAGGAGTGTACTCTGTAGAATATTTGTGAGTCTGGCCTTCTGAGGGAGGTTCCTTCAGGTTCCAGGAGACTTACGTGACCGTATGTTCCCTGTGAGTAGGGGTCGAGCAGTGTTCTGGGACATCAAGAACCGTCTTCCACGGTCAGTGACTACAGTTCAGTGGGAGAACAGCTTCGTGTCTGTGTACAGTAAGGACAACCCCAACCTACTGTTCAACATGTGTGGCTTTGAGTGCCGCATCCTACCTAAATGCCGCACCAGCTATGAGGAGTTCACCCACAAGGATGGGGTCTGGAACCTACAGAATGAGGTACAGTCTGGAAAGGGGCTTGGAGCAGCATTACCACCCCTGTACCTCTGGGCTGCATGGGGGTGAGGAACACCACACCTTTTCGTTATCGATTGAGCCTTGTTGGTTGGAGTTGAGTGGGGGGGCGGGGGTCAGAGTTGGGCCTTGCTTCTGTGGCAATATCAGAGACAAATTAACCTTGACCATATGGTTTAGGTTACTAAGGAGCGGACAGCTCAGTGTTTCTTGCGTGTGGATGATGAGTCAATGCAGCGCTTCCACAACCGTGTGCGTCAAATTCTGATGGCCTCTGGCTCCACCACCTTCACCAAGGTATATAAAGCCTAGCTTGCCCCATGTTCCCTGTCCATCTCCAGTCCCTTTCATCTCTTCCTCTGGTTGGTTCTTGTTCCCAGCTTTTCTCAGTGTACCAGTTTCCATGTTTATGGTATGCAGCTTAGGATGTCAAATAGCTCAGGTACTTTCTGAGAATGCCCTGTAGGGAATGTGCAGCCTAGTTCTCTGTAGTTGTGATGACTCTAAATTAACAACAGAAGGTTGGTTCTTTAATTTGAAAAAAATTTTCATTTTTCTCATCTTACCAGAGGGTTATCGTTTATTCACATAGTTTGTCTTTTAACCAATAACTGTGTGTATGTTAAAAAGCAAGCATAACTAGCTATCTCAGTGTTTATTCTCCCTTTCAGTTGCTTCCGAAGGCCCAGCTGAAGGCTGGAATTGAGAGAGTAATTTGGGGATTTGTTAACTGTGTATACTTAAGTTTATGTAAGGTTTAAAAAGCCACCTTGCGGGCACCTGGGTGGCTCAGTCATTAAGCGACTGCCTTCAGCTCAGGTCATGATCCCAGAGCCCTGTGATCGAGTCCCACATCAGGCTCCATGCTCGGTGGGGGTCTCCTTCTCCCTCTGACCCTCTCCCCTCTCATGCGCTCTCGCTCTCTCGTGCTTACTCGTTTTCTCTCACTCTCTCCCCAATAAGTAAAATCTTTTAAAAAAATAACCATATATTCTTTAAAAAAAAAAAAAAAAAAAAAGCCACCTTGCTCTTCTTGCTGTCTTTCCATGCTGCCATAATGGTGCCCATAATGCCAAAAAGAGAGGGAAGTGCTAGGTTCTTTTATTTATTTATTTATTTATTTATTTATTTGTCAGGGAGAGAGAGAGAGCGAGCAGACAGAGTGGCAGGCAGAGGCAGAGAGAGAAGCTTCTCCCTCTGCCTCTGCCTGCTGGAAAGAGAGAAAAGAAGAGAAAACTTTTATCTTTTTAGGTTGGTTTATTTCCTCCAAGGGCCGGATATTAGGAATTATGTAACTCATTCATTCCATTGGTGTTTGTTGATAACTACTGTGTTGAAGGCTCTGCACACTACACGTAAGATAGAGTCTCTGCTTTTGTTGAGTTGGCCTGCCTAGTTGGAGAGACACATCCATGGATAGGAGAACTATAACAGGATGTAGTGTTTATAGAGCTATTGTATTATTTGGGAATCTTTGAGAAGACTTAGGTTAATGTTTCTAGCCCAGTGAGGGAGAGGAAGGGCTTCCTGGAAGAAGTAACGTGATGAGGCAGGTGAGGGAGGGCATTCCTTCAGCCTTATTCCGGAAGAGGAAATTAGCATGATATGTGTGGGGCTATACAAGGCTCAGGTTTATTGGGGTATGGTTGTTGAGTTGGGAATGTTGGGATACAGGGGCGGGATAGATAAGCAAGAGCCAGATCCTGGAGGGTATTGCATGCCTTGTTAAGAATCCTGTGAGGGGTGCCTGGGTGGCTCAGTGGGTTAAGCCTCTGCCTTAGGCTCAGGTCCTGGTCCCAGGGTCCTAGGATCGAGCCCCGCATCTGGCTCTCTGCTCAGCAGGGAGCCTGCTTCTTCCTCTTTCTGTCTGCCTCTCTGCCTGTTTGTGATCTGTGTCAAATAAATAAAAACTTAAAAAAAAAAAAAAAAAATCCTGTGAGGGTCTTAGGTGTAAGAGCAACTTTTCCAGATTTCTGTGTTAGGTATGATTCTTCTTGCAGCTGTGAGGAGGATGGGTTTGGGATGGGGTAGAAAATCAGGTTTGGGGTTTGGAGGTCCTGAATTACCAATGACAGTGATGACAACAGTGAGGGGACAGGAGTAGATCTGATAAGTAGTTAGCAGGTAAAGTCAGCAGAGCCTCATTTTGGTGAAATGCCAGAGGGAAAGGAGAGTAACAGTTTTGGGCATGGCTGACTAGGTAGATATTAGCACTACCACCTGGAAGAGTACAGGAAGAAGAGCAGATTTAGGAGGGAAGATAAATGGATTTAGTTGAGGATGTAACAAGTTCGAGGTTCCTGGGAACATCCAGATGGAGGTGTTTGGCAGGCATTTATTATATCCTTTTTCTTCTGTTCCAAGGTAAGTATATATGCATGTGTGTGTGTGTGTGTGTGTTTTCCACCTTAAATTGATAGTCTTTTTTCAGATTTGCTGAAAAATAATTTGGACTTTAAGTTTTTGAGGGAGAAATGAGGTGAGAAAGAGCAGTGAGGGGTAATTTCAAGGCTCCTGTAGGATGTCCAAATGGAGATATTTTGCAATCTGAAGCTTGGAAGAGATGTCTAGGCGGAAGATGTAGATTTAGGAGTCTGTCGAAGGTGGTGGTTTAAAGTTCAAGAGTAAGCAAGATTGACTAGGTCAGGTGTAAGGAAGGAAGAGCAGAAGGATGAATTTGGAACCATAGGAAACACTGAGAAGCAGTGTGGCCAGACTGGGAGAGTGCCAGCTCATCAGAGCCAAGGATGTCAGGAATTGAGGCGGGCATTTAAGGGTGTCAGTTGCCTAAGAGTGTTTTAGTTAGATAAGGCCTAAAAAGTATCCATTGGATTTGGCGGTCAGGACGTCATTGGTGACCTTAGCAAGAGCTGTTTCAGAAATAGTGGGGAGAGAAGCCAGATTGCAGTGGGTGAGGCTTTATGGGAAATAAGGGAGTGGAGACAGCAAGGACTGGCGACTTGCCAGAGCTGGAGTAAAAGGAAGATGGACATAATACGCCACCTAGAGGGAGATCTAAGCCAAGGCACTATTTTTGAATGGGATTGGCTTGAGGATGTTCCCATTAGGGAGCCAGCGGACAGTTCAGGGTACAGCAGACCAGTGTGGTAAGTAATGGAGCAGTGTTCCCAAGTGTTGAATGTGGGGATACAGTAAAGGACAGGCAGAGGGAAATATCCTCTGAACCTAAAAGAAAAGAGGTCTGGACAGGTATGAATATAAAGTTGAGTGGGAAATTATAATCTTGAATTTTTCAGTTTTGCCTGGGTTGGACTTGAGCATGGTTGTGAGGGAATAATAGGATTGTTGAAGAAATTGTGCCCCAGGTGGGTATCAGGAAAATGAGGACAACTCTTGAGTGTGAGTTCTTCCCAGAAATACTTAGCTACTCAGTGACAGGATGGACAAAGTCCATCATATCATGGCAGTGAGGTGATTCAGGATTGGGGTTTGCCAGAGGATTGTTGTGGAGTGGTGAGGGATTGGATGCAGGGAGATCCAGAGTGCTGGCTTCTTTTGGGATCCTGGATTTGTTTGGATGGGCATGGTGGGTAGGAAGAGACCAGATGAGGCCAGAGGTCTTGGGAGAAAGTGTAGGGATCAAAGGAGTAGATAGATAGGTTAGAGGTGAGAACCTGAGAGGTCAGAGCCTGTGAGGTCAGAGATTAGGGAAGCGGTTTAGAAGCAGTTAGAAGGACAGGTTCTGGAGTCCAGTCAGGTTCAGATCATAGCTCTGTCACATAACTAGTTGGGATTTTGGGATAAGGCCCCACTTTGGGCCTTAGTTCTTTTCATAAAGTGGGGATACTGATGATGACGTGCCTGGCTGGCTCAGTTAGAAGAACATGCAACTCTTGATCTCAGGATTGTGAATTTGAGCCCCAACTTGGGTTACAGATTACTTAAATTTTTTAAAAATGGGGAGGGGTGCCTGGGTGGCTCAGATGGTTGAGTATCTGCCTTCAGCTCAGGTCATGATCTCCAGGTTTTGGGAGAGAGCCACGTGTCAGGCTCCCAGCTCAGTGGGGAGGCTGCTTTTCCCTCTCCCCCTGCTTGTGGTCTGTCTGTCTCTCCCTTTTGGGAAAAAAGTCTTTAAAAAAAAAAGGGGGGGGTGGGGATGCTGAGGGGCAGCTAGGTGGCTCAGTTAAGCTTCTGACTCTTGATTTCGGCTCAGGTCATGATCTCAGAACCCTGAGATCAAGCCAGGGCTCCCCTCTCAGTGGGGAGTCGACTGCTTCTCTCTCTCCCCCCACCTCTCAGATATTTTTTAAAAATGGGGATATGGGGTGTCTGGGTGCCTCACTGGGTAGAGCCTCTGCTTTCGGCTCAGGTCATGATCTCAGGGTCCTGGGATTGAGCCCCGCATCAGGCTCTCTGCTCAACAGGGAGCCTGCTTCCCCCTCCCCCTCTGCCTCTCTGCCTACTTGTGACTTCTCTCCCTGTCAAATAAATAAATAAAAAATCTTTTAAAAGATGGGAATACTGAATGTGTTATCTAGTTCAGGGGGCTTTTGTGAGAATTAATATAGTAAGTTATATTCAATAAATTGCTTAGTGAAGGTTTGCCATCATTAATTGGAGGAATCAGGGATTATGATCAGATAATAGAATATAGGGATTTATTTCTTGAGGTGTGTTAAGGCAAAGTACTTGGAATAAAATTTCTTGGTCTTCCAGTCTCGATAGAGGGAAATATCCAGTAGGGTAAGAGGTGGCTGAATCTTAAGGTCCTCTAAAATGTCCTTCCTCCTTGGAGGCTTGCAATCATCGCTGCCACTACCACTTTAGATCCTTCCGTCATTCTTGCTTTAGGTGTATGTAGCACACTAGCTGGAACTTGGAGATAGGACCGTTCCCTTCAGTCCTAGCTATAAAATAAGGCTGGGACATTTAAGCAAGGTTTTGGTGAGGGCCAGGAATAATAGAAGGAAAACAGAAATGGACTTGGATAGTCTGACTTACGAGGAACAGTCTGCTTAGCTTCCGTTTGGGAAGGGCCTTGTGGCTACGTTCCTGCTTGGTTTCCTGCCTTCCTACTCTGCTTCCCTCACCAGGGAATCCCTTTCTGCATGTCCAGATGACTTGAAGTCTAAAGCCAGAGGGACAGGGGTGCCTGGGTGGGGCACCTGGGCAGCTCAGTCTCTTAGGCATCTGCCTTTGGCTCAGGTCATGGTCTGGTCCTGGGGTCAAGCCCCACATCGGGCTCTGTGGTGGGTGGGGAGCCTGCTTCTCCCTCCCAGCCCCCCACTCATGCTCTTTCTTGCTGTCTTTCTCTTAAAAAAAAAAAAAAAAAATATATATATATATATATATATATATATATAC